>NW_027256882.1:290743907-290777511 GCF_029215685.1 Pituophis catenifer annectens | reverse complement strand
AGTCCTATTTTCTCCACAGCAACAACTCTCTGAGGTGGATTGGCCTGAGAGACAGAAGGACTGGCTCAAAATCATCCAGTTGGCTTTCATGCCTAAGGTGGGACTAGAACTCATATCCATTTGATGATTGACCCAAAGTCACCAACTGGTTTCCATGCCTAAGGTGGGACTAGAACTCACATCCTCCTGGTGACTGATCCAAAGACACCCTGTTGGCTTTTGGGCCTAAGGTGAGACTAGACCTTACAGTTTCCTCATTATTAGCCCAAAGTCACCCAGTTGATTTTCATGACTAAGGTGGTAGAAACGAAGAGATGGAGATCCAAAAGTGCTTTTTCAAGAGATAAGTGGACTTTCTGGTTTTTCCCTGAAGACATTTTGCTTCACATCCAAGAAGCTTCTACAGATCTGAGCTGAAGAAGCTTCCTAGATGAGAAGCAAAACCTCTTCAAAGAAAAACCAGAAAGTTCAGTTGCCCCTTGAAAAAGCACCTCTGGGACCTGGATGATTGAGAATCTCCATAGACATGAAGAGGATGGAGGGATGGAAGCAGAGGTGGGTTTCAGCAGGTTCTGACCAGTTCTGGAGAACCGGTAGTGGAAATTTTGAGTAGTTCGGAGAACCGGTAGTAAAAATTCTGACTGGCCCCACCCCCATCTATTCTCTGCCTCCCAAGTCCCAGCTGATAGGGAGGAAATGGGGATTTTGCAGTAACCTTCCCCTGGAGTGGGGTAGGAATGGAGATTTTACAGTATCCTTCCCCTGCCATGCCCACAAAGCCACACGCACAGACCTGGCAGTAAAATTTTTTGAAACCCACCACTGGATGGAAGGCAGGCAGGCAGGCAGGAAGGCAGGCAGGCAGGCAGGCAGGCAGGCAGGAAGGAAGGAAGGAAGGAAGGAAGGAAGGAAGGAAGGAAGGAAGGAAAGAAAGAAAGAAAGAAAGAAGAAAGAAAAGAAAGAAAGAAGGAAGGGAAGGAAGGAAGGAAGGAAGGAAGGAAGGAAGGAAGGAAGGAAGGAAGGAAGGAAGGAAGGAAAGAAAGAAAATTGATAGAGAAAAATGTCTAATCCTCTATCAGTAACTCAGGACACAGACCTTTGACCTTTGATAGATAGATAGATAGATAGATAGATAGATAGATAGATAGATAGATAATGATAGAGATGGATAGATAGATAGATAGATAGATAGATAGATAGATAGATAGTAGATAGATAGATAGATAATGATAGAGATAGATTTGGTAGATAGATAGATAGATAGATAGATAGATAGATAGATAGATAGATAGATAGATAGATAGATAGAAATGATAGATGATAGAGATAGACAGATAGATAGATAGATAGATAGATAGATAGATAGATAGAAATGATAGATGATAGAGATAGATAGATAGATAGATAGATAGATAGATAGATAAGATAGATAGATATTGTGCTTGCTCCTAGAAGCACGAAGCCGAAAACACCAGCCTGAAGATGACGAATGAGACTTGTCGAAACATCGCCAAGACATTTCCAATTTTACGCGGGAGAAAACCCGAATAACCAAAGACCTAGATAGATAGATAGATAGATAGATAGATAGATAGATAGATAGATAGATAGATAAAAGCTTGCTGAGCAGAAGAATCAAAACAAATATTGGTGAATTTTCTGCGTCTGGAAATAGAACTTCCAACTCTACTCCACCTACTCCACCATCCCTTGTTTAAGAGAAATGCCAGCAACTAGCATGACTTATTGTGGGAGGGGGAAAAAAAATGTAGTAATTAAAAGGCGAAAGGACTCCGCAGGTTGCAACAGGCCTATTTTAAAAAACCGTGAATTGACTTCCAATGTAGTGTAAAAGGTTAATTTGGAGAGCTGCGTCCCGCCACCCCCCCCCCCACTGTTTCCTTCATCACGAACAGAACATTTGGTGCAACCCTCAAGAGAACACCTGCTCAAGCAACTCATATTGTTTCCGTTGGCTGATGTCAACGCACCTTTGCAAGCTGTAAAGGTTTCGCTTGTAAATAATTACTTTATCATCATTTTCTGAAAGCCTCTGAAGGGAGGGGATAATAAAGAGTCACATTTATCATCCTTCCCATGCTTGGTGTCATCACCACATCTTGAACTTCTGGATCCCGATGAGTAACAACTCTGTCCTTGGATTGCCTGACTTTTTTTTTTTTAAAAAAATATTTTTAAATTATTTATTTTTTCCCCCCTTCCCGTTTTGGAAAAAAGGGACGTCGACTCTCCGAAGAGAAGACAAGAGTGGCAGACTGTCATTAATTTTTTTTTCTTTTCTTTTTTATAAAAAAAAAAAAAAACACTGATGGAAAGAAGGAGCCGAAATAAACAACAATTTACCGACTAAAAACAGTGACATAAGGTGGAAAATAATGGAATATGGCGCGAGGCTAAAGCATGAGACAATGATGTCTACTTGACAGATTGTTGTCATTCAACTCTCGGGGGTTTTGTCGCAACCTTCCAATCGCGAAGCAGGAGCTGAACATCTGGTAGTCAACCAGCCCGGAACTTCAATTCTGCTTCCCAGAGACAGCGAAACGAAAGAGTCCTCAGGCGTATAACCCCCTGCCTCCTCCTTAGCACTCTTTCGGGTGGAGGAACTTTTCTTTTATGTCTTTCTTTACCCAGAGTTTGTTTCTTGACTGTGGAACATGCCAGAGTAAGACAGAGGAGAGTGTGTGGGTAGCTCAGGGTTGAAATGAGGGGTCCTTGGTGCTCTCTCTCTTTCTCTCTGAGCTGGGTGGATCTCCTGCAGATGTTTCATGACCCAACTAGGTAACCTCACCTGTGCTAGAAGGGAGTGGAGTTTGCAGGGAGGAGGAGGAGGAGGAGGAGGAGGAGGAGGAGGAGGAGGAGGACTATGAGAGTCCTTGGTGTTCTCCGAGCTTGGTTCTTTTCCTGCAGATGTTTCATGAACCACCTAGGTAACCTCATCTGTGCTAGAGGAGAGTGGGGTTTGTGGAGAGAAGGAGGAGGAGGAGGAGGACTATGGGGGTCCTTGGTGCTCTCTGAGCTTGGTTCTTTTCCTGCAGATGTTTCATGAACCATCTAGGTAATCTCATCTGTGCTAGAAGTGAGTGGGGTTTGTGGAGAGGAGAAAGATGAGGAGGAGGAGGAGGAGGAGGAGGAGGAGGAGGAGGAGGAGGAGGAGGAGGAGGACGATGACTATGGGGGTCCTTGGTGCTCTCTAAGCTTGGTTGTTTTCATGCAGATGTTTCATGACCCAACTAGATAACCTCATATGTGCTAGAAGTGAGTGGGGTTTATGGAGAGGAGAAAGATGAGGAGGAGGAGGAGGAGGAGGAGGAGGAGGAGGAGGAGGAGGAGGAGGAGGAGGAGGAGGAGGGCGACTATGGGGGTTCTTGGTGCTCTCTAAGCTTGGTTCTTTTCCTGCAGATGTTTCATGACCCACCTAGGTAACCTCATATGTGCTAGAAGTGAGTGGAGTTTGTGGAGAGGAGGAGGAGGAGGACTATTTTTATTTACTTATTTTATTTTATTTTATTTTATTTATTTATTTTATTTCCAATTTATATACCGCCCTTCTCCCTGAGGACTCAGGGCGGTGTACAGCCAGAATTAAGAGCATGAAATACAAATATTAAAAAACAATTAATATATATATAAATTTGGCCCAAAAATTAAAAATCACAAACCAATTAAAACATTTAAAAATTTCTTCTTAAGCCAACCCGGCTTGCTGGAAAAAGTGGGTTTTAAGGGCACGGCGGAAGGCACTGAGGTCTTGGATTCTCCTTATCTCTGGGGGCAGTTCATTCCATAGGGCTGGGGCCCCCACAGAGAAGGCCCTTCCCCTGGGGGTCACCAGCCTACATTGTTTGGCTGATGGCACCCTGAGGAGGCCCTCTCTGTGGGAGCACACAGGTCGATGGGAGGCCGTCAGTAGCAGCAGGCGGTCTCACAGATAGCTAGGCCCGATGCCATGGAGCGCTTTATGGGGGTCCTTGGTGCTCTCTAAGCTTGGTTGTTTTCATGCAGATGTTTCATGACCCACCTAGATAACCTCATCTGTGCTAGAAGTGAGTGGGGTTTGTGGAGAGGAGGAGGAGGAGGAGGAGGAGGAGGAGGAGGAGGAGGAGGAGGAGGAGGAGGAGGAGGAGGCCGACTATGGGGGTCCTTGGTGCTCTCTGAGCTTGGTTCTTTTCCTGCAGATGTCTCATGACCCACCTAGCTAACCCCATCAGTTCTAGAAAGGAGTGAGGTTTGCTCTCATTTTATATACTAAAGGTTTGCCCTGTCATTGTTGGTGGGGTTGTGGTTTTTTCCTTGATTAGGATATTGCTTTCAACTTGATTGTGTCTCTGGTACCATTAGAAGAGAATATTTGTAGCTCAGGGTTGAACTGTGGGGTCCTTGGTGCTCTCTGAGCTTAGTTGTTTCCTTGCATGAATTTCATGATCCAACTAGGTAACGTCATCAGTCCTAGAAGGGAGAAGGGCTTGCTTTCAATTTGTATTCTAGTAGCTTGCCGGGTCAGTTTTGGTGAAAATGCTGGTGAAACCCACAATCCTGGTGGGTTCTTTGGTTGGGCTGTTTATTGTTAGCTTGTCTGGCGGTTCCCTGATTGGGTTATTGTTTACTTCTTTATTGCTGGTCTGGTGTTAATCTTGGTGTTAATTCCTGCTCATCTGAGCGTTGATGAAACATCTGCAAGGAAACAACCAAGCTCAGAGAACACGAAGGATCCTGAAGTTTGACCCTGAGCTACAAATATTCTCTTCTTTCAATAGAATCAAGTTCATGTGAAATGCTATTTTGGTCCTGTAAGACCAAACTTGGAATACTGCATCCAGTTTTGGTCACCCTGATGTAAAAAAGACGTTGAGACTCTAGAAAGAAGAGAAGATCAACAAAGATGATGAGGGATCTTGAAGTCCTAGTGGACAACCATTTAAATATGAGCCAGCCGTGTGCAGCAGCTGCCAAAAAAGCCAACACAGTTCTAGGCTGAATAAACAGAAGGATAGAATCAGGATCACGTGAAGTGTTAATACCACTTTATAAGGCCTTGGTGAAGCCACACTTGGAATACTGCATCCATTTTTGGTCACCACGATGTAAAAAAGACGTGGAGACTCTAGAAAGAGTGCAGAGAAGAGCAACAAAGAGGATTAGGGAGCTGGAGGCTAAAACATATAGAGAATGGTTGCTGGAATTGATATTGTATGTCCGGTTTAATGAATAGAAGGACTAGGGGTGACATGATAGCAGTGTTCCAATATCTCAGGGGTTGCCACAATGAAGAGGGAGTCAAGCTATTCTCCAAATCACCTGAGGGCAGGACAAGAAGCAATGGATGGAAACTAATCAAGGAGCGAAGCAACCTAGAACTAAGAAGAAATTTCCTGACAGTTAGAACAATTAATCGGTGGAACAACTTGTCTCCAGAAGTTGTGAATGCTCCAACACTGGAAGTTTTAAAGAAGAGATTGGATAACCATTTATCTGAAATGGTGTAGGGTTTCCTGCCTAGGCAGAGGGTTGGACTAGAAGACCTCCAAGGTCCCTTCCAACTCTGTTATTCTATTCTATTCTATTCTATTCTATTCTATTCTATTCTATTCTATTCTATTCTATTCTGTTCTGTTCTGTTCTGTTCTGTTCTGTTCTGTTCTGTTCTATTCTTTTCTATTCTATTCTATTCTATTCTATTCTATTCTATTCTATTCTATCCTATCCTATCCTATCCTAATCTATCCTATCCTATCCATTCCGTATATTCTATTCTATTCTATTCTATTCTATTCTATTCTATTCTATTCTATTCTATTCTATTCTATTCTATTCTATTCTATTCTATTCTATGCTATGCTATGCTATGCTATGCTATCCTATCCTATCCTATCCTATCCTATCCTATCCTATCCATTACCAGGTACCCTTAGCAGTTCATCCTAGGATTTAGCTTCAAGATTCCTTATCATCCTTGTTGCTTTTCTCTGCACTCTTTCTAGAGCTTCTGCATTTATTTATTTTATTTTTTTGTTTGTATCATGGTGACCAGGACTGGACACAGCATAGGTAGTCCTCGACTTACAATCACAACAGAGCCCAACATTTCTGTGGCTAAGCAAGGCAGATGTTGTGAATTTCGCCCCATTTTACGATGTTTCTTGACCCAGTTGTTAAGCGAATCGCTGCAGTTCTTATGTTAGTAACACCGTTGTTAAGTGAATCTTTGCCTGACAGAAGGTTGCCACAGGCGATTACGTGACCCCAGGATGCTGCCATCGTCATAAATATGAGTCAGTTGCCAAGCACCCGAATATTGATCCCATGACCATGGAGATGTTGCAAATGGTCGTAAGTGTGAAAAATGGACTTCAGTCACTTTTTTTCAATGCGGTCACTAAACGAACTGTTGTAAGTCGAGGCCTAACTGTATTCCCATTGCGGCTTCACTAGCGCAGTATAAAAAGTTTGTCTTTTTTTGGCAGCTGCAGCCAAACTGTGTGGTTAATTCCCAATTTTTTATTTTTTTTCTCCTTTCTTTGGGTCAAAAAACCCTGAGATTCCACCATTTCCACAACTGGCATTTTGCACTTCAGAGATTTAATTTGATACAGCAAATCAATTGATTAGGCCCTGCCTCATTTATCTCTATTTTCATCCCTTTCCAAGCCTGTCAGCCCTATCGTGGTTTTGATAATGCCACGTCCTCCGTTCCCCCTTTCTATCCGTTGTTTTCAGATCCGGCCTCTGATTTCAAGCAATTCCCTCCTTTCCATTTTCTGTGGTAAATGTACCAAATTGCCCTTCTTCTTCTTTTTTTTTTTTCTCCCTAGCCTCTATATCTAATTTGATCTAGATAATAAGAGTTTCCCCTTTAATCACTGCCTGCTTCGCACAGATTGGGAACAAAAACGAGATGTAGTCACATCCATATTATTGTGATCCTGTGCATCATTTGATACACGGTGAATACGATCTCTTTTCAGGATTTCGGTATGGTTCGCTTCAAGGCAGCCTTTGATCTATTTCTCTCCACCCCCCCCCCCCCAAAAAAAATGCTTTTAGGAGAAGATAAATCCATCTTATTACAGAAAAAGGACACAAGCTTTGTTTGGAATAGAACACCACGTTTTTCAGTCGCCTTAAAAACTCAGCTGATAGTTTGCTGACAGGGTATGGGTGGTATTTAATAGAGGCAGTGGTGAAATCCATTTTTTTTTTACTACTAGTTATGAGGGCGTGGCTTGGTGTTCGTCGCAGGGGAAGGCTACTGCAAAATCTCCATTCCCACTCCACTCTAGGGGAAGGATACTGCAAAATCCCCATTCCCTCCCCACTCCTGGGGGAAGGTTACTGCAAAATCCCCATTCCCTCCCCACTCCTGAGGGAAGGATACTGCAAAATCCCCATTCCCTCCCCACTCCTGGGGGAAGGCTACTGCAAAATCTCCATTCCCACCCCACTCTAGGGGAAGGATACTGCAAAATCCCCATTCCCTCCCCACTCCTGGGGGAAGGATAGTGCAAAATCCCCATTCCCTCCCCACTCCTGGGGGAAGGATACTGCAAAATCCCCATTCCCTCCCCACTCCTGGGGGAAGGATACTGCAAAATCCCCATTCCCTCCCCACTCCTGGGGGAAGGATATTGAAAAATCCCCATTCCCTCCCCACTCCTGGGGGAAGGATATTGCCAGCCAGAGGTGGTATTTGCCGGTTCTTCGAACTGCTCAAAATTTCCGCTACTGGTTCTGTCAGAACCTGCTGGATTTCACCCCTTAATAGAGGGGCAAAAAAAAGAAATAAGAAGAAACTTTCCATCAGTATTCAGGCTAGTTTTCTTCAATTCTAAGTATATTTTATTGGGAGGGAGGGAGGGAGGGAGGGAGGGAGGAAGGAAGGAAGGAAGGAAGGAAGGAAGGAATTAAGAAGAAGGGAGGGAGGGAGAAAGAGGAAGGAACGAAGAGAGGGAGGGGGAGAGGGAGAGAGGAAAAGGAAGGAAAGAAGAGAGGGAAAGAGGGAAGGAAGGAGAAAAGGGAGGGAGGGAAGAATTGAAAAGGAGGGAGGGAGGAAAGAAAAGAGGGAAGGAGAGAAGGAAGGAGAAAAAGGGAGGGAGGAAGAAAGGAAAGAAGGGAGGGAGGGAAAAGGAAGGACAAAAAGGAAGGAAGGAATTAAGAAGGAAAGAAGGGAGGGAGGCAGAGAGGAAAAGGAAGGAAAGAAGAGAGGGAAAGAGGGAAGGAAGGAGCAAAGGGAGGGAGGGAGGAATTAAAAAGGAGGGAGGGAGGAAAGAAAAAAGGGAAGGAGAGAAGGAAGGAGAAAAAGGGAGGGAGGGAGGAATTAAAAAGGAGGGAGGGAGGAAAGAAAAAAGGGAAGGATAGAAAGAAGGAGAAAAAGGGAGGGAGGGAGGGAGGGGAGAGGGAGGTTGTTGTATTGACTTAATTCACACAATATCCTAAGCATCAGTAATGTTAACCTTGGCTCATTTTTTTCCACGGTTGACACACAGTGTAAACCCAGAAAATGTTAATTTAGTTACCACGTTGCATGTTAAATAAATGTAGTCTTTCTATCACTCTCTTCTCTTTGCGTCCCCTGTTGGATGAGCAACAACAAATTTCTTTCCAGGGCCTCAGCTTGCCAAAACCTAATTACTTTCCGAAGGATTTTGAGACTTGCCCAGGGGTCATAAGTAAAAGTTTGTCCGTCCAAAAGGTTAAATTCTTGACTTCATCCCCTGCTGGAATGGAGTCCAGCTCTGCATTCTGTATTGAAAATCCCTCCATCTTTGTTTCTCCCTTTCCATTTACAATGCTCTTTTTTTTTCTTTCTGTTTTTTAGAAAAAAAATTTACATTCGAAAAAGCAGATTTTGGAATTCCCTGGTTTGGAGCATAAAATGCAAATCTTCTTTCAGACTTGCAAATGATATAAGTTAGAGCAAAGACTTATGCCAAGGTGTTTCTTTGGAAGTCACCTGGCTGTGGTCTCTAGCAATGGAGGGCAGAATTCATGATGGCCTTCCAAAAATTGCCAATAACTTTACTTTACTTTACTTTTTACTTTTATTTAATTTGTATACCGCCCTTCTCCCGAAGGACTCAGGGCGGTGAACAGCCGACAATAAAATACATACATACAAAATTTAAAAAACAGAACTAAAATCGAATTAAATAATTTGGCCCAGACAGATTAAAACCCCAATCAATTTAAAACAGATTTAAACTTTGAAAATTAAAAGATATTGAAAATATTAAAATATTAAAATTGTTTAAAAATTGTTTAAAAAGAGGGAGAAAGTTAGGCCAGGCCCGCCTGGTGAAATAAAAAGGTCTTTAGAGCGCGGTGGAAGGTGCGCAGATCCGGGATCCTCCGTATCTCCGGGGGGAGCTCGTTCCAGATAGTAGGTGCCCCCACAGAGAAGGCCCTCCCCCTGGGGGCCGCCAGTCGACATTGTTTGGCCGACGGCACCCGGAGGAGCCTCTCTCTATGAGAGCGTACTGGCCGGTGGGAGGCTATTTGTGGTAGTAGGCGGTCCCGCAAGTACCCAGGTCCTGAACTTTAAAATAATGCAACCCTTATTAAGCACTGTGTTAAATTAACTCTCTGTTTTGGTCCTTCGTACAGCCAGCCAGGATTTCAGATTGGATTTGGCATTTTTTAATTTACCTATCCTTTCCCAAGGACCTGGGATAGGCAGATATGGATATTAAAGATCTGGTTGCAGGTGATAAGCTGTTCTGAGTACAACTGCCTTTTGCAATTGACTGATGGTGAATTTGTCAATACCAATGATATTTAAATGGTGCTCCAGTTGTTTTGGGATTGCACCCAAGGCACCTACTAATATTGGTACAACCATCGCTTTCTTTTGCCACAGTCATTCTATTTCTATTTGCATGTACCTGTGTTTTTAGAGGGACATGGTGGCTCATTGGCTAAGATGCTGAGCTTGTCGATCGAAAGGTCGGCAGTTCAGCAGTTCGAATCCCTAGTGCTGCGTAATGGGGTGAGCTCCCGTTACTTGTCCCAGCTTCTGCCAACCTAGCAGTTCGAAAGCAGGTAAAAAATGCAAGTAGAAAAATAGGGACCACTTTTGGTGGGAAGGTAACAGTGTTCTGTGTGGCATTTAGTCATGCCGGTTACATGACCACAGAGACGTCTTCGGACAGCACTGGCTCTTCGGCTTTGAAACGGAGATGAGCATTGCCCCCTAGAGTTGGGAACGACTAGCACATATGTGCGAGGGGAACTTTTACCTTTATTTTTTAAGTATGGAGAATGATGATCAAGCTATAAAATGGAAGGTTTAGGATTAACCCTAACTCTAAGACCCTATGAAGACTGTAAAGGAACATTTATATGTAAATGTAAAATTTAAAGACTGCATTTTTTAAAAAAGTTAAGTAAAAATAAGTCTTTTGAGAGTAAAGCGCACAAACTTACCTCTTGTGTAAACAGGAACTTAAAATGAAAAAAAAAGTTGAATTAAAAAAGTTAAATTGAGCTTTCAAAAGTTCAGTCAACATCACGTGAAGTGTTAATGCCACTTTATAATGCCTTGGTAAGAACACAGTTGGAATACTGCATCCAGTTTTGGTCGCCACAATGTAAAAAAGATGTTGAGACTCTAGAAAGAGTGCAGAGAAGAGCAACAAAGATGATTAGAGGACTGGAGGCTAAAACATATGAAGAACGGTTGCTGGAATTGGGTATGTCTAATTTAATGAAAAGAAGGACTAGGGGTGACATGATAGCAGTCTTCCAATATTTGAGGGGCTGCTACCTGTTCCAACCTTCACTTAACAACTGTCTTGCTTAACAACAGAAATATTGGGCTCAATTGTGGTCGTAGGTCGAGGACTATCTGTATTTTATGTTATTATTTTTTTTGTCATATTCCTACTTCCTTTTTTCTTCTCTAATTGTATCTCAGATCTGTGACTACCTGTGAGGCTGAACATCACTAAAAAGCAGCAATCATCATCTGTTAATGAACCCATAATCGCTTGCAGGGTGGAGTCTGGGCAACTGAATGGCACTGAGTGTTTACTGCCTAGATATCCTTCCTGTCGCCAATGCGGAGTTATATTCAGCAGATATAATCTCAACATGGCCAGAGAGAGAAATATCTGCCTCTACCTAGGATTGAACTCACAGCCTCCTGATTGTGAGGCGAGAGCTCCACCTCTAGGCCACAGCACCACTCCACTAAAAAGCAGCTATGATGTTTATAAATAGTGACCTCTTTTTGAAATTGAAGTGATAGGAACTGGCTGAGCAGTAGAAATAGATGAATGGACTGGTTGAATTATTATAAATTCACAGGGTGAGTATAAGGCACATATTGAAATACCATCACAAAAAGGTTCATCACTGCATTAATCTTTAGCAACTCATTTGTGAGAACAACTAGACCAGGGGTGGATTCTACTCAGTGGTGGGATCAATTTTTTAACAACCGGTACTGTGGGTGTGGCTTATTTGGGGGCGTGGCTTGGTAGTCATGTGGTTGGGTGGCTGTGGCTAGTGGTCATGTGACCAGGTGGCCATGGCTATGTGCATAGGGACTACCCAGAGGCCTGAAAAAAGTGGTTTCTGACAGGTCCTTGCACTTTTGACCAGTCCTCACACTTATGACTGCTCATCATTTATGCCCGTTGCAGCATTCTTAACAACCGTGTCACTCATTTCACAACTGCGGTGCTTCATGTGACTGGATGGGTGTGGCCAGGTGGTCATGTGGCATTGCTTCTTTGCCCTAATGACAGTTTGCTGCAATGGTCGTAAGTGTGAAAAATGGTCATAAGTCACTTTTTTCAGTGCTATTGTAACTCTTGTAAATCAAGGATTACCTGTACAAAAATACAAAAAGCTTCTTTGCTTGCAAAACACTGCCCTAAATACCAATCATTAGCTTAGAAATACCTGCAAACTGGAGTTACAAATCAGGCAGGGTGACAGAGCACCTTGAGGAATTAAAATAATTAAAATGCAATGATAACTATCCGCAGCCAACTCTTGCTCATAAAGTGAAACTCTTTAGCAGAGAGGTCATTTAAGCTCTCCAGAATGAAGCAAAGGAGCAAATGTCAGCCCCTTATACACTGGCTCACAATGGAGTCGTAGAACGATGACAAGAGTATATGTTGCTTGTTAAACCAATTACCAGAACAAATAGACACAGGAACTAGTCAGATTTCCGAAGCTGCTTCTTTTCAGGAACAGAGATTAACATTTTTCCTTCCAAACAAAGCTGATTAGGGAAAATTATCTCATCACTAAACACAGGATTAAACATCACCAAGAACAGAATTAAACTTCACCAAAACCCAGTTTTAGACCAAAAGTCAGAAAGGGTATATAAACTCACGTTTGAATGTCAATCTAGCTAGCCAATAAGCCTTGCTGAATGTCACTCATCTTGGTTCCTTGTCATTAAAAGCTTCTGCTTCGTTATTCATTTATTTCTTCAAAGTGCTGATTATTGCACCCTGGTTGGAAGAACAACAGGGGAGTATTTCCTCCCAATAGTGGTGTAAAAAGCTTAAAACAACCCTTCCCCTTTAAGAAAGTCAAGTCAAGTCAAAAAAAAAAAAAACTCTGAGAAGTTCCAGAACCAGAAGCAACAGTAAATCTAGGCATACTGCCAAGAATGTAATAAGGATTAATGGAGAGGCAGTTTCTGTAAGCAGGGCAATAAAGATTAGGCTAGGAAACAACAATTCCTTACAGAATTAACCCTGTAAAGTGGGAAAAAACAAAAGGAGATTTTTTTCTAACAACAGGTTCTCTGAATTGCTTAACAACCGGTTCTAATGAACCAGTGCGAACCAGTAGAATCCCACCACTTATTCTACTTACCTTTACTACTGGTTCACAATGGGGCAGCATGTGCAGAAGCTTCTTGATGACGGTCGGGTCGATGGACGGAGCCTCCTGCCGGTTTTACTACCGGTCCTATAGAACCGGTCTGAACTGGGGGCAACCCACCACTGAACTAGACACAAGAACAGTTTTTTCCCGAACGCCATCACTCGGTTAAACAAATAATTCCCTCAACACTGTCAAACTAGTTACTAAGTCTGCATTACTATTAATCTTCTCATCGTTCCCATCACTCATCTCCTCCCATTTATGACTGTATGACTGTAACCTTGTTGCTGGTATCCTTACAACTTATATTGACTGTTTCCCTATGACTATCATTAAGTATTGTACCTTATGATTTTTGACGAATCTATCTTTTCTTTCATGTACACAGAGAGCATATGCACCAAGACAAATTCCTTGTGTGTCCAATCACACTTGGCCAATAAAAAATTCTATTCTATTCTATTCTATTCTATTCTATTCTATTCTATTCTATTCTATTCTATTCTACTCTACTCTACTCTACTCTACTCTACTCTACTCTACTCCATTCCATTCCATTCCATTCCATTCCATTCCATTCCATTTCAATCGGTATACATTAAAATGAAATTTCGTTGCATTCAGCTCTCAAAGGGTCACCACTTCCAATCTATACTACATAAACATGACAAACAAACAAACAAACCATATATCCATATATATTATATGACACAGAGAAACAACAGTCTAGTTCTGATGCATAAATGTACATGGCGAGAAAAACGAATACACACACACACACACACACACACACACAAACCTGGCGCCACAATTAAACTTCCGCATGCGGTCTCCCACAAAGTCCTCTTATTTGAGTTACCAGGAGGGTCAATGGTCTATTTTAGGCACAAATAACCAGACACACATATGGCAGAGTTCGAGCTAACTACTTTATTGTGTTCTGTCTATAGCACAGGAATCTCCCAAGTCTAACAGCCTTCACTTGGTAAGAATTAGATAAGGCTCCAAGAGATGGTCAGTCCTAGCCTTTTTCTGATTGCACAGGGACTCCAAGCCTTTGGGGTCAATCACCAGGAGATGGTGAGTTCTAGTCCCACCTTAGGTATGAAAGCCAGCTAGGTGACTTCGGGCCAGTCATTCTTTCTTTCAATCCAACTCATCACACAGGGTTGTGGGAAAGATAGTATCAGAACTAGAAGAGACCTTGGAGGTCTTCTAGTCCAGCCCTCTCCTCAAGCAGGAGATCCTATACCATTTCAGACAAGTGGCTGTCCAGTCTCTCCTTAAAAACCTCCATTGATGGAGCACCCACAACTTCTGAAGGCAACTTCTGTTCCACTGGTTAATTGTCCTCACTGTTAGGAAGTTTCTCCTTAGTTCCAGATTGTTTCTCTCCTGGATTAGTTTCCATCCATTGCTTCTTGTCCTGCCCTCAGGTGCTTTGGATAATCGCTTGACTCCCTCTTCTTTGTGGCAGCCCCTCAAATATTGGACTACTGCTATCATATCGCCCCTAATTCTTCTTTTCTTTAGACTAGCCAAACCTAAATCCTGCAACTGTTCTTCATATGTTTTTAATCTCCAGGCCTTTCATCATCTTAGTTGCTCTTTGCACTTTTTCCAAAATCTCAACATCTTTTATTGTATTGCAGTGACCAAAACTGTATGCAGTATTCCAGGGGTGGCCTTACTTTTCTTTCTTTCTTTTTAATAAAGCTTTTTTTTTTAAAGACAAACAAACATTTAGTACATCGTTCATTTCTTCCATGTGACATTTCGGTGTTATCTTCAAAGATTTCTTCTCTTCTCTATCTCTTCCATCTTCAATCTCACCAAGTCCATTACAAAGGTTTTCCATTAGTATAATATTCTAATTACAACAATTATTTTTTCCTCAATCTCTTTTAAAACGTATTTATATCTCTTTTCTAACTAATAGTAAAATTTATTCCATATCTTAAAATATTCTGAATCCTCTCTTTCCTTTATCATCATAGTTAATCTATTCATTTCTACACAATCTAATTTTTTTTTAATTACTTCTCCCTCCAATGGAATATTCTCTGCTTTCCAATTTTGTGCATAAACAATCCTTGCTGCTGTTATTATATGTATAATCAAATACACATTCTCTTTACTAATTTTCTCTGGTAAGATACCCAATAGGAATAGTTCTGGTTTTAAGTCTACACGTTGTTGTATCATTTCCTCCACCCATAACTTAATTTTATTCCAGCTGAAGCAAAAAGCTACTGGGGGACCTTACTAAGGCTTTATAAAGTGGTACTAATACTTCACATGATTTTGATTTGATGCCTCTAGCTTATACAAACCAAGGATTGTATTGGCTTTTTTGGCTGCTGCCACAGACAGCTGGCTCATGTTTGAATGATTGTCCACTAGGACTCCAAGGTCCCTCTTACAGTTACTGTTTTTGAGCCAGGTTTCACCTAATCTGTACTTGTACCTTTGGTTTTTCCTGCTTTTCCTGCCTAAATGTAAAACTTTGCTTTTCTTCACATTAAAATTCATTTTGTTGGATAGGGCTCATTGTTCAAGTCTGTCAAGATCATGATAGGAGGAAAGCATGTTGGGCAGTGATGGGATTCAAATAATTTAACAACCGGTTCTCTGACCTAATAACCGGCTGGGTGGGTGTGGCCATGGTGGGTGTAGCCAGGGGGTGTGACAGGTAGCATTCGGCCTCCTGCACCCTCCTGGGAGTGAAAATGGACTGTGGGAGGTGCACTGCACCCCCCGTGCCCCATTTTGGGCCTAGGAGGCCTTTCTGAAGCCTCTTGGAAGCAAAAAGGGGCTGTGGGAGGCGCACCCCCCACACACACACCAGTGGTGGGTTGCTCCCGGTTCGCACCAGTTCGCAAGAACCGGTAGTAAAAATTTGTAGTACTGTAGTTCCGAGAACCGGTAATAACATTGGCTGGCCATGCCCCTGAACCGGTCCCCAGCCCGGCCGCCGCTCGCTTACCCCGCCCACTTCATCAGAGGCTTTTTCTTTAAAAAAAAAACTTTTAAAAGCATTTTTTCTATAACCTCTTCGGCTGAAAAAATGCTTTTAAAAGTTTTTTAAAAAGTCTCTGATGATCCCGCGGCTCAGCTGGGATCATCAGAGGCTTTTCAAAGCATTGTTTTCTGCAATCTCTTCAGCTGAAGAGGTGGTAAAAAAAATGCTTTGCAAAGCCTCTGACGATCCCAGCTGAGTTGCCTGATCGTCAGAGGCTTTTCAAAGCATTCTTTTCTGCAACCTCTTAAGGTTGTAGAAAAAATGCTTTTAAAAGTAAAAAAAAAAAAAAAGTTGGCCATGCCCACCCAGTCACATTACCCCCCCACCAAGCCACACCCACAAAATAAGCCACCACCACCCCCACAGAACTGGTAGTAAAAAAAATTAGAACCCACCCCTGCCCCCCGCGGCCCATTTTGGGACTAGGAGGCCTCCTTGCACTTACCTGGGACCTGAAACGGAGCATGTGGGGACTCCTGGAAGGGGTGGGGCAGGAAGGGGCAGAGCCAGCCAGCAATTTAACTACCGGTTCAAGCGAACCGGCCTGAACCAGCTGAATTCCACCACTGATGTTGGGTATGTTGAGTTACTTATAAAAATAATAAAGGCGGGATATAAATACACGTAAAAATGCAAATAGATAATTGTGGGAAAAGGGTTTGAAGAAAGAATTTGGCAAGGCTGGATTTAAAACTAAGAAAAGAGAGGGGGAGGGGAGAAGGCTATAGTCCCATTGCTTCAACTTCTATTTTTTTTAAAAAAAAAAAAAACTTGGAGGGAAGAATTACTGACCATGGATTTTTCATGACTTGAGAAAATATAGATTTCTAATTTAATGGCCTTAGAGTTTTGTTTTAATTACGGGGGGAAATAATTCGAGGGAGATGGGTAATAGGAAAAACTTGGAGACCTTTTTCTGCTTCTGTGCAGTGAAGGGAACCTCATTAGAGAGGATTTTCTTCGTTAGCAGGGCTTCCGGGTTAATGAGCTGTGAGTGATAATATATAGTTGTAATCCCTCATGGCTGTAACAAGTTGTATTTTATAAACTCCTTAATCTCCCCGGTGAAAAAAAGAAAAAAAAAAAGATGTGGAATATTTGACAAGGGGAGAGAACTCATGTGCAAAGCCTCTGGAACGGCCAAGGTTTCCTGAGATGGAAGTGTGAAACACAACCGTTGCCTCACGAGTTCGCGAAGGACCAAAGGCCAAGTTCCCAGGAACGGATGGTTGAAAGAAAAATCCATCTGATTCAGTTCCAAGCTGGGAAGAAAGACACTGGAAATAACATGGAGGCTGATTGGAAAGAAGGATTCTGTTTATGGATGAGTGGTTCTGGGACAACTGACCAAATGGTTGAATGAGTGGATCAGTGGTGGTATTCAGCCAGTTCGGACCGGTTCGGGCGAATCTGTGGTGGCGACTGTGGGTGGGGTAGGCCTGCCCACTCGCCCAGGCGCTATGCCGTGCTATTTAGCCACGTTTTTTAGGCCGGGCGCATGCACAGAAGGCGCACGGGGGAGCAAAGTGCATGCGTGGAAAGCTGGGTGCAGGCTCGGAAGGCGCACGCATGAAACGAGTGTGTGCGTGCACAGTGAACCGGTGGTAAACATATGTGAAACCCACCTCTGGAGTGAATGGATATTTACAGGTTTCTGTGAATTTGAAGTTTGGGTGTCATGTCCCCATCAGAGCCTGAATCTGTGGAGGAAGATGAGCTGGAACTGGAGCCGATGGAGATCGAGGGGGCGGCTTCTTTGGCTTGGGAGGAAAATGGGGAGGAGCAGGCCCAGTCAGGCCAGGGCCTTTCAGGATTGGGATGGCTTGTAGGTGTTGTGGCCTACAACAGATTGTAGCTGATTCCGACAACGAAGAGGCTGGTGTGGTGCTGCGCCAGCAACCTGTGCAGCTGGCACTCAAGTTGGACAGTGAGGAGGCTGGAGAAGTTATGGTGCCAGAGGCGGGGATTCAGCCAGAGCCTTCAGAACCTCCAGAAGCTCCTTTAAGTGAAGAGGATGAAGAGAAGGAGCCTCTTCTCAATGCATGGGCATGCAGAATTGCCAAAAGGCAGGAGTGGCTCCTCAGGAGGACGTCTCCTTGACAGTAAGGCTTGGGGCTAATTGGCCACTCCCTTAGCCTATTTAAGAAGGAACGCCACTTGTAACAAGCTGTAGGGAACAACTTTAGTTCACTCTCCTTCACGTCTGGATTCTCTGCAAAATTGCTTCTGGGCTTTCTGCCAACTCTAGTAAGACTGTGATTACCTTATCTCAGAATTCTTGTAGGCTGTTAAGACAGTTTATTAACAGCCTTTGGTTGATAAAGACTAAGTTATTTGAGTAAAATAAGCTTTGTATAGAGTTTGTGTGTGCTGCGTTCTTTGGGGTCGGTAGCTGGGGCAGAACAGTAGACAGGGAAGAAGGGGTGGCAGGATGACCAAGGCAGGCTAAGCATTGAACATGAGAGACAGAGCTCAGGCGATGAGCAAGGACTGCCCCCTCCTGATCCTTGAACATGGAGAGTGGAGAGAAGTGCATCCTTTTCGAGGGTCATTGAAGCACTTGGAGGTTTATCTGTGTCCTCATTAGTTATACAATTGGAGATGAACACCCTTTGAATGGTGTGGGAGTAGGTATGTATTTCCAGAGGAAAATAATGGCAGACTACAGGAACCATTTGCACCACTCAGGTGACCCTGAGGACACAGATAAACCTCCAAGTGCTTCAACGACCCTCTAAAAGGATGCAAATGACCAACTGTCTGCAAGGAATATAAATCCTCCCATTCCCCACCATCCTGTCAGAGCTGAAGAAGCTTCTTGGATGACAAGCGAAACGTCTTCAAAGAAAAACCAGAAAGTCCACTTGCCTCCTGAAAAAGCGCCTTTGGGACAACCATGACCTGGATGACTGAGAATCTCTACAGACAGTGAGGACAATTAATCAATGGAACAGCTTGCCTTCAGAAGTTATGAGTACTCCAACTCTGAAGGTTTTCTAAAAAGAGATTGGACAACCATTTGTCTGAAACACTAGAGGATCTCCTGCTTGATGAGAAGTTGGACTAGAAGACCTCTAATGTCCCTTCCATCTTTGTTATTCTCTTATTCTGACTATAAGGAGGTACATCAAACTCTTTGCTGCTTTTACTGGCTGGGTAGAAAGGCAGAAACTGAAGGAGCGATACAACCTTTAAAGGATGTTAATCCTGTTTATTTTCATTCAATATCTTTAAGAGCTTCATTGCTATATGTTTTTTATTGCATTTTTTTTTTTACATAAAGAACAGGGGTCAGAAAATCACAGTGCAGCAATGTTTTTGTAAGCATCACATGGAATTTAGAAGAGGATAAACAGAAAGAATATATATATATATATTTGCATTTCATTGGTTATGTACTGTGGCGTATGTATTTACAGCAAGGTGGGAGAAGTAGAAAGTAAGGAAAAAGGCTTCAATAAATGAAAGATTTCCATACATTTCAACCAGACCTTTGATGTTCTGGTTATATTTCTGGTTTTTCTACATCAGTAGCAAAGAGAAACAGAGTGAAGAAGGACGACTATTTCACAAAATGCCAAATTGTGTATATAGCGCTGCATAATTTCGATGAAGAGTATTTAATTAGTAGAATCATATTTCTATTGTTCCAAATGAGCAGTAGAATTTTGATTCATGGAGTATTCATCTTTTGGACCAACTTGTCCCTTCCTTCCTTCCTTCCTTCCTTCCTTCCTTCCTTCCTTCCTTCCTTCCTTCCTTCCTTCCTTCCTTCCTTCCTTCCTTCCTCCCTCCCTCCCTCCCTCTCTCCCTCCCTCCCTCCCTCTCTCCCTCCCTTTCCCTCCCTCCCTTTCCCTCCCCTCCCCTCTCTTCCTTTTTCCTCCTTCCTCCAACACATTATCTCTCTCCTTCCTTCTTTCTTTCCTTAATTCCTTCCTTCTTTCCTCCCTTCCCTTCCCTCCCCTCCCCCACCACCCTCTCTCCCCTCTTTTCTTTTTTCCTCCTTCCTCCAAAACATTGTTTCTCCCTACTTCCTTCCTTCCTTCCCCTTGCCTCTTCCTTTTTCCTCCTTCCTCCAACAAATTATCTCTCTCCTTCCTTCTTTCTTTCCTTCCTTCCTTCTTTCCTCCCTTCCCTTCCCCTCCCGCACCTCCATCCCTCCCCCTTTTCCTTTTTCCTCCTCCCTCCAAAACATTCTCTCTCTCCTTCCTTCCCCCTCCATCCCTTCCCTCCCTCTCCCTCTCCTTCTTCCTTTTCCTTCCTTCTTTTCCTCCTCCCTCCTTCCCTCACTTCTTTCTTTCTTTCTTTCTTTCTTTCTTTCTTTCTTTCTTTCTTTCTTTCTTTCTTTCTTTCTTTCTTTCTTTCTTTCTTTCTTTCTTTCATGACTCATATTTGAACCAAGAATCCAAAGAAGGGAAAGAACAAAGGAAAATGGGAAGGGAGTAACGGAAGACTGGCAATATTTTAAAAGGTAACCAATGTTCACCACCAGCTGCAGGAAGACATTAAGTAATAGAACTCAGTGATGTTAACAGCTCTCTTGGTAAGGGAGGTAAATGAAATAGACCACAGAATCCAGCGTATCATTAATCTATAGTGAATAATGACTTGGGTAGTGTAAGGAGATTAAAAAGGGCATTGTAAACATTTGTGGCTGTATAATATACAAATTAAAAATGTGTGAACGCTCACTGCTGCATAATCTCCAAATTAAAAAGTGTAATAGCGTAGCATTAATTACCGGCTGATCAATTCCTCCATAATTACCGGCTTGTAGATGAACAATTATGGGTCTGAAATGTTATTTGAGAAAAAGACATTGACCTTGGTACCATAAGAAATGCTAATATGTTTGAAGGTAATATGGGCATACATCAAATCACTCTATCAGCATTTGCTGCAATGGTTCGTATTAATAACTTCTTTTGTTTTTAAGGGGATGGTATAGAAAATGGATTTTTATGAGCACAGATCTTCAGATTGTGATTATGTTGGCCTATATAATATTTATAGTAATCGCTATAGATTAGTGTTATGGTATTTTCTTTTTTTTTTTTTTCTTTTCCCTTGGGGGAAAAAAGAAGAAAATAATTTTAGGGACCAGATCTATCCTTTAATAAGCTACTATTGGAGGTAAGGAGAAATCTTCTCCTCTTCTTGTAAATGAAAATGAAGTTCCCGCCTCCAAAATCTCCTGGCCCATCAACATATTCTCAGCTTCTTCATCTATTATATGTAAAAGTATATAAATGAAGAGAGCACACTAGCCTGTTATATGTTAAGCCTAAATCTGGCCCACCATGCATCTAATGCAGTGGTGAAATCCAATTTTTTTTACCACCGGTTCTGTGGGTGTGGCTTGGTGGACGTGGCAGGGGAAGGATACTGCAAAATTTCCATTACCTCCCCACTCCTGGGGAAGGATATTGCAAAATCTCCATTCTCACCCCATTCTGGGGCCAGCCAGAAGTGGTATTTGCCGCTTCTCCGAACTACTCAAACTTTCCACTACCGGTTCTCTGAACTGCTTAAAATTTCCGCTACCGGTTCTCCAGAACCTGTCAGAACCTGCTGGATTTCACCCCTGATCTAACGGATACTGTACTAATGATAATCTATGGAGATTCTCAATCATCCAGTTCATGGTTACAGAGGTGGCCTTCACATACTGTTACTACCGGTTTGGCAGCACCGGACATGTGACCATGCGTGGTCCATGCATGTGTGCGACTCAGTAGTGGGTTGCTCCTGGTTTCGTCTGGTTCTTGCAAACCAGTAGTAACAGCATCAGGAGCCTTTGCCCATCCGCTCGGATGTCATCATGGACGATCTGTGCACGCACTCCTGTTGCGAACTGGTAGCAGAGGTAAGTAGAACCCATCCCTGGTACGACATCACAAAACATGGCAATTTGCTCTAACACGCTGTCTATGCACACGTCCAACATCCAACAACATGGCAACTCACTCGGGTGCACTATCCGTACGTCTGTGGCATCAAAAACACAGCGATATAGGACAGGATTGCACCTGGGCGGGTGGATGGGCCCACCTGCAGGTTGCTACTACCGGTTCACCCAAACCGGCTGAATACCACCTCTACATACAATAGTTGTCCCAAAAGTGCTTTTTCAAGAGGCAACTGGACTTTCTGTTTTTTTTTTTTTTTCTTTGAAAACATTTTGCTTCGCATCCAAGAAGTTTCCTCAGCTCTGACAGGATAGTGAGGGATGGAAGGATTTATACTCCTTGCATACAGCTGGTCATTTGCATTTTTTTAGCGCGTCGTTAAGGCCACCTAGAGGTTTATCTGTGTCCTCAGCGTCATCTGAGTGGTGCAAATGGGTGTGGAGGCCTTATTGGACCTGAAGGAAGAAGAAGAACTGAAGGAAGATTGTATCTCCAATCTACAACACAGTCCTTTCAACCGTTCCAAGAAGGCTCCACATCAATTTGCACCAGTCGGGTTTTCACCGGCTGTGCCAATATGACATTCCTAATAAAGTTATACTTTGAGGAAACTCTAGGCCTCAGAGTTTTGATTGCTTTGGGTCTGTTACATGGAACCCTGACACACAAGAATCTATACCCGTGATGGCAAACCTATGGCACGTGAGCCAGAGGTGGCACACAGATCCCTCTCTGCGGGCATGTGCGCTGTCTCCAGCTACTCTTCTAGTTTCCAGCATGCACATGCTTGCTGGCCAGCTTTTCTTCATGTGCGCTGGAGCCAGGGGTGGGTTCTAATTGTTTTTACTACCGGTTCTGTGGGCGTGGCTTATTTTGTGGGTGTGGCTTGGAGGTCATGTGACTAGGTGGGCGTGGCTAGCTGGTCAGAGTCATTTCTGGAAGGCCCTCGCACTTACGACCAAGTCCTCGCACTTACGGCCCGACTCATTTGTTTGCTTTTAACACTGATCAGCTGTAGGGCGGCCCTTTGAAGCCCCGCGGCAAGAGTTTAAACAGTTTTTTTCCCTCTAGTCATCAGCTGGGACTCAGGAGGCAGCAATAGATTGGGGGTGGGGCCAAATAAAAGGTAAGAATAATGTGGGGGGGGTGGGGGGGTGGGAGGGCGGGGGGGAGAACCAGGTGATGTCATATCATCACCGCTACCGACTCGGCCGAACCGGACCAAACCGGGAGGAACCCACCACTAGCTGGAGCACCGGAAGCCCGAAGATCAGCTGGACAGTGCGCATGCATGCGCCAGCCACCTGGTCTTTGGGTTTCCGGTGCACGCATGAGCGCTGGCCAGCTGGTCTTCAGGCACGCTGGAGCACCAGAAACCTGAAGACCAGGTGGCCGGCATGCGCATGTGCAACCTGGTCTTCGGGTTTCCGGCACTCCGGCACACGTGCACACATGTTCCAGTTTGGGCCCTCAGTGCCGAAAAGGTTCTCCATCACTGCTCTATACCATTTCAGACAATTGGTTGTCCAAGCCCTCCTTAGAAAGCTCTTGAAAAAGCACCTTTGGGTAAAAGTGAAGATGCCTTGATTCAATTCATTTCAGAATATTGCTGGAAGGGGCCTTGGAGATCTTCTAGTCCTGTGATGGCGAACCTATGGCACACGTGCCACAGGTGGCACGCAGAGCCATATTGGTGGGCACGAGAGCTGAGCTCCGCCAGCTGATTTTCAGGCCTCCTGGGCCCACCAGAAGTCAGGAAACACACTGTTTCTGGCCTCCGGAGGGTCTCCGGTAGGACCGGAAGGCCTGTTTTTTTGCTCCAGAGTCTTTCTAGGAGCCTGGGGAGGACGAAAACGACTTTCCTCACCCCCCGGGAGGCCCTCTGGAGGCCGGAAACAGCCTGTTTCCTGACTTCCCGTTCCACCAGAAGTCTGGTGGCCCATCATGCCATCATGTGCCAAAAGTGGGGGGAGCATGGGGGGGCATGTGTGCATGCGCAGGGGGCGGGGCACATAGAATTATGGGTGTGGGCATGTGTGCGCGCAACCCCACCCCTGCTCTCCCCGCTTTTGGCACTCGATGGCAAAAAGGTTAGCCATCACTATTCTAGTCCAACCCCCTGCGCAAGCAGGAGACTATTTCTAATAGATGGCTGTCCAGCCTCTTCTTAAAAGCCTCCATTGATGGAGCACCCACAATTTCCGAAGGCAATTTGTTCCACTGGTTAATTGTTCTCACTGTTAGGAATGTTCTCCTTAGTTCTAGGTTGCTTCTCTCCTTGGTTATTTATTTATTTATTATTTATTTATTAGTCCAATTTATATGTCACCCTTCTCCGTAGACTCAAGGCAGCTTACAATGCATTATAGCAATAGCCTGCATACTTTTTATGTATATACCTGCTTATTAGGGCTTTTGCCCCCCACAAGCGGTGTTGTTCTATACAAAGCTGGCTTATTGCCCCCATAATCCGGGTCCTCAATTTACCTACCTCGAAAGGATGGAAGGCTGAGTCAAACTTGAGCCTGGTGAGATTTGAACTCACACTAATTGCAGGCAGCTAAGTGCTAGCACTTAACAGCACTTAGTCCACTGCACCACCGAGGTTAGCCTCCATTCATTGTTTCTTGACCTACCTACCATTTGAAGGCACCATCTGAAGTTACAACAGCACTGAAAAAAATGACTTGCGACCAGTTTTCACACTTACAACCGATGTCCTTACAAAACAACCTTCTCAAAATTTCCATTATCGAAACATCCCAGTTTCCAAAGCTTGTTCCTTGTCTTAGTCCTATGTAAATGTAGTCCTACAAAAATTATCCTTATGTTTCCCAAACGCCTGATTATCCCAAATTGTTGGCAGTCCTCCAAACCCATTCAGATAAACGATGCTGTACTGTATATGCAATTAAGAACAGATGTGTTATTAAGCTAATATATATGTGCCCTGATTCATTCTAAATTTATGTGGAAGCCTATTAATTTATTGTCGAACAGGTATCTCGATTAAAACCATGAAAAAAACGAAACAAAACCCTGAATCACTGTGTTTGCCCAAGAGACCTTCAAGCAGGAATATTTCTTATTTATATTCCTTATTCCTCACCTTTATTTTCTTGGAATTGATATTAAGAACAAGGTTTATTTGAAGGGTTGGGTAGAGAGGCAGGAACAGATGATAAAGCTTTAGTAAAAAGAAAAAAGAAAGAATAATGAAGGCAACTGAATACTTTTTTATTGTAACGGTGTGAAGATCTCAAGCAGCTGTACGTTCTCTGCTTCTCCTCCTCCTGATACTCTTCAGTTCTTCTGTCCCAATAGGGTTAACTTTATCTTAATTTTGTTCTAATTATTTTAATTAAATATTAAGCACATAAAATTAATTGATCATGACCAGAATAAGTAGTTAGCCATTAAGATATGGAAATAATTGAAACCGCAGCATTTCATACTGCGCTTTGGAAGCAAACAAAGAAGGAGATTGGTGGGAATGTTTTTAAGAGTGAATAAGTTCTTGCCAGATGTTTAAAGGAAACCAGCAATATTTCCTGGAGGAGTTCCATCTCCTCCACATCTGGAGGCCACTGCAAAGGTGGTTGTGCTCTGTAACGGTATGTGAAAAGGACCTTGGCAAATGAGGGAAAGAAATGTTGCCTAAGCAATGGTTAGATAAGAGACAGCACAGTCCATGGCTGTATAATGGGTAGAGAGAGAATCTCAGAAGGGACCTTCCTTAACTTCTCCCGCTGTACAGGAGGCAGCGGGAGAGCTGTACTTTCAGATTTGTAAGATTCCATTAATGCAGCCTTACAGTAATAAAATAGAATTAGTTCATCTTCTCATGCTTCCTGTTTGATGTATCTGGGAAGGCTGACATAGTCTTTGTACAGTTAACCTTGTTCTTCTGCTATGAAATATAGCTGGCTAAACAGCTGGAGGTTGGGTCCTTCCTTCCTTCCTTCCTTCCTTCCTTCCTTCCTTCCTTCCTTCCTTCCTTCCTTCTTTTCCTCACTCCATTTCTTCCTTCCTTCTTCTTCTTTCCTTCCCTCTTTTCCTCCCTTCTTCCACCCTCCTTCTCTCCTTCCTTCCTTCCTCCCACCTGCCCGCCCACCTTCCCTCCCCCTTCCCTTCCTTCTTTCCCTCCATTTCTTCTTTCCTTCTTCTCCCTTCCTCCCTTCCTTCCCTCTTTTCTTTTCTCCCTCCTTCCACCCTCCCTCTCTCTTCTCCCTTCCCTCCCTTCCTTATTTCTTTCCCCTCCCTCCCTCTTCAATCCTTCCTTCCTTCCTTCCTTCTTCTTTCTACCTCTTTTCCTCCCTCCTTCCTCCCTCCCTCCTCCCTTCACTCTTTCCCTCCCTCCCTCTATTTCTTTCTTTCTTTCTTTCTTTCTTTCTTTCTTTCTTTCTTTCTTTCTTTCTTTCTTTCTTTCTTTCCTCCCTCCCTCCCTCCCTCCCTCCCTCCCTCCCTTCCATGAGGCTACATACATTTCAAATAAATATAAATTCCCTAACATTGAGCTCAACTCCTGATAACTTCCAGCACCTTGAAATCAATATAATAAATAAATATAAATGCCCTATTATAATCAATATAATAAATAAATATAAATGCCCTTAACATTGAGCTCAACTCCTAATAACTTCCAGCATCTATAGTAGACTGGAAGTGAATCATTATCTTCTCCTAAACATTTTTTTCTTTTTCCATTTCCAGACCCAGCTTGGAGATTTCCTGATGTAATGCCTCTCCAAGAGTTAACAAGATGCAAACCCCGCTTAGATGTTTTCCAGATTGCCAAGGTCAGATAAACGGTTGCAACCTGAAATTGACTCTTTTATTTGGAAGTAAATCCTACTGAGATCCTTTAGACTGCCGTATATTTCAGCATCAGGCTACAGTAAAACAAGGCTACTGTAAAGCAGGTTAATTGAACTTCTAGGAAAGCTGCTGTTCAGGGAAGCACAGCTGCATTCAGGCCGGGAGGGTTACAAGTTGAGCCTCATTGAGATTAGCTCAATAAATAGGGGAATATTAAAGAAGCTGCTTCCCCCTGATCTAAAGAGCATGGAAAAATGCTCTCAAAGGGGAATTTGTTAGTATGCTGACCTCGGTCTTTCCAAAGTTTTTTTTTTTTTTTTTTTTGCAAGTTAGCATCTCCAAACTTTTACCAAGACTTCACAGGAAGTGATAGAACCTCTCTAACCTGTTCTGGTGAGGCTACATTTGGAAGATTGCGTCCAGTTTTGGCCACCACATTTTTTTTAAAAAAAAGAAGCTGAAGCTCTAGAAAGTTTGAATAACAGAATAACAGAGTTGGAAGCAAGGGTGAAAAGCTCCCAGTTCAGACCAGCTCGGGCGAGTAGATAGCGATGGTGGCAGGCAGTTCGAAGAACCGGTAGCAAAAATCCCTCCCCCCACCCCCCGCCCAACCTCCAGCTTGCTTAACTTAGCTGCTGGTCACAATGCCTGCCTTGCTTCACTTGCTCCCTGCAATCCATTGCAATCCATTGCATCAGCAAGCAACTGAATCTCCCTGCCTGCAATCAAGCTCATCGGTGAGCAGCTCTATCTGCCTGCTTTGCTGGCTGAGGAATACTGGGAGTTGAAGTCCACAAGTCTTAAAGTTGCCAAGGTTGGAGACCCCTGTTCTATTGGGTAAGTTTTTTTCTCCTTTGGGAGCTTTAAAAAAATAGTTAATTGGGGATTTTTTTTAGTTGTTCTTTTTTTAGACCTAGCCATTTAGAGTTTAGGAAGTTTTAAATTTAGCTGTTTTTATATAAAAATAAAAATAAATTAAAATAAAATAATATTTGTGCAGCTTTCTGAGATTTTGTGTGTTTCTGTAGTGTTTCACTCTAACTACACAAACACTGTTCATGGAAAACAAACAAACAAACAAGAAAGTCTATGTAGTTGTCTTTTAGAAAAGCATCTTTGGGACAACCAGAGAGAATCTCTACAGATATCTCAGCTCACATCTTTAACCTAATTCAATACCAAAGGTGTTTTTTCAAAAGACAACTGGACTTTCTTTGTTTTTCTTTGAAGATGTTTCGGTTCTCATCCAAGAAGCTTCTTCAGTTCTTTCAAAGGGTGTTTATCCCAAACTGCATAGCTACATGTCTATGGAGGTTCTCTCCTTGAATAGTTTCCATCCATTGCTTCTTGTCCTGCCCTCAGGCGCTTTGGAGAATAGCTTGACCCCCTCTTTGTGGAAAGAGCTTGGTCTATTTTGTAGGTGAGAAATGAGGTTGAGCTTTAGCTCTCCCAGTCTTGTGAAAGCCTACTCATCTCGACTCTGAACATGGGAGATGGTTCAGGAGGTGAGGGGAGAGATGGACAATGAGCGAAGAGTAGTTGGCAACCAGCTGGTTGTCTGTAGGGCACCTAAATGAAAGTTCTTCTGTTATGTGCAGATTTCTTTGAGAAGGTGTGGCTGGAAAGCAGTGGTGAAATGTAAAATAATAAATTATATAATATATGCAGAGATCCCACTTCCCCTGAAGAATGGCAGCATCACAATAGGGATCTGACACATTTTTTTTGTTTTGTTTTTTTTGCTTTAATTTATATGCCGCCCTTCTCCGGAGACTCAGGGCGGCTTACAATGTGTTAAGCAATAGCCTTCATACTTTTGTATATTTATACAAAGTCAGCTTATTGCCCCCACAATCTGGGTCCTCATTTCACCTACCTTTGAAAGGATGGAAAGCTGAGTCAACCTTGAGCCTGGTAAGATTTGAACCTGCAGTAATTGCAGGCAGCTGTGTTAATAACAGTGCTTTAGTCCACTGTATTACAGGCTCTTTTATGCAATGCAAGATTGGAAGATGTGGAGTGACTTGGCTCATAGGATCACTAAGAATCAGACACAGCTGAAGGGATAACATTTTTATTTTATTTATTTTATTATTCATATTTCTATGCCATCCACTCTTCGAGGACTCTGGGCGGCTTACACCAAAGACAGTATACTAAATAGCATATTGCCCCCAACAATCTGGGTCCTCATTTTACCCACCTCGGAAGGATGGAAGGCTGAGTCAACCTTGAGCCGGTGAGATTTGATCCACTGATCTGCTGAACTAGCAGTCAGCTGAAGTAGCTGCAGTACTGCACCCTAACCACTGCGCCACCTCGGCTCTGATAACATCTTCTTCATCTTCATCTTCATCCATCTTCATCATCATCATCATCATCATCATTATCATCATCATCATTATCATCATCACCATCATCAAGCCATGGCTTAAGTCTTTCCAAATTCAAATTTTTAACTTCGAATTCCATATCTCAGAGATAAAGAGCTGACATTCAGCTGCATCACAACCAGAACATGAAAAATATAACCAGAGTCACAATTCCCCAGTGCAATTCCTCCATCCACCCCCCTCCTGTTAATTGAAACTTTTTGCCTACTTTATTGAACAATAAAAATGACAGGAAGTATTCCCAGGTGTCCTTCAGTCTTAAAAAAAAAAAAAAGAGGGGGGGAGGGAAACGGATAACGGGGTCCCGGCAAAGGTGACATAAATTAATGTGCTGAGCCCAGCTATCAAACATTTTGATATGTGAATTGCCTGATATTTCTATAATGCCGTCTTATGATTGGAAATGTTATCGCTTCCATTGAATCAATAGGAAATGTTAAAGCTCGGCAGAACCCCAATTACAAAATAAAGCTCCAAGGTTAACATCTGGGACTGGCAGAGATAGAAACAATTTCTATTGTCATAGCTTTCTGACAAGTAAATGTCAGAAACATAACACCTTCCACCGAGCTTTGTGAAAAGCACATGTAAAAGAGTGATTGCGAGGCAGTCCCAAGTCAAATCACCTGTCAGCCTTGGTTTGACGTAGAATTACTTTTGTTTTATGCATCTATTAACCTTGAACTATCAGCATTTGTTTTAATGTTCTGCTCTGGAGTGACCTAAATATACTTCCTTAATGCACTTAACCGAAGCGGCAGTTAAAAATGGAAGCTGAAAAGAAGAGAGAGGCATGGACTGACGTTGTCCCAAGCTGGCTGTCTCTTGAAGCCCAGTTCTGAATTAATTGAGTTCAGGGTCAATCCAGCTTATCGGAGATTCTCAATGGGTGGGCTTCCACTGGAGTCATTTGCGTAGCTTCTCTTTCGCTCCCTTTATCTCAAAGTCTATTATGAAGACAGGAAAGAAACATTGAAAGGCCTGCCTTTCAGGAGAATGAAGAAGCATTAAGGGCCTTCAAATTCATCACCTGCAGTTCATCAATATTTGCATGTTTTCTCTCTGGCAAATTAGAAAGCTGCAGAAGTTTCTTCTTCTCCTTTTTCCATGAGCTTGTTCAGATCTACATTCCAGGGCTCTGGAATTCTGATTTATGAAAGAGACTTCCTAAAATCACTTATTATAGAGACCTTCAAATTTCTAGGTTCTAGCATATCTCACGACCTAAAATGGACACCTAACATCAAAAATGTCATCAAAAAAGCACAACAAAGAATGTTCTTTCTGCACCAACTCAGAAAGCTCAAATTGCCCAAGGAGATGCTGATCCAGATCTACAGAGGAATTATTGAGTTTTGAATTATTGAATTATTGAGTCTGTCATCTGCACCTCTATAACTTGTTGGCTCTGCAACCCAACAAGACAGACACAGACTTCGGAGGATAATTAGAACTGCAGAAAAAACCATGGCTACCAACCTGCCTTCCATGGAGGACCTGTATACTGCACGAGTCAAAAAGAGGGCTGTGAAAATATCTACAGACCCCTCGCACCCTGGACATAAATTGTTTCAACTCCTACTCTCAAAACGCCATAGGGCACTGCACAGCAAAACAATTAGACACAAGAACAGGTTTTTTCCTGAACGCCATCACTCTGCTAAACAAATAAATCCCTCAATATACAAAAGTATGAAGGCTATTGCTTAACGCCTTGTAAGCTGCCCTGAGTCTCCGGAGAAGGGCGTCATATAAATCAAATAAAAAATAAAAATAATGTCAAACTATTCACTAAGGCTGCATTACTTCTCATCGTTCCTATGACCCATCTCCTCCCATTTATGACTGTGTGACTGTAACTTTGTTGTTTGTATCCTTATGATTTATATTGGTATTGATTGTTTCCTAGTATGATTTGATTGTTTATTTGTACACTAGGACTATCATTAAGTGTTGTACCTTATGATTCTTGATGAATGTATCTTTTCTTTTATGTACACTGAGAGCGTATGCACCAAAGACAAATTCCCTGTGTGTCCAATCACACTTGGCCAATAAACTATTCTATTCTATTCTATTCTATTCTATTCTATTCTATTCTATTCTATTCTATTCTATTCATGGCACTTTCCACTCTTCGTTCCATTCCTTTGTGCACTGATAAAATATGATGACAATTCCATTGTGCAGAAATACAGTACATCAAGATTCAACTTGCGCAATGATTTATGGTGATGCTGAATCATGATGATGGTGATAGTGATGAAAACGACACTTAGTCTTTTAGTTTGCATGTTCCATCTTTCCTGATGGAAGTGACATCTACCTGGATGGCCATGCTTTTGACTGGGCAATTGCTTTCTTTCCCATAAAAAGTAGCAAGATTTTTTTTTAAGTATTCCTTTTGAATCCAGCAACTCCCATTCAAACAATGAGAAGAGGTAGCCTTCCAAATTTCTTTATTATTAATGATGAATAGATTCTACAGCTTATACAGGTAGCCCTCAACTCATAACCATTAGGTTGGTATAAAATCCCTTCCAGCCAGGGGTGAAATCTAAAATTTGTTACTACCGGTTCTGTGGGCATGGCTTGGTGGTGGGCATGGCCAATTTTTTGTTCTTTTAAAACTATTTTTTCTACAACCTCTTCAGCGAAGAGATTGTAAAAAAAAAAAAATGCTTTCAAAAGGCTCTGATGATCCCAGCTCAGTTGCCTGATTGGCAGAGGCTTTTTTTCTTTTAAACGCTCCATCCACACGTTCATGTGATGTCAAAAACTGTTGTGGCCTGTCAGCGGCCTGTGCAGTTAGTAGCTGATTCTGACAGCAAGGAGGCTGGTGTGGTGCTGTGCCAGCAGCCTGTGCAGCTGGTGCTCGAGTCAGACAATGAGGAGGCTGGAGAAGATGTGATGCCAGAGGCAGGGATTCAGCCAGGGCCTTCAGAACCTCCAGAAGCTCCCATAAGTGAAGAGGAAGAAGAGGAGGAGCCTCTTCTCGATGCACGGGCGCGCAGAGCTGTCAAAAGGCAGGAGTGGCTCCTCAGGAGGAGGTCTCCTCAAGAGTAAGGCTTGGGGCTGATTGGCCACTCCCCTAGCCTATTTAAGGAAGGATGATGACTGATGCAATTTGCAGGAAACAACTTCGTTCATATTCCTTCGCGTCTTGATTCCAGAAACGTTTGATTCGGCTCTTGTTTCTCTCTTGACAGTTTTCCTGCAAATTGCTTCTGGGCATTCTGCCAAGCACAGTAAGCTTACGGTTATCTGAAATACTGTGCCTCAGAATTGAGTTATTATTCTTTGGATTCTTGTCAGCTGTTAATGAAGTTAAATTAACAGCCCTTGTTCAGAAAAGACTGATTTAAACTGTACTCGTGTTCGAACAACTACTAAGAAAGTTCACTAGTAGTCTTTAATTAGTAAACTAAGGTTTGTACAGACTTTGTGTGTGATGCGTTCTTTGGGATCTATAGCTGGGGCAGAACAAAAACACAGTGATATAGGACTGGATTGTTGCCACTACCGGTTTGCCAAAACCGGCTGAATACCACCTCTGTAAAGCACTATGAAGTGGTATATAAGTCTAAGTACTATTGCTATTGCTGATAGATGCTGGACTAGAAAAGTGAATTATTAACCAAATGCATGCAGGACTAATGGAAAGAGCTGTGGACTATGAATAATTGAAAGCATCTTGAGGCTTTAGAATAAAGAGAAAGACAATCGAAGTGAACTAAGTATTTTTTTTTGGATAAAGATATCGGGGAAATTGGAGCAACAGTGAAATCCAGATCATTCGTTAACAAAAGAAAACAATATTGCTCTGAAAACAAAATAGCCATTTCAATAAATTCCTGATACTGATTTAGAACGCGTCATCTGGAAGAAAAAAAAAACCTGTCAAAAATAATTTCAAAATAACACTCTGAGACTCTGGAAAGAGTGCAGAGAAGAGCAACAAAGATGATTAGGGGACTGGATGCTAAAACATGTGAACAATGGGTGCAGGAATTGGGTATGTCTAGACTAGGGGTATCAAACTCACGTCGTCATGGCTGCGTCACATGACATATCGGGACTTTTTCCCCCTTCGCTAAACCAAACATGGGTGTGGCCAGCAAATGACTTACCTGGCCTACAGGTGGGGAGTTTGACAGCCCTTGTCTAGACTAATAAAAAGAAGTACTAGGGGGTGACATGATAGCAGTGTTCCAATATTTGAGGGGCTCCTAGAAAGGTGAGGGGGTCAACCTATTCTCCAAAGGACTGGAAGGCAGGACAAGAAGCAACGGGTGGAAACTAACCAAGGAAAGAAACAACTTAGAACTAAGGAGAAATTTCCTGACAGTTAGAACAATTAATCAGTGGAATGACCTGCTTGCAGAAGTTGTGAATGCTCCAACACTGGAAGTTTTAAAGAAGATGTTGGATAACCATTTGTCTGAAGTGGTGTAGGGTTGCCTGCTTGAGCAGGGGGTTGGACTAGAACAGGGGTCTCCAACCTTGGCAACTTTACGGCTTGTGGGCTGCTGGCTGAGGAATTCTGGGAGTTGAAGTCCACAAGCCGTAAAGTTGCCAAGGTTGGAGACCCC
>NW_027256882.1:290691407-290738907 GCF_029215685.1 Pituophis catenifer annectens | reverse complement strand
CACTCTGAATTTTTGCTAACCTTCTACCCTACTATTCCCCCCCCCTTTTTTTTTTCTTCTGATCATGTTAAGCTACCTTATTCTACCCTGCATGGAGTACCTCCAGCATAGTATAATATTGGTTGCTATGAATTGCAGAATTCTTAGGGTTTGTTTGGCCATCATGCAGTTAGCAGATTTCACTGCTTTAAGGTTGGATCTTTCGGTATAAACACCACCTCTTGTGTCAAATCCATTTGATCTTCTCACGCTTGGCTGCATTTCAAGAAAGAGTCTTAGCTTAGCTTTCCTTGAAACATTCCCTGAATTAGTCTATAAAGATTCTCAGTCATCCAGGTCATGGTTGTCCCGAAGGTGCTTTTTCAGGAGGCAACTGGACTTTCTTGATATTTTTTTTTCCTTTTGAAGACATTTCGCTTCTCATCCAAGAAGCTTCTTCAGCTCTGACAGGACAGTGAAGAATGGAAGGATTTATATTTGTTCTGACCCAGCTCCCCAAACACAACAAACTCTCTGTAATCAATCAATGATTCTTTTATTAGGAGCGCCAGCAGCCCCAGCAAAAAATCTCTCTCTCACCGCAGGCTAACAAGCCCATCTGGCAGGGAGATGAATAATTGTCTGCCACATCTATTCATCTCCGCCCCCTGTTTTTTATCCCCAGGGTGGGACTTTGCTAGCAGCGGTGGCTCTTCTGTCCCAAGGATCAGCCCATAGATTTCCACTGCTCTCCTCTCCTCTGCCTTCTGTGCATCCGCATGTCAGGCACTGGACCCAGCTGTTCCTCCTCTTCCTCATCGGTCACCTCCAGACCTGGGAGCTGTTGACTCTCCATCTGAGGGCTGACGGATGGCCCAGGCTCTGCCCCCGTCTCTCTCTCTCTCTCTCTCTCTCTCTCTCTCTCTCTCTCTCTCTCTCTCTCTCTCTCTCTCTCCCTCCCTCTCCCTCTCCCTCTCCCTCTCCCTCTCCCTCCCCCCCCCTCTCTCTCTCTCTGCCAGCTCCATTCCCTCTTCTCCCTTGAAGCTCTCAGGTTGCCTTGATGCTGATCCTGACTCACATGCCTCCTCCTTATCTGATTCAGCTGTTGGAGGGGCCAGCGGCTGACAGGCCATAACAATATTCCTTGCAGACAGCTGATCATTTGCATCCTTTTAGAGTGTTTCAGTGACCCTCTCTAAGCAGTTTACAGAGTCAGCCTATTGCTCATCTCTCGGTTGGATTACTGCAATGCCCTCTACATGGGGCTGCCCTTGGGGTGTACCCGGAGGCTCCAATTGGTCCAGAATGAGGCTGTGCGAGTAGTTACGGGTGTGTCCCGCTACTCCCACATAACACCGCTATTGCGCGAGCTGCACTGGTTGCAGGTGGTCCTCCAGATCCGCTTCAAGGCGCTGGTACTTACCTATAAAGCCCTTCGTGGCATGGGCCCGGGTTATCTGCAGGATCACCTCCTACCGGCCTCCCACCGCCCAATGCGCTCACATAGGGCTGCCCTCCTCCGGGTCCCCTCGGCTAGACAGTGTCGGCTGGCGGTCCCCAGGATGAGGGCGTTCTCTGTGGTCGCACCGACCCTCTGGAATGGGTTGCCCACCGAGCTCCGGACGGCCCCCGACCTCCGCACCTTCCGCGCCGACCTAAAGACATGACTCTTTCACCAACTTCCCTGATCTGTTGTGAATTTTAACTTGGGGATTGGGGATTTTAAATTGGTTTTAATATTATTTAACTCTTATTTATTGTCGGGTTGTTTTATTGTTGTGAGCCGCCCCGAGTCCTGCGGGAGAAGGGCGGCATATAAATCTGACAAAATAAATAAATAAATAAATAAATAAATAAATAAATAAATAAATAAATAAATAAATATTGCCTCCAACAATCTGGGTCCTCATTTTACTGACCTCAGAAGGATGGAAGGTTGAGTCAACCTTGAGCCAGTCAGGATCAAACTGCTGGCAGTCAGCAGAGTTAGCCTGCAATATTCCATTCTAACCAGTGTGCCACCATGATTCTGTCTTCCAAAGTGTTAGCAAAAGTCTTTATTCTCTTAGGAGGCATTAGAGATAGCAATTGCTCACACATAGGGAATGAAAAATTTCACAATGTTTGGTCCACCAACAATGTTATTTATTGCTGTCAAATAACCAGTTTTAAGCTGACACATGGTAGCATCATCAGTTATGGATTGAAGGCATCTAAGATGGTCTTCCTTGGAAGCAAAGAAAAAAAGGAATCCAATCAATGACTTTTTCAAGACTACTACAGCTATCTCATGGTAGGTTGGCCATTTTTAAAATTTGCGTTACACTCCTAATTTCTTGTCGATCAGTCACACACCCAACCTCAAAGTCTTAGATTCCCTCAGCTTTGTTTGTTGTGAAGGAACAGTGTGCAGACAGCACACCCAACTGGCCTCACAAGAAAACTGTCCAATCAAAAATAGATAGTTCTGTCATTGTGCAAATGAGGGAGAGGGCAGTGCTTTCACACATAATGTAGGCATGCCTGGAGATGGCATCAACAAATCAATCAGAATAGAGCTGGAAGGGACCTTGGAGGTCTTCTAGTCCAACCCTCTGCTAAAGCAGGAGACTCTATACCATTTCAGACAAATGGCTGTCCAGTCTTTTCTTAAAAACCTCCGGTGATGGAACACCCACAACTTCTGAAGGCAAACTGTGCCACTGGTTAATTGTTGTCACTGTTTGGAAGTTTCTCCTTAATTCCAGGATGCTTATCTCCTTGATTAGTATCCATCCATTGTTCTTGTCCTGCCTTCAGGTACTTTGGAGAATACGTTGAACCTCTCTTCTTTGTGGCAGCCCCTTAAACACTGGAACAATGCTATCATGTCACCCTTAGTCCTTCTTTTCTCTACACTAGCCATACCCAATTCGTGCAAGAGTTTTTTTTTTTTTTTTTTTTATTGAAAAAGTTTTCAAATACAAATTTTTCCCCTTTTTTTTCCTTCCCCCCCTCCTCCCTAACCCCCCCCTCGCCACCCATCCCCCCCGCGACTTCTTCACACCAAAAACCTAATTCATAACAGATTACATAATATTTTACCATCGCCTTACTCTCTCCTCTATATACTGACCCTTACTTACTAAAAATATTATTAATATTATTACTTTCCCCTTTTACCATACATTTCAAAAAAAAAAAAAAGCAGTCTGCTATAACATTGTATAACTTCTAGTTTAACAGAATATTATTATAACTCCCAATTTAGCAATAATCTACCCTTTTTGTCCTCCCCAAAATTTATATCTATGTATTGTTACAACATTTCAAAGCAACCTTCCACTTTAAGACTGTATAATAAATCCTACTTTAACATTTATTCTTTGTGTATATTAATATAACATTTCAAAGCAGCCTTCCACATAAGTCCTAATTTAACTATTCAACTCTGTCCATTTCCTCCACTACCCTAAATATATCACTTAAACATCCCTTTTCTTAAGCTAATCCATCAGTGGACTAACATATTTCCACCCACTTTCCTACAAAATTACCATACACAACAATTCTTAATATCTACAATCCACTGCCCACTCTGCTAATATATATATATATATACATATATTCCGTTATGTAAAAAAAAAAGACAATAACTTTAAATTTATAATCCATATAATATCTTCTTTGATGTCTTTCCACTAGATTGTTGAGTCCCCCATCCATAATTGGGTAACGTAGCATCCTGGTGCAACAGTTTGTTCAAAGTCTTTTTTTTTTTTTTAATTTGATTTATATGCCGCCCTTCTCCGGAGACTCAGGGCGGCTTACAATGCGTTAAGCAATAGCCTTCATTCTTTTGTATATTTTATACAAAGTCAGCTTATTGCCCCCACAAACTGGGTCCTCAGTTTGAGAGACCGGGGTCATGCAATCCTGTTTACAGTAGCATATATACAGCCCTACATGGCATGGGGCTGAGCTACTTGCAGGACCACCTCCTACTGGCCTCCCACCACCCAGTGCATTCATATAGGGCTGCCCTCCTCCGGGTGCCATCGGCCAGACAATGTCGGCTGGTGGCGCCCAGGATGAGGGCATTCTCTGTGGCTGCACCGACCCTCTGGAATGAATTACCCACTGGGCTCCGGATGGCCCCCGACCTCCGCTCTTTCCGCAGTGGCCTGAAGACATGGCTTTTTCAGCAAATCTCCTGATCTGCTGGGAGTTTTTAGTTTAACTGTTGGGGATTTTAATTGGATTATTTTAGCATTAATTTATTGTTCGGTTGTTTTTATTGTTGTGAGCCGCCCTGAGTCCTTCGGGAGAAGGGCGGCATATAAATATGAATGAAATAAATAAATAAATAAAAATATAAGTTGAGGGAATCCTATTTACTAGCATTCCCGCCCATCAAAAATTCTGAAGTCAAACTAAATGGAGGGCAGAGTTGTACCATACCTATGGTACGCTATAGCTACCCACTGGGTCAGTTTGATGGTACATCAGTAGCAAAATATTCCCAAAGTGTAATTGTTGAAGGAGCAAGAACAAGACCTTGTCTTCATATATGGCCCACCAACTTCCTGGAGTCATCTAGTTCAATGGTGGGATTCATCTGGTTCTGTCTGGATTGCACAAACCAATAGCGGTGACTGCGGGAAGCTTCGCCCACCCGCCCGGATGTAATGCACAACTACTGTGCATGCGCAGAACACTGTGTACATGTGCAGAGGTGGTGCATACGAGTGAAGTGAGCAAGCATGCGCTCATACTTATGAACCGGTAGGGAAGCTAAGTGTTGTGACCTAGGTTTCCTGAGTAATTAAAACACATGAGTAGTCCCAAAAACCTCTTTTATTGCAACAGCTGTATTTGTGGGCTTCTTTTCTGAAGCTCTGTTTGGGGAAGCTTTTCTGAAGCTTCATCTCTGATGCTTTTTTCAGCCTCAGAAACCTCCGTTTGAGAAGCTGGGCGGGGCTACATTCGGAGTATAAGATGCACCCAGATTTTCACCCTCTTTTGGGGAAAAAGGGTGCATCTTATGCTCCGAAAAATACAGTACTATCCATGATAAGGCAAAATATAATTAAAGCTGGTTGATTTACTCTGAATTTCCTGCAAGCCTAAATCTCAGCTTCTTTTTCTTTTGAATAGTTTAATTAACAGATTGGGTTTAGGACCTGGTTATTTGCGGGACCGCCTGCTACCACCAATAGCCTCCCACCGACCAGTACGCTCCCATAGAGAGGGGCTCCTCCGGGTGCCGTCGGCCAAACAATGTCGACTGGCGGCCCCCAGGGGGAGACCCTTCTCTGTGGGGGCACCTACTATCTGGAACAAGCTCCCCCCGGAGATACGGAGGATCCCGGATCTGCGTACGTTCCGTCGCGCGCTCAAGACTTTCCTATTTCATCAAGCCGGCCTGACCTAAGTCTTTCCCCTTTTTAAATGGAAATTTTAAATTTGGTTTTAAATTATTGGGGTTTTAAATTTTCAGCCAAATTATTTAATTCGTTTTACTTTATTTTAAATTTTGTATTCATATGTTTTATTCTATGGCTGTTCACCGCCCTGAGTCCTTCGGGAGGAGGGCGGTATACAAATTGAAATAATAAATAAATAAATAAATAAATAAATAAATAAACAGATAACAGAGTTGGAAGGGACTTTGTAGCCCATCTAGTCCAATCCCCCGCCCAAGCAGGAGACCCTACACCAGAGGTGGTATTCAGCTGGTTCAGACCAGTTCGCCTGAACCGGTAGCGGAAATCATGGGTGAGCCCACCCACCACCCACCCCCACCCCCGGCTCTATGCCATCCTATTTAGGCACGTTTTTGAGGCCGGGTTCATACACGGAAGGTGCGAGAGAGAGCAAAGTTCATGCGCAGAAGGCCGGGCATATGCACGGAAGGCAGGCGCATGTACGAACTGTGCGTGCATGCATATGAAGTGAGCATGCACACGCGTGGCGAACCGGTAGTAACATAATCTGAAACCCACTGCTGCCCTACACCATTCCCGACAGAGAGCAGTCCAGTCTCTTCTTGAAAGCCTCCAGTGATGAAGCTCCCACAACTTCCGAAGGCAACTTCTGTTCCATGGGTTGATGATTCTCACTGTCAGAAAATGTCTCCTCGCTTCTAAGTTGAATCTCTCCTTGATCAGTTTCCATCCATTCTTCCTTGTCTGGCCTTCGGGTGCCTTGGAAAATAGCTTGACCCCCTTCTTCCTCTCTGTGGCAGCCCCTCAAATATTGGAAGACTGAATAGAGCCACCATTGATGCTTTTTTTAAATCAGATTCTAAGATACACTCATAAGATTGTCAGGATTTTTCAATAGCATACCCTTGGGTGTACATTTCTCTTGAGTTCAGTGGAAAGGAGAAAAAAACAGTATGCAATAATCTCATTTTTCCCCCTTTCCATTTCCAGTGTTTGGGTTCCATATCCCTTAAAAGAACATCACTTTGAGTGATTGGTTTGATGCCGACATGAAGAATATGCACTAAAAAACCCTTTTAGAAAGATTTATAATATTCACCTCAGGCTATTTTTAAGTCACCGTCAATCTTTATGGAAGTCGAGTTGAGATACATTTGTCTGCAGAAAAAGTCTGCAAGTTTCCGTTACCTTTCATAAACCAAGAGTGAACAAATGGCTCTCGCGGTGAAACTGAGGTCTGCTAAAATGATCGGCTTGGACATTGAATTTCACACTGTCATTTTGAAAAGGTCCATTTCTTGACTTCTTCCATTAAAATGAACTTGATTGTTTTGCAAATGATTTACAATTAAGGCTGCAATATATATATCAAGGTCTCTGGGTTTAGCTGAGATTTATAGCTGCCCTTACTCAGTTTATCTATTTATTCATCAAATTTAAGAGAACCAATTTGGTCTAGTGGCTAAGCACCAGGTTTGAAGCCAGGAGATCTTGAGTTCAAGTTTTGATTCAGCCATGAAAGTCAATTGAGTGACTTTGGACCAATTACCAGGAGACGGTGAGTTCTAGTTCTGCCTTAGTCATGAAAGTCAATTGGGTGACTTTGGGCCAATCACAAGGACACAATGAATTCTCATCTCTCCTTAGCCATGAAAGTCAACTGAGTGACTCTGGGCCAGTCACCAGGAGACGGTGAGTTCTAGTTCTGCCTTAGTCATGAAAGTCAACTGAGTGACTCTGGGCCAGTCACCAGGAGACGGTGAGTTCTAGTTCTTCCTTAGTCATGAAAGTCAACTGAGTGACTTTGGGCCAATCACCAGGAGATGGTGAATTCTAGTCTCTCCTTAGCAGAGGTGGTATTCAGCCGGTTTGGGCGAACCAGTAACGGTGACTGTAAATGTGTACAGTTAGTCCTCAACCTATAACTGGTTGCTTAGAAAACATTCAAAGTTATGACAGACCTACCTTGGGGCTATTTAAAACCCAGATTATGATTGTCCCAAAGGTGCTTTTTTCAAGAAGCAAAAGCTTTTTGGATGAGAAGTGAAATGTCTCCAAAGAAAAAACAAGAAAGTCCAGTTGAAAAAAACACCTTTGGGACAACCGTGACCTGGATGGCTGAGAATCTCCAAAGACATCCAGATTATGATGGTTAGCCTGACTAGGTGGCTTAGTGGCTAAGACATTGAGCTTGTTGATCAGAAAGGTCGGCAGTTCGGCGGTTCAAATCCCTAGTACAGGTCTCCTGCGTGAGCAGGGGGTTGGACTAGATGACCTCCAAGGTCCCATCCAACTCTGTTAGTATAATAAACTGGAATGTGGCATTGGTACTAGACACTGAGGTCACCATCCCCCACCATTTCTCTCCATGCCCACCATCACCCTGATGTCCGTGGTTGCCCTGTCCCATCTTACAGAACCCATCTCTTCCACCTTTATCTCTCCTTCCCAGGTCCCTCCCAGTCCTGCAATTATATGACTGTGGCACTAATGATAGGGAGTGCTGGTGACTCTTCTTCACATGATATATTCAAGGAGCAACCAGGCACCGATCCGTCTGTGATGCATCATTCTGGATTCCTGCATCGAGTAGGAAGTTTATTGTTTTTTTTCTGTTTTGTTTTTATTTTATTTTTTTAAATTTGATTTATATGCCGCCCTTCTCCGGAGACTCATGGCGGCTTACAATGCGCTAAGCAATAGCCTTCATCCTTTTGTATATTTATACAAAGTCAGCTTATTGCCCCCACAAACTGGGTCCTCAATTTACCTACCTTAGAAAGGATGGAAGGCTGAGTTAACCTTGAGCCTGGTGAGATTCGAACCTGCAGTAATTGCAGGCAGCTGGTCTTAATAACAGGGTGCTTTAGACCACTGTACTACCAAGGCTCTTATTATTTTATTTTATTTTATTTTATTTTTATTTTATTTGTTTGTCAAACATGTACAAGATAACAAGTATGGGTATGAATATAAACATGAAAAAAGGAAGTAAATACAGATAAATGGGGACAGTAAGACAGGGATGGTAGGGACGTTGGTACACTTATGCACGCCCTGTTTACGGACCTCTTAGGAATTGAGGTTGAAGCTGTGAGGGTTTGAGGCTGTAACAATGGAGTTGTTCTGCGCCAGCTACGGACCCCAAAGAACACAGCACACACAAAGTTTGTACAAAACTTAATTTACTAAAATAACTCAGTCTTTTTCAAAACAAAGGCTGTTAATAAACTTTCTTAACAGCCTACAAGAAACCAAAGATAAAGTAATCACAATCTTACTATGGTTGGCAGAAAGCCCAGAAGCAATTTTCAGAGAATCCAGGCCGTGAAGTAGAGTGAACTAAAGTTGTTCCCTACAAATTGCTTCAGTCGGCGTTCCTTCTTAAATAGGCTAAGGGAATGGCCAATTAGCCCCAAGCCTTACTCTTGAGGAGACCTCCTCCTGAGGAGCCACTCCTGCCTTTTGGCCGCTCTGCGCGCCCGTGCATCGAGAAGAGGCTCCTCCTCTTCGTCCTCTTCACTTAAAGGAGCTTCTGGAGGTTCTGAAGGCCCTGGCTGAATCCGCGCCTCTGACACCAAATCTTGGCTCTCCTTGAGGAGCACGCGGAGGCTCCAACTGGCACAGAGTGCGGCGCGCGCAGGTGGTTATGGGAGCAAAATGGCGCTCCCATGTAACACCTCTTCTGTGCGAGCTGCACTGGCTCCTGGTGGTCTTCCGTGTGCGCTTCAAGGTTTTGGTTACCACCTTTAAAGCGCTCCATGGCTTAGGACCTGGTTATTTACGGGACCGCCTACTATCACAAATAGCCTCCCACCGGCCGGTACGCTCTCATAGAGAGGGGCTCGACTGGCGGCCCCTAGGGGGAGGGCCTTCTCTGTGGGGGCACCCACTATCTGGAACGAGCTCCCCCCGGAGATACGGAGGATCCCGGATCTGCGCACCTTCCGCCGTGCTCTTAAGACCCTCTTATTCCAGCAAGCCGGCCTGGCCTAATTTTTCTCCCCTTTCTTTTAAATTTTAAATTGAAATTTTAATTTGTTTTAAATTTATTGGGGTTTTAATTGTCATGGGCCAATATTATTTAATTTGGTTTTAAATTGTTTTTAACTTTTGTATTTTTGTATTTTATCCTGTGCCTGTTCACCGCCCTGAGTCCTTCGGGAGTAGGGCGGTATACAAATTTAATAAAACCTAAACCTAAAACCTAAACCACCCCCGAGTCCTTTGGGAGAGGGGGCGGTATAAAAATTTAATAAATATAATATAATATAATATAAATATATAACAGCTTCTTCCGACTCTTTTCTAAACACTGGAAAAGATGTCACACAGAAGAAGGGCAAATCCTGTTCTCCATCAGTCCTGAGTACAGAACATGGAATAATATATTTAAGTCCCAAGAAGGCAGATTCCGATTGAATGTTAGTGTGTGGGGGGGACCCTCCTGGGTGTAAAAACAGTTGGTTAGAACATTGGTCCAGACAGGTTGTGACTTCCCTTTCATTGAATATATTAAAACAGGGGCCAGACAGCCATCTATCTGGGAGGCGTTAATTTGGGTTCCTCCATTAAGCAGGGACACAGTGGCTCAGTGGCTAAGATGTTGAGCTTGTCGATCGAAAGGTCGGCAGTTCAGCGGTTTGAATCCCTAGTGCCGCGTAATGGGGTGAGCTCCCGTTACTTGTCCCAGCTTCTGCCAACCTAGCAGTTTAAAGCACGTAAAAAATGCAAGTAGAAAAAATAGGGACCACCTTTGGTGGGAAAGTAACAGCGTTCCGTGCCCCTTTGGCGTTTAGTCATGCCAGCCACATGACCACGGAGACGTCTTCAGACAGCGCTGGCTCTTTGGCTTTGAAACGGAGATGAGTACTGCCCCCTAGAGTCGGGAACGACTAGCACATATCTGCAAGGGAATCTTTACCTTTATTAAGCAGGGTGGGGGTGTGTGTGAGATACAGAAGCCTAGCCATAATATTATTTCCATCCCTCACTCCTTTTTTCTCCTTTTTTTTTTTTTTACTATTATCACAATTATCGGTGTGGGAAAGTATACTGTTTCATTTGATGTATTGTTTTTCTTCTTGATCTGAATTTATCATACTGACATATTTAATCATCATGAGCATCATCCAGCTAGGAGCACCATTTAGGATTTCTCTCTCTCTTTCTTTAATACTGTTGAAGCATTCAAGAGATGAAGGTCAAGACTATGCAATAACTGGATGAAAGGCAACTGAGGAAATATTTGAGCTGTAAGATAGTAGGGGAAGTTTACATGAAGAAATCCCAGAAGACAGTATGAAAATGAAATATGAAGCTGCCCGGAGTTCTTTTTTTTTTTTTTGTAAGATAGACAGACATATAAATTTGGTAAATAAATAAACTCCCTCTATATTGTTCAGGGATTGGGAGGGAGGGAGGGAGGGGAGGGAGGGAGGGAGGGAGGGAAAGAAAGAAAGAAAGAAAGAAAGAAAGAAAGAAAGAAAGAAAGAAAGAAAGAAAGAAAGAAAGAAAGAAAGAAAGGAGGGAGGGAGGGAGGGAGGGAGGGAGGGAGGGAAGACGCAGGAAGGAAGGAGGGGAGGAGAAAAGAAAGAAAGAAAGAAAGAAAGAAAGAAAGAAAGAAAGAAAGAAAGAAAGAAGGAAAGAAAGAAAGATAGCTAGAAAGATAGAAAGATAGAAAGAAAGATAGAAAGATAGAAAGATAGAAAGATCTATATTATTCAGGGGTTGGGAGGGAGGGAGGGAGGGAGGGAGGGAGAGAAGGAGGGAGGGAGGGAAAGAAGGAAGGAAGGAAAGCACACAATCGTCAGAGCCTTTTTTTAACCTTTTAAAAAGACACCTATATGGGTGGGCAGAGCTTCATGCTGCCATCGCTACCGGTTCTCTGAACCACCTGCCACAATCACTACCGGATCACCCAATCTGGTCTGAACCGGGAGCATTTCACCCCTGGCTGAATGTCAACATTCCGACTGACGAACCCAACCGAAATCAAGCGCGGCTGAGACATTCCAATCTCTTAATGCAAAACTTTATTGAGTACCTCATATCAGCCAAGATGAGGGCAAAACCAGATCTAACTATTTCCCGTGCAAACCCATATAGTTAAAGTTCAGGACCCCTCCCCCCCCATTAGATCAGGTTACATTGTCCAATGGAGACTTCTAGTATTGTTGTGAGAAAGTCTTGCTTGGCTCTGGTAAACACCTGTCGAGATGTCCTTGGTTCCCATGGCTGACATCTTGATGTCTGGAGTTTTGTTCTATCTCCCCCTTCCCTATCACCCATAGTTCATTGGCAAGCTGAGAAGCGATAATAGTTGCAACAGCAAAAGCGCCTTTTGAAACTTGACACTGTATTTATTTATTTCATATGAGACAGTTTTTCAACAATAATGTTTTGTTACCTGCTGGGAACTTTTGGGAATGAGTGGTACAGTAAAACAAATAAACAAGCAAACACCTGAGTCAATTAATCCCCCATCAAGGTCTAGGATATAGTTTTGTAGAAATCTTGATTATTAAAGTTAGTTCAGATCAAACAACAAGAACAAAAAAATAAATAAATAAAAAAAATAACAACAACCAACCACCCCAGGAAAGCCTGCAAAACTAATGTCTCTTTTACAGCTTCCCTGAATGACCAATTTAATGATAATAGAAGGGGATTGTTTCTTTGTTACCGTTATAATTATATTCCTTGAATGATAATGAAAAGCATGATTAAAAATCTCAATCATCTTCCAGCAATGTTCAATTGTAATATGAATCAAGGCAAATCTCCAAGGGATAAATAATGATCGTACAAATATTATCCATAACATCTCATAGTCTGCAGATATTAGCCAACTAATAATAGGAAGCAAGTCACCCCCAGCTGTGAGGACTTCAAGTCCAAACATCTCCCCAACCATAACTGAGGATTTTTATGGAACACCATGTAGGACTCCTGGCTCCTGGTTCCGTGACAATAACCCTGATGGGTGTTGTGGTCCTCCAGCAGCCTGCGGAGCTGGCAGCGGAGTCGGACAGTGAGGAGGCTGAGGAAGAACATGGGCCAGTCCTGGAGGCTGGGGAAGGCCCGGATGAGGGCTCTGCGTTGGAGGCAGAGATGGGGCCAGGGCCATCGGGGAGTGATACGCAGACTCCGGAGCCTCCAGAGGCTGACAGCAGAGAGGCAGAGGAACAGGAGGAGCCTGTTCCTAGTGCACGCATGAGAAGAGCTGCCAGAGCAGCTAAAGCAGAAAGGACGACTCGGGAGTAAGGCCAAGAGATGATTGGCCCCTCCCATAAGGCTTAAAAGACCAGCAACGGCTCTTGGCCTCTTTGCCGGAAAACAACGTTGAGAGAATTGCTTCTTGTTTCACTGTATTCATTTCTTGTCAGCGTCTTCTGCTTCTGAATTTTTGCCAAGAAAAGCCTTTGGCAGTTTGCCTAATTATCCCAAGGTCGGTGATAAACTGAGGAATGGTGTTTTGAAGAATTTGCTATAATTTAGTTTGGACTACGCTGAGAATGAGTTAATTCTCAGCTGTTCTAATAAAGTCTGTTTGTTTTCGAACTGTTTGTATTTAATCCTAACTATATGGGCCTGGGTCACAACAATGGGTTGGACTATCAGAAAGAAAGTGGTCCTAACTCATCCTGGAAACTTACAGCGCTGGGAGATGTGAGGACTAAAACCGAGGTATCCTCAAACCTAATCTAACATCATAACTACTATAACCTAGTTTTATTTTTGTTTTTTTAATTTGATTTATATGCCGCCCTTCTCCGGAGACTCAGGGCGGCTTACAATGCGTTAAGCAATAGCCTTCATACTTTTGTATATTTTATACAAAGTCAGCTTATTGCCCCCACAAACTGGGTCCTCAATTTACCTACCTTAGAAAGGATGGAAGGCTGAGTCAACCTTGAGCCTGGTAAGATTCGAACCTGCAGAAATTGCAGGCAGCTGTGTTAATAACAGGGTGCATTAAACCACTGTACTACCAAGGCTCCTAGAACAATAACCTAGTTGTTGTTCAGTTGAACATGGATGGGGGAAATTGAGGCAGTGTGAGGTCCTTACCTAACAACAGTATGGTCTTGGCATAACAACTGTAACTGGGATTACCAGAACTGCTGTCATTAAGTAGTGCAATTATGTGATGTTTCTCCTAATGATGCTTAGTAGCTGAAATTCCAGGCCCAATTAGGCTCCTTAAGCAAGTACTACCTATATTCAGTGGTGGGATTCAGCCAGTTCGAACCACTTCGGGAGAACCGGTTGTTAACTTTCTGAGCAGTTTGGCAAATTGGTGGTTGGAAGAAATCATTAGGGCAGAGAACCGGTTGTTAAATTACTTGAATCCCACCACTGCCTATATTCCTAAAAGTTGGGGTGGATGAATAGTACAGAATAACAGAGTTGAAAGGGACTTTGGAGGTCTTTTAGTTCCAACCCCCTGCACAAGCAAGATACCCTATATCCGTGATGGTGAATCAATGGCACGCGTGCCCGAAGTGACACACGGAGCCATGTCACCTGGAACATGCGGCGTCACCCATTTCTCTTCTGGGTTTCTGGCGTGCATGCGCACGTGACAATCAGCTGGCCTTTGTGCGTGCTGCAGTGCCAGAAACCAGAAGAGCTGGTCTTCCATTTTCTGACATGAGCATGCATGCCAGCCAGCTGATCGGTGCGTGCACATGCACAGCAGTAACTGGAAGACTTGCTTGCTGATGCACATGCATGTGCCGGAAACCGGAAGTACCAGTTGTGACTCTAACCCCGAGGCCAACTTATCGGAGGGAGAAGGCTCCGAACATGAAGGACAAGAGTTGGCCAGGCCTCCCTCTCCAGGACCCTCCTCTCTGGCAATGCCTCAGATGTCTCCCGAAGGAGAAGAGATTGGCCAGGAGCCAGGTATCTCCTCGCAGTCGGACAGTGACAGAAATAAGTCTTGGCTGGATCCACGCCAGCGTCGGAGAGATAAGCGCACGCAGCAGAAAAGGAGGTGTGCCAGAGATTAAGCTGAGTCACTGGACCACACCCCACAGGGGATAAAAGGGGGTGAGGTGGCCATTCAGACTCTGTGACGGACAAAACTAAACTACTAGCGAGTCACATTGTATCTTTGGAAACAACGTTATCTGCCTTGGATTTAATACGGACTGGACTTGACAATTCTTGAACTGTGTGTATCTTGTTTGGGTTTATCTGCCGGAGGAACAACCCCTCCCTCTATGAGTAAAGTTCTTGGCAAGCAGCTACTGGGTTGCTGCCAATCCTCTTATCGAAAGAATTTGTTGTCTGCCAGTTTTATTTAACCCCTGGCTGTCTGTTTGTGTGCGTGTGTGAGACGGGGACAGAACAGTACCTTATCCAGTGTCCGCATGCCCCCTGGGAAGCTCCTCTTTCTGTTCGTGGCCCTGACAAGCGTGCGTGTGTAGGCAAAGTGCTCCCTTTTCGGCACTTGGTGCCCCACCTGCGTGCTCCCTTTTCGGCCCTCTGTGTCAGCCATGGGAACCAAGGACATCTCTGTGCCGAAAAGATTCTCCATCACTGCCTTATATCATTCCCGACAAATGGCTGTCCAGTCTCTTCTTAAAAACCTTCAGTGATGGAATGCTGACAACATCCGGAGACAAGCTGTTCCACCGGTTAATTGTCCTCACTGTAAGGAAATTACTCCTTAGTTCTAGGTTGGTTCTCTCCTTGATTAGTTTCCATCCATTGTTTCTTGTCTTGCCTTCTTGTGCTCTGTAGAATAAGTTGACCTCCTCTTCTTTGTGGCAGTCCCTCAGATATTGGAACACTACTATCATGTCACTCCTAGTCCTCTAGTTCTTATTAAACTAGACATATCCAATGCCTGCAAGCGTTCTTCATATTTTTAGCCTCCAACCCCCTAATAAGCTTTGTTCCTCTTTTCTGCACTCTTATTTATTTATTTATTTTATTCAATTTGTATAACGCCCTTCTCCTAGTGGACTCAGGGCGGTGCACAGCCAGAACTAAAACACATACCAATACAAAATTTAAAATTATTAAAAGAATTAGATACTTTGGCCCAAATTTAAAACAATTCGAATTAAAACCCATTGACAGATTAAAAGCTAAAAAACTAAAAAACTAAAAAAAGGGGGGGGGGGTTCACGCCAGCCCTGCTTGATGGAAAAGAAAAGTTTTTAGGGCATGGCGAAAGACCCGGAGATCCGATATCCTTCGTATCTCCAGGGGAAAATCGTTCCAGAGGGCAGGAGCTGCCACAGAGAAGGCCCTCCCCCTGGGGGTCGCCAGCCGACATTGCCTGGCTGACGGCAACCTGAGGAGTCCCTCTCTGTGGGAGCGTACTGGTCGGTGGGAGGCTATCGGCGGCAGAAGGCGGTCCCGCAAATACCCAGGTCCTATGCCAGAATCTCAATGTCTTTTTTATAATATGGTGACCAAAACGTGATGCCGTATTCTAAGTGTGTTCTTGCTAAGGCTTTATAAAGCAGTACTAATAGTTCACATATTAGATCTTCATTTTCTCCTTCTGTTAATGCAACCTAAGATTGCATTGGCTTTTTTGACTGTTGCCACACACCACTGGCTCATATTTAAGTGGTTGACCGGATGAAGCAGTTGGCTTAAGGTGAGTTAAACTTCTCTGTCTTGTTGATTGTATTTTTACACCTGGATCATTTTTACGGCAAACGATGTGCTTTTTAGCGTTATTATTTCAAACTGCTTTGAGAGTTGGGATGGTTTGGAAAAACTCTATAAATGTAATATTTAAATAAGCAGTTTTCCCTGGATTAATTCTATTTTGGCACAGGAATGGAGCTTATCTTTACTCCAATAGGATCTTACAGGATCCACCATTACTTTAAGTTGATTCTGCTATTTCCATTAATTGATTGATTTCTGTTGATTGAGTTTTCTCCTTCAACCCAGAAGCTGCACTTTTCAAGTCAGAAAGGCATCTTCCCTTTTTGGTGTGTTTGCCGAGGAAGAATACTAGCTGAGTCAGTTCCAATTTATGAGCCATTGTATCCTGCTAAATCGTATGGTAAGGGGGAAAGTGCACACCCGTGACAGTGATTAAAACTTTACAATTAAAATGGGGATATTAATCAGTATCACACCGAGTTAACTCAGGTGATTTGAGACAAGTAAAGTCAAATCCTTGGAATGGAATGCGGGCCAAGGAGAGTTTTTCAAGAAAAGGTAGTGTGTGCTAAGGATACTCAAGGGCTTGGGTGCAATTAAAAAAAAAATTGCAAATGTTTCACAGAGTAGTTGGACGTTAACTTGGTAGATGTATCTTTCTCTGAGCCTGTTGACTTCAGATTCTTATAAGAGAGAGGGGGGGGAAAGGGGGAGAGAGAGAGAGAAAGAACATTAGATAGCTAGATGATAGATAGATTAGATTAGATTAGATTAGATTAGATTAGATTAGATTAGATTAGATTAGATTAGATAGAGAGAGAGAGAGAGAGATGATAGAGAGATAGAGATAGAGATAGAGAGAGAGAGAGAGAGAGAGAGAGACAGACAGACAGACAGACAGACAGAGAGACAGAGAGAGAGAGAGAGAGAGAGACAGAGACAGAGACAGAGATAGAGATAGAGATAGAGAGATAGAAGATACCCTGTTTTCCCGAAAATAAGACATCCCCTGATAATAAGCCCAATCGGGCTTTTGAGGGCATGCACTAAAATAAGCCTCCTCCCAAAAATAAGCCCTCCCCAAAAATATTTAAATGCAGAGCTGGAAATCAGGTAAGACAGCAAGAGGAGCCTCATCTTGCCCCATGCACCCCAAAAGAATAAGACCTCCCCGAAAATAAGGCCAAGCATTTATTTCGGGGTTCAAAAAAATATAAGATGGTAGGTAGGTAGGTAGGTAGATAGATAGATAGATAGATAGATAGATAGATAGATAGATAGATAGGGATAGATAGATGAGAGAGACACACACACAGAGAGAGAAAGAGAATAAATTAATGATAATGATAATGATAAATATTAATACTTCTGTGTTAGAAAGACCCAAGTGCTTCCATGGTGAAAGGATTTGCCAGTGACATCACCATAGCCTGGTTGAGGGCTCCGTTCGTGTCCCCATGAAGTTGCCCACCAAAGTTGCCCACCCATTTATCTACTTGTGGTCACCTGCTTTCAAACTGCTGGGTTGGTGGGAGCGGGAGCGTGAAATGGGAGCTCACCCCATTCTGTGGCAGCAACAGGTCTCGAATGCAAGGCTGCTGATTGTCAGCCCGGCTTTCTAACTTCATTTAGAAACATCATTTAGATGATAGAAAAAAAGGTAGAGAAAGAGATAGAAACATAGTGATACCGATGATAGACATAAATAAATAAATAAATAAATAAATAAATAAATAAATAAATAAATAAATAAATAAATAAATAAATAAATAAATACATAGACAGATGATAGATACAGACAGACAAACTGATAGATGAGAGAGAGAGAGCTATCATAGGAAGAGGATAGATGGTAGATAGATGATGGATGGATGGATGGATGGATGGATGGATGGATGGATGGATGGACGGACGGACGGACGGACAGACAGACAGACAGACAGATAGATAGATAGATAGATAGATAGAGGTAAATAATAAATTAATGAAATGATAGTAAGAGCAATACAGAATAGATGATAGAAGATGAAGATGAAGATGAAGATGAAGAAGAAGAAGAAGAAGAAGAAGAAGAAGAAGAAGAAGAAGAAGAAGAAGAAGAAGAAGAAGAAGAAGAAGAAGAAATGGATAAGAGAGAGAGAGAGAGTTGAGAGAAAGAGAGAGAGAAACTGATTGATAGATAGATAGATGATAGACAGGCAGGCAGGCAGAAAAATGAAGATAGACCACAACATGCAAGAATCAGAATGGTATAATGTTGAAACAAGAGATCTAAGTTGTAAACCCTGGAAATTCCCTGAAAGATTTTGGCCTGGTTTTTCCCTCTCAGTCAATGAACCAATGGAGCAGAGTGGTGAATAGAATAGAATAGTATAAAATAGAATTCTTTATTGGCCAAGTGTGATTGGACACACACGGAATTTGTCTTTGGTGCATATGCTCTCAGTGTACATAAAATAAAAGATACATTCATCAAGAATCATAAGGTACAACACTGAATGATAGTCATAGGGAATAAATAAGCAATCAAATCATACTAGGAAACAGTCAATATAAATTGTAAGGATACCAGCAACAAAGTTACAGTCATACAGTCATAAGTGGGAGGAGATGGGTGGTGGGAACGATGAGAAGATTAATAGTAATGCAGACTTAGTAACTAGTTTGACAGTGTTGAGGGAATTATTTGTTTAGCAGAGTGATGGCATTCGGGAAAAAACTGTTCTTGTGTCTAATTGTTCTGGTGTGTAGAGCGTCGTTTTGAGGGTAGGAGTTGAAACAGTTTATGTCCAGGATGCGAGGGGTCTGTAAATATTTTCACAGCCCTCTTTTTGACTCGTGCAGTATACAGGTCCTCCATGGAAGGCAGGTTGGTAGCCATTGTTTTTTCTGCAGTTCTAATTATTCTCTGAAGTCTGTGTCTGTCTTGTTGGGTTGCAGAGCCAAACCAGACAGTTATGGAGGTGCAGATGACAGACTCAATAATTCCTCTGTAGAACTGGATCAGCAGCTCCTTGGGCAGTTTGAGCTTTCTGTGTTGGCTCAGAAGGAACATTCTTTGTTGTGCTTTTTTTGATGACGTTTTTTATGTTAGGTGTCCATTTTAGGTCCTTGTGATGGAACATTGCAGTCTGGACTCCCAACAGGGAGGGGCTGCATTCCGGAGGAAGAAGAGACAATTGGATCCAGATATTTTGTGCGAGAGAACAAGGCTGAAGACAGCTCCTCCCTAATAGTTCCCAGAGTATATTGCACATATAGATAGTAGAATCTTCAGTGTGGAACAATTGAGGTTGGAAGAATCGCTTTGTGTTATTCTTGATTTTGGATCTAACACTCCTGAATAGGAGTGGGGACTCCCAAGTCCTGGTCCTTTCTTAGGCACAGAAATTGACTGAATGATTAAACTGGATGGCATGATGGATGATGGTCCTTAGCTTGCAGTGAAGGAGTCTTCATTCTGTAATGAACAGATCCTGACTGAGGACAACAATGCTAAGATGCATATAGATCTCTTCTTTTTTATTTCTAGAAAATGAAATTTGCATAGGTTGCAGTTTCAGTGACCTTAAAACAGTTGTCACTTTTTTGGAACTGTGAGCTAATTAGCATATCATTATTTTTCTTTCTTCTTTCCTTCCTTCTTCTTTCTCTTTCTCTTTCTCTCTCTCTCTCTTTTCTTTCTTTCTTCTTTCTTTCTTTCTTTCTTTCTTTCTTTCTTTCTTTCTTCCTTCCTTCCTTCCTTCCTTCCTTCCTTCCTTCTTTCTTTCTTTCTTTCTTCTTACCTTCCTTCTTTCTCTTTCTCTTCCTTCCTTCCTTTCTTCCTTCTCTCTCTCTCTCTCTCTCTTTCTTTCTTTCTTTCTTTCTTTCTTTCTTTCTTTCTTTCTTTCTTTCTTTCTTTCTTTCTTTCTTTCTTTCTCCTCTAGGCTGTTCTTTAGATGCTCCAATGACATTGCAATTGCCCAATCAGCTAGTTTTTGCTGAATTTTTCTTTCTCTCTCCTTCCCTCTTTCCCTCTCTCCCTCCCTCTTTTTCTCTTCTCCCCCCCCTCCCCACTTCTCATTTTTTTGGCTGACTACAACCACACTTCCTTTAGTCTCTCTCGCGAAGGCTCTGAAATGACTAATTCTTTCTACATATTTCAGCACATCCTTAACTGCTAATTGAAGTCTGTGTGCAAGGCAGGGAACGGTACGCACCGATGAGATTTCCTCTCGCCATAATGTGTCGAATCTGCTCTTTATCTTATTCATTGTCAGGGCCTCATCTGCTGCAAGTCCAATCAATTTTTGTAGGTTTGAAAAGATATGTCCTCTTTTTAACTTTCCGAGGCCGAAGAAACGACAATGGGAGGGAGTCGAATTAAGCATTACCTTCTCACGCCAGTGAAATTTGATTGCTTTCAGAGAACTCGGGAAAGGAAATGTGGCTGACATGTCTCCCACCCCCACCTACCCCCCCAATCTCCGCATGGCAATAAGGTACGACGGCTGATTTATCAAACACAGCGTTCTCATCAAGAGCCAGAGAGGAACAGAGAAAGTTCAGACTGCTTCAAGCACGTGGCTAATTTCTTTGTCATTTCACTGGATCGCATGGCCTCGGAGCAGCTGGGGTTGCAACGATGGATGCTCTCCAGATGGTATCTCACTTGACTTTTGGAAATGGAGAAGGTCATTTCTATTGGGGTCCAAAGCAAGGAAGAAAAAACAAAACAAAACAGAACACTAAACTTCTCTGTCTCCCTGGGGTGGGTGAGTGGGAATGACATCAGACTGAAATAGGAAGTCAATAAATTGTCTAAAGGCATTATTCCATTTAGCTAGTGATTAGGTCTTGGATTTAAAAAAAAAAAATGGTAAACCAAGAAAGGGAATTTCTATTTTTGAACAAGGAGGCCAGGCACCGCGTTGAGACCTTGGTGTAATTAAATGGGACGGTTTTTCCTAGTTTGAATAAGTCTTTCTTTAGGCTGGAATGGAAGCAGATGCAGAAAATGTATTGTTTTTTTTTTTTTTTTTTAAAGAAAGATGAAAATGGCTTGCAAGCAACATTGGCTCCTGCAGTTTACACCTGAGGACAATCTATAATCCTACATACTGCAATGGTTTTTTTTTAGCCCAAAGGGTTTTTTGTTTTTTTTTTTTCTGAATAAAAGAGACCGTTGATCCATCAAGTCAAAATCTGGGATTTTTTTTTTTTTTTGAAATAAGAGAATAACAGAGTTGGAAGGGATCTTGGAGGTCTTCTAGTCCAGCCCCCTGCTCAAGCAGGAGACCCTATACCAGGAGTCACAACCTTTCAGACTTCAGGGATCACTAAATTCATAATTTTAAACCCCACGGACCACTAATACGATCTGGCTAATGACCAGCTGGGTAAGCATGGCTAGGTGGTCATGTGATTGGGTGGGCGTGGCCAACTCAATGTCATTCACATCGAGGGGCACCTTGCCGGTCTCTACTCACTCCTCCTCTGCCAGTCACTCTTTGCCTCCCTGCCTAGGCTCCTTAGGGCCCCAACAGGAAACAGTTGTTGGAGCTAAGCAGGCACCATGAGAAAGAGTTGGCAAAACAGCTGGCTCGATTCAAATTGGATCTGACTGAGAAGGAGGCTCAGCAGAAGCACCTCACTGAGGCCTAGGAACATAGGCTTTCAAAGCAGAGGGAAGACCTGTGGGAGTGCAAGGCCAGGTACCGGCTCCTGGAGGCTCAGTGGGCTGAGATGATCAGCCAGTTCCAGGCCATAATGCAGTCCCACTGGAACGAGGTCCTCTGGCTCTTCGCCACCAGCGGCACTTCCCTCCAGCCTTCGCCCAAAACCCCACACCAGGAGGCCGAAGCAGACCCCAAGTTGGAATTTCTGCCCCCCTCCGACCAGCACAAAAAGACCCCAAAGGGGGAGACTCTCTGCAGCAACACAAACGTTCATTGCACGTATCCGTCCCAGGGGCCGTAGTTTGAGGACCCCTGATTTAGTGCAATATAAAAAATGCAAATAATTTTTTCTGCAGACCACCAAAATTTTCTTCCGGACCACCAGTGGTCCACAGACCACTAGTTGGTGACCACTGCCGTATACGATTCCAGACAAGTATCTGAAAGAGACTGTCCAGTCTCTTCTTAAATGCATATACATATGAATACGTACAGTATATGTATAAAATAATAAAACAAATTTCTGTAATAACAGAATAACAGAGTTGCCAAGGATATGTTGATCATTACCTATACCTTGGCCAATGGACCTCAATGGAAGGTGATACAATAAAGGAAATTGAATGGTGAGTTAAATGTGGTTGGCAGGCATTTGGTAATCTAAGCATAATTGTCAAGAACAATTGTTATTCTGTTATTACAGAAATTTGTTTTATTATTTTATACATGTACTGTACATATTCATTTGTATATGTATTTAAAAAGAGACTGAACAGTCACTTGTCTGGAATGGTATAAGGTCTCCTGCTTGAGTAGGGAGCTGGACTAGAAGACCTCAAAGGTCCCTTCTAACTCTATTCTATTCTACATATACGTAAATATAACAACAACAACAACAACAACAACAACATGGACAGTTCCTTGATAAGATCCAGGGAAAAGTAGATAAGGAAAAGACCTGGTTATGGCTGACCAACGGAACACTGAAGAAAGAAACAGAAGGCCTGATTCTTGCAGCCCAGGAACAAGCCATCAAAACGAATGTAATCAAAGCCAGAATAGAAAAATCCGCTGATGACCCCAAATTCAGACTCTGCAAAGAAGCGGATGAAACCATTGACCATATACTGAGCAGTTGCAAGACAATTGCTCAGACTGACTACAAACAACGCCATAACACAGTCGCTCAGATGGTTCACTGGAACTTGTGTCACAACTATCATCTGCCTGTAGCAAAGAACTGGTGGGATCACAAGCCTGAAAAAGTGGTCGAAAATGAGCATGCAAAACTACTATGGGACTTCCGAATACAGACTGACAAAGTTTTGGAGCACAATACCCCAGATATCACGATTGTGAAGAAGAAAAAAGTGTGGATTGTCGACATTGCCATACCTGGTGACAGCAGAATCGATAAGAAACAACTTGAAAAACTCACCAGATATTAGGACTTGAGGATCAAACTGCAGAGACTCTGGCATAAACCAGTGCAGGTGGTTCCAGTGGTACTCGGCACACTGGGTGCTGTGCCTAAGGACCTAGGCAAGCATTAAAAACAATTGGCGCTGACAAGATCATCATTAGTCAACTGCAGAAAGTCACTTTACTGGGATCTGCTCGCATAATCGGCCGATACATCACTCAGTCCTAAACGCTTGGGAAGTGTTCGACTAGGGATTTGGGATACGAAATCCAGCATGGTCATCTCATTTGCTCTGTCATAATATATAATAATAATAAAACAAATCTGTTTTCTAACTAAACTCTTTCCTTTAATAATTACATTTTGATATTTAAAGTTTTGAAAGTTCTGATTTGCATCATTCTTTTTTCAAAAAAAGAAAAAAAAAGAAAGAAAAAAACACCTGGCATCAGCCTATAATTGTATTTCCAAGTTTGGTTCAGAAAATGCAAATGGGCTAAAGTTTGCATCAAAATACGAAGCACATGATTCTCTTCTTAATCCCTATTTACCACCCAAGCTGCAAAACCATCACTGTTGAGGCATTCATGCCAGAAATGAAAACCTAGCTGATGTTCTTATGAATGAGAAAATTTACAGTGGTTCATTTTATTGGTTCTAAAAAAAAAAAAAATTCCCCTCCTCGTTTGCCAGCCATTAACTTCCACTCCTCCTGAATTCAGATTTCAGTGTACAACTTTCTAAAATTCTTAGCTTTCAGGGAGGTTCTACAATAAATTGTCATCTGAGCAAGTGGCACCGATTAGCCATAGACTAGGACTTGTTAGAGCCATACAAGTAGTCTTCACGGAAGGGGGGGAGGTTCTAGATCAGTGGTTCTCAACCACTGTGATCCGTGATCTCTTCACAAGGGAAAAGGTTCTAGATCAATGGCTCTCAACCACTGTGGTCTGTGATGTCTTCACAGGGAAAAAGGTTCCAGATCAGTGGCTCTCAACCACTGTGGTCTGTGATGTCTTCACAGGGGAAAAGGTTCTAGATCAGTGGCTCTCAACCACTGTGGTCCGTGATGTCTTCACAGGGAAAAAGGTTATAGATCAGTGGCTCTCAACCACTGTGGTCCGTGATGTCTTCACAGGGAAAAAGGTTCTAGATCAGTGATTCTCAACCACTGTGATCCGTGATGTCTTCACAGGGCAAAATGTTCTAGATCAGTGGCTCTCAACCACTGTGGTCCATGATGTCTTCACAGGGCAAAAGGTTCTAGATCAGTGGCTCTCAACCACTGTGGTCCGTGATGTCTTCACAGGGAAAAAGGTTCTAGATCAGTGTCTCTCAACCACTGTGGTCTGTGATGTCTTCACAGAGAGGAAGGTTCTAGATCAGTGACTCTCAACCACTGTGGTCTGTGAAGTCATCACAGGGGAAAAGGTTCTAGATCAGTGGCTCTCATCCACTGTGGTCTGTGATGTCTACCCAGAGGGGTCTGCAAAGGCTTGAAGAAATGTTAGGATTTAAATTTTGATTTATGTCATGGGGGTTCTGTAGCCATGGTCCTTGGTCACAAATGGTATTTAAAGGGAATCCATGGTGAAGAAAAGGTGGAGAGCCATGGTTCTAGATGACAGTTGCAACCATGTGGTTCAAACCTTGCAAATGTTTTGTTTTGCATTGTTTTAGGTTTGCCACGAGGAGGCTTTGTCGAATAGTTGTGGCCAGTAATTTGACTTTTTTGTTTATCCTCCTTGTAGATCACCATCCACTTATGAAGCAGCGGTGAAATCCAATTTTTTTTACTACCAGTTCTGTGGGCATGGCTTGGTGGGTGTGGTGTGGCTTGGTGGGCATGGCAGGGGAAGGATATTGCAAAATCCCCATTCCCACCCCACTCTGGGGCCAGACAGAGGTAGTATTTGCCGGTTCTCCGAACTACTCAAAATTTCCGCTACCAATTTTCTGAATTGCTCAAAATTTCTGCTATCAGTTCTCCAGAACCTGTCAGAACCTGCTGGATTTCACCCCTGTTATGATAAGCAAAAGGAATAACTGAGGTATAGGAGGAAGGAGCATAAGCATCAGCTTCAAGGACCGTCAACACTAGCAATAGCACTTAGACCTATATACTGCTTCATAGTGCTTTACAGCCCTCTCTAAGAGGTCTACAAAATCATCCTATTTGTCATGCTCCCGTCGGAGCCTGAATCTGCAGGGGAACTGAAGCCGACAGAGATTGAGGGGGCAACTTCATTGGCTTTGGTGGAAAATGGGGAAGAGCAGACCCAGTCAGGGAAGGGCTTTTCAGGATTGGGACGACTTGTAGGAAGGGAGGAAGGGGGGCAGGATGACCAAGAGGGGCTAAGCAGTGAACATGAGATCAAGGACCAACCCCTTCTGATCCTCGAGCACAGAGAGTGGAGAGAAGGTGAGAACAGTGCAGACTGAGCTGACCACTCAGGAGGAGAGCACCCCACCCCTTTTCACAAGGCACACCTGGGAACTGAGACTTCAGGAGACACTGTGCAGAGGGGCATTTGTCAGGAACAAATGCTGAATTCCTGGAGTGTTGAGTGCCAACGTTTGAACTTTCCTGGATTCCTTGCATTCTTTCTGAATTACTTGCCATGCTCCCTTGCTTCCTGGACTCTTCAACTTGCCCTGCTGGATTTCTTGATGTACAGCCATGGTGTTCACAGCATTGGGCTGGACTATTTGCAGCCAGAGGCTGCTTGAGGTGTGGGTGTGGGTGTGTAATCACTTTGCTCTGGGACTTGCCAGAAACGTGGGAGCGTTTGGGGAAATTTGGAGCAATAAAGGGGCGGTTTGACCTGCCATGTGCCTGTGCTATGCCCCGGGTCATCACACTATTGCCCCCAACAATCTGGATCCTCATTTTACCGACCACAGAAGGATAGAAGGCTGAGTCAACCTTGAGCCAGTCAGGATTGAACCCCTGGCAGTGATCAGTGAGTTAGCCTATAATGCTACATTTTAACCACTGCACCACCATGGCTCCTTTTAGGGCCAATAGCCTGATAAAATAAATTTGAATCTGGGGCAAAAATGTAACGTGAAAGCATCTCAGACAAGACTCTCCTTAGTCATCCCAAAGTTAGAAAGAAGGAGAAGGGAAGTCGGAGGTGGGATCCTACTGGTTTAACAACCGGGTCGCTGAGCTACGTGCATGTGCACAGTTTGGAGAAAAGTCACCTTTTACATTGCTGCCGGCGAGGAAAACAGCTGAGGCGTGACAATCCACTCTAATGCGCCGATCAGCTGGGCTTTGGAAACAGAAATATAGGTGAGTATAATTCAGGGGTGTGTGGGCAGGCCCGCTTCAAAGTCAGAACAAACTGGTTCGCTCAGGGCTGAAAGTCGGAACTAACGGTTCGCCCAAACTGTTAGAATCCCACCACTGGGGGAAGTTATTCACAACTGAAATATTCTAGCTGTCAGGATTCCAGTTAACACACTCAACTGAATCAAAACTCTGAGGTAGACATCTTCCTCAAGGTATAGATGTATTAAGCATGTCATATTGACACATCTGGGGAAAACCCGACTCTGAAGGACCAGAGGTTTTCCCCACCCAAATCAAATCCCAAAGTTTTTTTCCCCCAGGTCACACGTCCATCACATGGTCCAACCAGGTCACAGCCACCATCACGGCTGGTTTTGGTCCACACCTTTCCAACACCTGGCAGAGTGTCCTTGGCTCCCATGGGAAAGAATGTTGTTTTGGCTAACATCCCCAGCTATCTCTATCTCCCCCCTTAGGTTCTCACAGCTCCAACCAGCCTTGCTGTGGCAGCCCTGAAGAAGCTCCCAAAATGGTTTCAAGCTCAAAATGGCTTCAGGGATGACACTAGCATAATAATCTCATAAGAAAAATAGCATTAACTTGATTTCCAAATTTGATCTACCTTGGAAGGCTGACAGGCAAAGAATGATGCAGGCAGCTCTTATGACATTCTGTTGAAGCAAAAGTTGAACTTTGAAAAAGCAGAACGGAAAGAGCATTAGCACTTTTGAAATCTGATGTTGGAGAAGCTGCCTGAGAATATTATGGATAGCCAAGACGACAAACCAATCACTCACACAGCAAATCAATCCAGCGTTCTCACTCGAGGCAGAAAGGACCAGACTCAAATGATCATGCTTCAGATACACGATGTGAAGACTAGCCTCTCTTAAGAAGTCAATAATTTGAGGAAAGATGGAAGGAAAGTGAAGAAGAAGGCAACTAGCAGCAATGTGGATGGACTCAATTAAGATGGCAGTGAGGGATAACTTTGGAAAACCTGAAGGGCTGAAGTTGGGAGACAGATCATCCAAGAGAAGATCTATGGGGTTACGGAGAGTTGACATGGACTTGATGGCATATAATCAATCAATCCATCCTTCCATCAATCAATCAACCAGTCATTCAGTCAGTCAATCAATCAAAGTGGCCAATTCGAAGGATGGGGTATTTTTATTTCTCATTTCTGTGGGGCCATATTACATACGTCAGTTGGAGAAAACAACAACAAACAAACAATCCATCATGCTGGCATCTTTGAGACTTTTACTGATAACAATATCATGAAACTTTTCTGTGATTCCCTCTCAGGTGAAAAAGTAGAGCCAAGACTGCAGAATAACAGAGTTTCAGAATGGAATGGGATGGGATGGGGTGGGATGGGTGGGATGGAATAGAAGAGGAGAGGAGAGGAGAGGAGAGGAGAGGAGAGGAGAGGAGAAGAGAAGAGAAGAGAAGAGAAGAGAAGAGAAGAGAAGAGAAGAGAAGAGAAGAGAAGAGAAGAGAAGAGAAGAGAAGAGAAGAGAACAGGAGTTAGAATGGACCTTGGGGATCTTCTAGTCCAACCCCCTGCTCAAGCAGGAGACCCTGTACCATTTCAGACAAATGGTTCTCCAGTCTCTTCTTGAAAGCCTCCAGTGATAAGGAGCACCCACAATTTCTGAAGGCAACTTCTGTTCCACTGGTTACTTGTCTTCACTGTCAGGAAGTTTCTCCTTAATTCCAGGTTGCTTCTCTTTGATTAGCACAAAATTATTGGCACTTTCTTTAGTACAAAATCTGAACGAGCTCCTCCCAATGTTTTCCTTCCTTTGCAATTAACAATGGCCAGCAAAGTTTTCTCTTCATTATATAGCACTTCAAACTCAGTCGGGGGGGGGGGGGGGATGGCTGAGAGTCCTTGGGGATATATATTTCATTTTCATCCATTTTGATGGATTTTTCAGCTCCTCTCTGATCTGCATCGTGTAAGTTCGGATCTCAATTAGTCTTGGTTTGGGGCATTTTGGTGGCTGGGCTGCAGTGATATTGATCTGTCATAATCCAGAAGCCACTTTCTCAGAGCCGTCTTTGCCACGGGGAAAAGAGGCTGGAGAGAAAATGTGACGGTTGCAGTAAACTTGAAGGAAAGTTGAAATGGAGGGACTCTGTTAGGAAACTGGTGGAAGGGAGAGCTGAAGTTAATTTTGAAGAAAGGAAGGAAGGAAGGAAGGAAGGAAGGAAGGAAGGAAGGAAGGAAGGAAAAAGAGAAAAGAGAAAAGAGAAAAGAGAAAAGAGAAAAGAGAAAAGAGAAAAGAGAAAAGAGGAAAAGAGAAAAGAGAAAAGAGAAAAGAGAAAAGAGAAAAGAGAAAAGAAAATAAGAGAGAAAGGAAGGAAGAAGAGAAGAGAAGAGAAGAGAAGAGAAGAGAAGAGAAGAGAAGAGAAGAGAAGAGAAGAGAAGAGAAGAAGGAAGGAAGGAAGGAAAAAGAGAAGGAAAAGTTCTTTTCTAGGGAGGGTTCTTCCTATCTTTTCCTCCCACTCTCCTTGAAATTGGAGATGAGGTTTGGCAGTGATCCAGTTCATCAAAACCAAAGGATCCTTTAAATGACATTTGAGAGCAAACCTGGGCATACATCAAATGTTTTGTAAGGTTTCTAGCATGGTAGCTAACTGATTCAGCCTGTCTGGCTTAAAATCGATGCAATCAACTATTTCTTATGGATTATGGTAAGGGTGGCTAATTACAAAATATCGCCTTCCCAGGCTTAAAACATTTTCAGTGTAAGAGTTGGGTAGATACATGCTGAGCTTAATCAGCAGCCTTTGATTGCTTTCCTTAATTATTTTTATAATAGCAGGTAGTGCATCATCTATGATGTCTACAGATTGGGTTGAAAATTGGAGATATTCTTCTCTAGTCTTCCCTGTTCCCAAAGGGCCATTCGTAGGGGCCCTTCCCACTTTCCTGTTTCATAGACCAGACCGTGTAGAAAACAGCTTTTAAAAGTAATCTAGCCAGGGGCCCCAAAAAGAGCCTGGTGGCGCAGCAGACTAATAGCCTGTTATTATCATTCAGCTGCCTGCAATTACTGCTAGTTCGAATCTCCCCAGGCTCAAGGTTGACTCAGCCTTCCATCCTTTCTAAGGTAGGTAAATTGAGGAGCCAGTTTGTGGGGGCAATAAGCTGACTTTGTATAAATATACAAAAGTATGAAAGCTATTGCTAAATGCATTGTAAGCCGCCCTGAGTCTCCGGAGAAGGGCGGCATATAAATCAAATTAAAAAAAAAAAAAAACTCCTGGGGCATGGATGGGTACCGGGCCAAGGCCGATGTGGAACTGGGCTGTGGAAATGGCATGTGAGTGTGTGCATGCATGCAACTCCACTTGCGTGAGCAGTAAGCAAGTGTGTGCACAAAGCTCCATTTATACAAGCAGGAGGTACTGGGGTGAAATCCAGCAGGTTCTGACAGGTTCTGGAGAACCGGTAGTGGAAATTTTGAATAGTTCAGAGAACCGGCAAATACCACCTCTGGCTGGCCCCAGAGTGGAGTGGGAATGGAGATTTTGTAATATCCTTCCCCCTGGAGTGGAGTGGGAATGGAGATTTTGTAATATCCTTCCCCCTGGAGTGGAGAGGGAATGGAGATTTTGCAGTATCCTTCCCCTGCCATGCCCACCAAACCATGCCCACCAAGCCACGCCCACAGAACCGGTAGCAAAAAAAAAATTGGATTTCACCACTGGGCGGTACACATTCCTTTCACTAGTACAAATGGAGCCGCGTGGATGCACACTCGCTGGCCATTCACAGAGAACCATCGCCTTCCCCCCACCCAACCCCACCGGTCGGCAAAGCAGAAAGGTAAAGGGACTGCTGTCCTAGCCCATGACATCTACATTAAATAATAACTCTAGCACTAATAATACTAATGCCAGCACTAATTTACAATCTTACCAGCCACTTAGAATGGAAGAAAAACCTCAACCACCATCCCGAAGGCAGCTTTTAAAGACCAACAAACAGCCACCCTGCAAACAAAGTTATAACTCGACAGATCACAAGGAATTGCATGAACAGAGGGATACAATCAAGATCAAGGGAGGTACTAATACTACTCTATCAAGCCTTAGTAAGACCACACCTAGAATCCTGCAACCAATTTTGGTCACCACACTATAAAAAAGTCATTGAGACTCTAGAAAGAGTGCAGCGAAGAGCAACCAGGCTGATTAGGGGACTGGAGGCTAAAATATATGAAGATCGGTTGCAGGAACTGGGCATGGCTAGTCTAGTGAAGAGAAGGACCAGGGGAGACATGATAGCAGTCTTCCAATATTGGAGGGGCTGCCACAGGGAGGAAGGGGATCAAGCTATTTCCCAAGGCACCTTTGAAGGCTAGACAAGGAATAATGGATGGAAATCGAATAAGGAGAGATTCAACCTGAAATAAGGAGACATTTTCTGACAGTGAGAGCAATCAACCCATGGAACAGAAGTTGCCTTTGGAAGTTGTGGGAGCTTCATCACTGGAAGCTTTCAAGAAGAGACTGGACAGCCATCTGTCAGAAACAGTGTAAGGCAATGGTGGGATTCAAATAATTTAACAACCAGTTCTCTGCCCTAATGATTTCTTCCAACAACCAGTTCACCAAACTGCTCAGAAAGTTAACAACTGGTTCTCCCGAAGTGATGCGAACTGGTTGAATCCCACCACTGGTGTAAGGTCTCCTGCTTGAGCAGGGGGTTGGACTACATGACCTACAAGGTCCTTTCCAACTCTGTTAATCATCATCATCATCATCATCATCATCATCATCATCATCATCATGTTACAGACATAACACAAACACATTTAAATTGCTCAAAAACAGCACTACAACATTGAACAATATACAACGCTGCGTTCAGGATCAGATCTGGATAAATTACATCATGTTGCCTCTTCCACCTCTAACTGAAGTTTGGATTCCTTTTCTACTACAGGTTGTTGCTCCCTTCTCTTTTTTGCTACCCCAATTCATCATTTTTACCACACTTCGCTGTGTGAGAGTTTCATGGCAATTTATGTCATTACACAAATTATACAAATTGCCATTAACTGATCTAATGTACTATAAAGAATTGGAAGCATGAAGAAAAAAATTATTTGAATTTTTCTTCTGCATGTTTGCATTGCTTTATGACTTCATTTATCAATTCTGTTAATTGAAATTTATATCATTAGGGTGAAATGCAAAGGGGTGCATTTCCCCCCTTCTTTTGTTAGCCTCAATTTTCTAAACTCTCTTTGCCTGTGTCTCTCTGCTAGGATGTGAGGAAGACTTTGAGATACAGGCTGAAGGAAAAGTCAAATAAAAGACCATGTATCATTGGCATTTAATACTAGATAAGTTATCTAAGATGTACAAAGGCATGTCAAACGAATGTTGGAAGTGTAAAAATAAAGGGACTTTTTATCATCTATGATGGACATGTGTTAAAGCAAAAAAAAAATTGGAGTATGATTCATATTTTAATACAGAAAATTCTGAAAACGTGTCAGAGTTTGTTGCAGCACACACAATCAAACAATTCAGCAGGATTCAAAACTTCTTTATATACATAACAACAAATAAGGCATATACAATACCCTTGTAGGTTTTTCCATGTTGTAGAGAAGAGAAATATCAAGTACAAGCACAGCACAAAATGGAGGAGGCAAAATGGAGGAGGGAGAAGCTAGTGCCCTCAAGTTTATATACAGAACAGTTAAGCCACGCCCAGGCTCCAAACTGTCTCTTATGGCCCCATACAACAAATACTATGTTTCAGTTACCAAACAGCCCTCATTGGCTGACCTGTTGCTATGCCCTATTCCAGTTCATGAGTATTCTGAGAAAACGGAGATAAAAATGAAACCAGAATTTTTCCTTTTGGGCTTAATGGAAAAAGAACTGGAGAAAAAAATGGGAACTTTGTTACTATATATGTTGACCACAGCAAGACTATGGTATGCACAAAAATGGAAGGACACTTCGATTCCTAGCATGGAGGAATGGTTGCAGAAGTTGATGGGAGTTGGTGGAAATGGCAAAATGGACTACTTTGATTAAAGAAAAGAACACAAGTACTTTTGTTTCCATATGGAATCCGCTTCTGAACTTCGTGCTTGATGTGGAAAAGAAGGTAACTCTGACTTTGGGTTTAACTGATTTAGACTGATAGATCTTTATAGAAATGATTTGTTCCAGAGGTAGTATTCAGCCAGTTTGGACTAGTTCGGGTGAACTGGTAGTGGTGACTGTGGGTACAAATCTTCCACTCTCTGCTTTAAAGGTTAAGATGTTAAGGAGTGCCCCTTCTGAGCTCTTTCTCTGCCCATTATGTAGCCACAGGGTATGTTCTCTCTTATCCAACTGTTCCTAGGTATCATCTCTGTCCATTATACAGCCAGAGGCTATGTTCTCTCTTATCCGACTGTTCCTAGGAAGCATCTCTGTCCATTATACAGCTAGAGGCTATGTTCTCTCTTATCTGACTGTTCCTAGGAAGCATCTCTGTCCATTATACAGCCAGAGGTTATGTTCTCTCTTATCTGACTGTTCCTAGATAGAAGGGATCCTATGGTTCAGAGGTGGTATTCAGCCGGTTCGGACCAGTTTGGTTGAACCGGTAGCAGAAATCACAGGTGGGCCAGCTCCCACTGCTTTACGACATCCTATTTAGGCATGCTTTTGAGTCCGGACGCATGCGTGGAGGGCGCATGAGCCAGCAAAGTACTTGCGTGGAAGGCCGGGGGCATGTGTGGATGGGGTGCATTCAAGCGAAGCTAGCGCGCGCCCGTGTACTCACATTTGCAAACCGGTAGCGAAAGTAAGTGAATATTACCCCTGCTAGGGTTGTTCCATCCTGGCTGAGAAATGAAGCAGTAAAACCCTAGAGAGGGTTCTTTTGAAGTTGTCTGCCACCTTTATGGACAGAGAAATTTGGTAAGATGATTTCTTTTAATTTCTCTGAGGAAGTAGACACTTTTCCAACCATTGCTCAAGGACAGCATTTTTCCTCAAAAAGAGGGTTTTATTTAAGATGTTTTGCCTTGGCAGTTTAAGAAGCATGGAACTCAGGAACTGTTGTGGCCCGCCAGTGGCCTGCGCGGATCGTGGCTGATCCTGATGACGAGGAGGCTGGTGTGGGGTCGCGCCAACAGCCGGCGCAGCTGGCGCTCACGTCGGACAGCGAGGAGGCTGAAGAGGATGTGGTGCCAGAGGCAGAGACTCAGCCTGGGCCTTCAGAACCTCCAGAGGCTCCTTCAAGAGGACAGAGCGAAGTGGAGGAGTCTCTCCTCAATGTTCAAGCACGCAGGGCTGCCAAAAGGCAGGAGTGGCTACTCAGGAGGAGGAGGTCTCGAGAGTAAGGTCTGAGGATAATTGGCCACTCCCTTAGCCTATTTAAGTTGCACGCAGTTAGTAATTTCTTGCTGGAAACAACGTGTAATTATTACAGAGCATTTTTGAAGAGTGAGTGTCTTATCGTATCTTGTTTTCTGGGCTGGTTGCCAACCTTTGCCGGACTTTGTTTATTCTTGGTACGTTATAACTTTGATAAGGACTGTTGGTGTGTGTCACAATCCTTGGGAATCCGGAGCTGTGGCAGAACAGGAACAGACACACACCACACTCACAGGTGGTTGGACTAGAAGATCTCCAAGGTCTCTTCCAACTATATTATTTTATGTCCTATGTTCTGAGTGGTATGTTTATTGCTACTTGCCCATTGATGACAATCTTAGTACAGTAATAAACTCACTACAGAACTACTGTAGTGAGTTTATTACTGTACTGGACAACCATTTAAATATGAGCCAGCCGTGTTCTGCAGCTTCCAAAAAAGCCAACACAGTTCTGGGCTGCATAAACAGAAGGATAGAATCAAGATCACATGAAGTGTTAATACCACTTTATAAAGCCTTGGTAAGGCCACACTTGGAATACAGAGCCGAGGTGGCGCAGTGGTTAGGGTGCAGTATTGCAGCCTACTTCAGCTGACTGCTAGTTCAGCAGATCAGCGGATCAAATCTCACCAGCTCAAGGTTGACTCAGACTTCCATCCTTTTGAGGTGGGTAAAATGAGGACCCAGATTTTGGGGGGCAATATGCTATTTAGTATACTGTCTTTGGTGTAAGCCGCCCAGAGTCCTCAGAGAGTGGGCGGCATAGAAATATTATTATTATTATTATTATTATTATTATTATTATTATTATTATTATTATTATTATTATTTATTGGTTAATCTTTAGTGAGATTCACAGCCTTTGAGGCTGGTTAATAGCTCAGCAGCTCAAGTCCTAACCAAGGACCTAGGAACTGTTAAGGTATCGTCGGAGGATGTAAGTTGTTCCGAGTAAGGTGGTTTTTTGTAGAGTCAAAATGTTCAAGTCCGGCAAATTTAGAATTTCTAAATAGCGGGGTAGCCCTTTGGGTATTGCTCCGAGGGCTCCAATTACAATCGGGACAACACACGATTTCTTTTTCCACAGTCGCTCAACTTCAATTTGTAAGTCCCGGTACTTTGTGATTTTTTCTTGCTGCTTATCTTCAATTCGTGCACCAGGTATTGCAATGTCAATGAACCATACTTTTTTCTTTTCAACTATTGTTATGTCAGGTGTAGTTTTGGTCGCTCAATGTAAAAAAGATGTTGAGGTTCTTTGGTTGTTCTTCTCTGCACTCTTTCTAGGGACTCAGCATTATTTTGTGACCAAAATTGGATGCAATATTCCAAGTGTGGCCTCATTAGTGCAATAGAGAGTGGTATTATATACTAAATGCATTAACTTTCAAAGTCTGGTCTTTGAAAATGTCACCAAGAACAATAGAATACACAAAAACTAGTAGGGAACAGAACAGAACAGAATAGGAAGGGGCCTTGGAGATCATCTAGTCCAACCCTCTGCTCAGTCAGGAGACCCTATACTATTTCAGAAAAGTGACTGTCCAGTCTCTTCTTAAAAACCTCCAGTGATGAAGCATCCACCACTTCTGATGACAAGCTGTTCCACTGGTTAATTGTCCTCAGTGTTAATAAGTTTCTCCTTAATTCCAGGTTGTTCTCTCCTTGATAAGTTTCCATCCATTATTTCTTGCCTTGCCTTCTGGTGCTTTGGAAAATAAGTTGACCCCCTTCTTCTTTCTGGCAGTTCCTCAAATATTGGAAGATTGCTATCATATCCCCCCAGTCCTTCTCTTCTCTAGACTAAAGGTAAAGGTTCCCCTGCACATACATGCTAGTTGTTCCTGACTCTAGGGGGTGATGCTCATCTCGGGTTCAAAGCCGAAGAGCCAGTGCTGTCCAAAGACGTCTCCGTGGTCATGTGGCCGGCATCACTAAATTCCAAAGGCGCACGGAACGCTGTTACCTTCCCACCAAAGTGGTCCCTATTTTTCTACTTGCATTTTTTATGTGCTTTCGAACTGCTAGGTTGGCAGAAGCTGGGCCAAGTAACGGGAGCTCACCCCATTATGCGGCACTAGGGATTCGCACCATGGAATTGATAACATTCTGATCAACAAGCTTAGTGTCTTAGCCACTGAGCCATCATGTCCCTCACTTCTCTAGACTAGCCATACCAGTGGTAGGTTGCTCCCGGTTCACACCGGTTCGCAAGAACCGGTAGTAAAAATTTGTAGTAGTTCGGAGAAACGGTAATAACATTGGCTGGCCATGCCCCCGAACTGGTCCCAGCCCGGTCACCACTCGCTTATCCCACCCACCTCATCAGAGGCTTTTTTTTTTTTTACTTTTAAAAGCATTTTTTCCACAACTTCTTCGGCCAAAAAAAAATGCTTTTAAAAGTAAAAAAAAAAGCCTCTGATGATCGTGCAGCTCAGCTAGGATCATCAGAGGCTTCTAAAAGCATTTTTTCCTGCAACCTCTTTAGCCGAAGAGGTTGTAGGAAAAAAAATGCCTTTAAAAGCCACTGGCGATCCCAGCTGAGTTGCCTGATCATCAGAGGCTTCTAAAAGCATTTTTTTCTGCAACCTCTTAAGGTTGTAGAACAAATGCTCTTAATTTTTTTTTAAAAAAGTTGGCCACGCCCACCCAGTCACATTATCCCCACCAAGCCATGTCCACAAAATAAGCCACGCCCATAGAACAGGTAGTAAAAAAACTTACAACCCACACCTGAGCCATACCCACATCCTGCAACCTGCAATATATACCTTTAAAAGGTATATCCAAATGGATAGCATATTATGCACCTATGTCCAGAAAGTAGCTCATTTGTATTTGTGGGAGAAGCACAAGACAGGAACATGCTTGGCAAAGGTTGAATGAAACTAGAACTGTTGTGGAGGTAAGCCACAGCTCCGATTTCTTTTTTTTTTTCTTTTTTCAGAACCTTCTTTGAGATTCCCTCTGATTGTCTCGAAGGTCGTTCGTTGCGTGGGTTGGCCGATCTCTCTTGTTAACATATGGCATCGGGAGGCAGACATATGGTTCCAGGATCAGTAGCTGCTCTTTTCACTCCACATTAGTGTTGTACTTTCTGAATCATTAATGTAGAATGAGAAAAGGGCACTTCATTTAAAACTGATGAGAAGGGAAAACAGAAGTGGAGGAGAAATTCATTCCTAGGTGAGTGTTCATGGCAAGACACATCAAAGAGTAACAGAGCTTCTGTGATGCAGAGATCTGAAAAGGGTGATCTACTCTCCTTCTGTCAGGGCAACGGAAGGGAAGGTCAAAGCAAACGGACTATCAGATATGAGAAAAAAAGGGGGGGTTGTAGAATTTGAAGCTAGGGCAGGGGTCTGCAACAGGGGTGTGTTCTATTTTTTTTTACTACTGGTTCTGTGGCCATGGCTTATTTTGTGGGTGTGGCTTGGTGGTCATATGACTAGGTGGGCGTGGCTAGCTGGTCAGAGTCATTTCTGGAAGGTCCTCGCATTTACGACCAGTCCTCGCACTTACGACCCAACTCATTTGTTTGCTTTTAACACCGATCAGCTGTAGGGCGGCCCTTTGAAGCCCCGCGGCAAGAGTTTAAACAGTTTTTTTCCCCTTTAGTCATCAGCTGGGACTCAGGAGGCAGCAATAGATTGGGGGTGGGACCAAATAAAAGGTAAGAATAACGTGGGGATTGGGGAGTGGGAGGGCGCGGGGAGAACCGGTTCGGTGACATCATATCGTCACTGCTACCGGCTTGGCTGAACCGGACCGAACCGGGAGGAACCCACCACTGGTCTGCAACCTTAAAGAGCCATTTGGACCTGTTTCCCACAGAAAAGAAAACACCAGGAGCCACAAATCCCTTCCCATGCCTGACTATTTCTTGAGTGGCCACAAAACTAGCATATGTTGAATTAAACATTCTGTTTTCTTCTGAAAATTTTCTTTTCTTGGATTTATCCATGGTTGGCTTACTGGGGGTTGAAAAGCTCAATAAATCACATGCTGGCAGGTGTCGCACATTGGCGGTTGTGATGCACATTTTGAGTGACAGGGAGCCGCAGCAGAGGGGTGAAAGAGCCACATGCGGCTCCAGAACTGCAGGTTGCTGACCCCTGAGCTAGGGCATCTGATGTGTACAGCCTGAAGTGTAGAGTTTGTGCTCTTTGTTGGTCTTCTCTGCACACTTCCTAGGGCCTCAGCATCTTTCTTGTATCATGGCGACCAGAACAGAACATACTATTCCAAGTGTGGTCTCACCAGTGTACCATAAAGCGGTACAATTCTTTAGCATTTTTTCTCTTCCTTTCATGGACTTACAATATCTCTGCTTCCCCGTGTAAAAACTCAACACGCAAATTTCCTCGGTTGTGTTATCTAGCTGTCTCTGGCTGGCCTTTTGCTGAATAAGTCTTTTTCCCCCCCACTATTTGAGTGTGTCTCAAATTGCACTTTGCCTGCTAGACTATTGTGTACAATTCAAACTCGTTCTCCACAACTTAGTTTATTACACATTGCAGTCGTTGATAATGCACATACGACTCAGACTTTTTTAAAAAATAAAAATAATCGTGGAAGCAGCCCATCATGTGTCATTTGTGGCAAATGTTGTCCAAGGGGCACATAATGGGCCATTTGCAGAAGAGGCTTAACTTGCTGATGAGCTTGCCAAGATGCCAACCAGCCAAAAAACCATGAGTGATCAGAGGGGGGCATTTCAGAATTGGCTCTAGTGAAACTCTTGAAGCTCTGTGGCTGAAACTTTGCAGTTAATAACTTCTAAAGGATCCATCAACCCTGAGATTGTCATCTCCTACTGCCAAAACCGAAGCAGCTCCAGATGTTCTTCTTCTTTCCCGTTATAGCCCACCATTGAATATTTTATTGAATTCACTCTCAAATTGAATCTTTCAGTAGAACACAGAATCAAAGGGATGGAAAGGACCTTGCAGGCCTTCTACTCCAAACTCCTGCTCAAGGTAGGACAGTTTATGTCTCCCCAGTCAATTGGTGGTCCAATTATTTTTGAAAGCATCCAATGATGGAGCACTCACAACTCCAGGAGGCATTGATTAATAGTTTTCACTGTCAGAAAATTTCTCCTTACTTCTAGGTTGGAGCTCTCTTCAACCAGCTTCCACTCATTTCTTCTTCTCCTGCCCTATGGTGCTTTGGAGAATAAGTCAATACGAACAAGAAGTAATGGAAACCTATCAAGGAAAGATCACATCTAGAAGTAAGGAGAAATTTGCTGACAATGAGAAAAATGAATCAGTGGAAAGATGCCTCCAGAAGTTATGGGTGCTCCAACACTGGAGGTTTTTAAGAAGAGATTGGACAACTATTTATCTGAAATAGTATAGGGTCTCCTGCTTGACCAGGAAGTTGGACTAGAAGACCTCTAAATTCTTTTCTTAATCTACCCTTCTGTATTCTGTATTCTGAACTGCTAGGACTATTAAGGAAGGGACATATCCTTTTAGCAAATATATCCAGGACTATATCCTAATTTTTCCCCACATTTTGTACAAATGCCATAGCAGTTTACACAGCTTTCTGGTACAGGATTGGACATGCGGTGTCGTACAGAGCTGGCAAAATTCTTTCCTGCTTTTGGGCAGTGTAAGGTTTGTGGTTCCTGATCACATCTAAATGAATATTCTACTATGCCAACTGTTCTGACCTAGGCTCCCTTAACAAGCAGGAGGCAGGAATTGATCCTGGCAAAACCTCTTTTATTTACACGACTGTGAATTATGTTCATTCACAGTCAGCAAGGCTTGTCCAAACAGTTTTTCAAAGGAATATTTCTCAACACACCTTATCTCATTTGACAAGCTGCCACGTAACTTGTTTCCATCTGCAGTACAAGGCCAAACTTGGCACAGAGTCTCTCAGAGTCACAGAATGAACGGATTGTTTCCTGCAAAAGCCCACTCATCGTTTGCTCCTCTTTTTTTTTTTTTTTAATTTGATTTATATGCCGCCCTTCTCCGGAGACTCAGGGCGGCTTACAATGTGTTAAGCAATAGCCTTCATACTTTTGTATATTTATACAAAGTCATCTTATTGCCCACACAAACTGGGTCCTCAATTTACCCACCTTAGAAAGGATGGAAGGGAAGTTTCATATGGGAGGGGCCAATCACCTCCAAGGTGTGGCCTTACTCCTGAGTCGACCTTGCTTTCTGAGTTTTCTTGTCTTCTGGCAGCTCTGCGCATGCACACACTGGGAACGGGCTTCAGCTGTTCCTCTGCCTCGCTGCTATCTAGCTCCCTCTCTGCCTCCAACACAGAGCCCTCGTCCGAGCTTTCCCCAGCCCCCAGGACTGGCCCATGTTCCTTCCCAAACTCCTCACTGTCCGACTCTGCTGACAGCTCTGCTGGCCACCGGTGGGCTACAACATCAATTTAGAACACTTTGATGATCATATTTGACTGGAAACTTATTTTTCAAGTATCAGTTATCAACCTGTTAGGATATGGTTTGAGCCTAACAAGTTGTCCAGGCAATATATGTGTCCTGTGACTTTAATATGAATATGTATTGTGTCACTTTAAAGTTTTACTGCTGATTCATTGTAATGCTGAGTCATGCTGTAATTAGTTGTGAACCTATTTAAGAAAGGTACTGTAACGTATTCAGTTGATGATAAGCTACCATTGTGTGTGGAGTTGCTACCATTGTGCTATCATCGGTTGGATGGATCTGCTACCATCGTGGTTTGTGAACCAGAGTAAGTTTGTTATTCTAACCAACTAATGTTTGTGTGGTAAGAAGAGTTTTTGTATCACTGGACTGATTTAACTGGCAAAGACTTGTATTGATTTAAAGACTATGAGATTGTTTTTTCACTATAAAGTAAACTTTTGATAAACCAGTTTGCACATCTCTTATTCATTGCTCTCAGCAATGTTTCTCTGTGCTCTACACTCTGCTGGTTGGTAACCCAACAACAATATCCTTAACACTTAAAAGTCAGCAATTAAAGTTAGGCTCCTCCACATCTCCTGTTGCATTCTTCTATATGAAAATGGGATTTCACCATGGCAGAAAATATATTCTTCTATCTAGAATGGTTTCCACAAAGAAAAACTTCTGGATCGGCCTCTGGGTTTTATTTTATTTGCAACGGTAGCTCACTTCTTCAATAGTGCTTTAACCAACCAACCAACCAACCAGCCAATCAATCAATCAATCAATCAGAATAGAGCTGGAAGAGACCTCGGAGGTCTTCTAGTACAGCCCTCTTCTCAAGCAGGAGATCCTATACCATTTCAGACAACTAGCTATCTCTTCCTAAAGAGGCTCTTCCAGTGATGGAGCACCCATAACATCTGAAGGCAAGCTATTCCACTGGTTAATTGTTCTCACTGTTAGGAAGTTTCTCCTTAATTCCAGGTTGCTTCTCTCCTTGGTTAGTTTCCATCCATTGTTTCTTGCCTTGCCTTCTGGTGCTTTGGAGAATAATTTGACACCCCCCCTTCTTTTTAACAGCCCTTCAAATACTAGAACACTGCTATCATGTCACCCCTAGTCCTTCTTTTCTCTAGACTGGCCATACCCAATTCCTGCAACTGTTCTTCATATGTTTTCGTCTCCAGGCCTTTAATCATCTTAGTTGCTCTTCCCTGCACTTTTTCCAAAGCCTCAACATCTTCTTTCGTAATGTGCGTGACCAAAACTTTATGAAACTTCCAGTGAACTTTCTCTAACTTTTTTAGTTCCTTTCGCTTCCATTTCAAAGCAGTGAAATCAGCTGCAAATAATATTATGTGCATCACAATAGAAAAGTTGCATCAAAGAAATGCAAATGGGTAATAATAATGCTATAAAAATCATTGAAGCCAGAAACCGGCAAAGAAAAGAGGCGAGCTATTGCACAAAAAAATAGTTATTCATAAAATCTCTCTCCCCCCCCACCAACACACAAACACATCTTTATACACAGACACATATATATGTATAAGATTTCTTCAAAAAAATAAAAAAAAATATTTGTAAACTCTACTATTTGTCTGTGTCTATCTGTTTATCTACCATCTACCATCCAGCAAGCCGGGCTGGCTTAAGAAGAAATTTTAAATGTTTTAATTGGTTTGTATTTTTAATCTTGGGCCAAATTTATATATATTTTAATTGTTTTTTAATATTTGTATTCCATGTTTTTTAATTCTGGCTGTACACCGCCCTGAGTCCTCAGGGAGAAGGGCGGTATATAAATTTAAAAATAAATAAATAAATAAATAAATAAAATCTCTCTATCTCTCCATATCTATCTATCTATCTATCTATCTATCTATCTATCTATCTATCTATCTATCTATCTATCTATCTATCATCTATCAAACATATCTTTCTATCTATCTATCTATCTATCTATCTATCTATCTATCTATCATCTATCTATCTAACTATCATCTATCTATCTATCATCTATCATCTATCAAACATCTCTATCTATCTATCTATCTATCTATCTATCTATCTATCTATCTATCTATCTATTATCATCTATCAAACATCTCTATCTATCTATCATCTATCTATCTATCTATCTATCTATCTATCTATCTATCTATCTATCATCTACCTGTATCCGTGAAAATCTATGAAAACATATGTGTGTGTGTGTGTGTGTGTGTGTGTGTGTGTGTGTGTGTGTTCTGAGGTTTTCGCGGGTGTTTGTATGTAGGTCTGGTTATTCGGGTTTTCTCCCGCGTAAAATTGGAAGTGTCTTGGCGACGTTTTGACGAAGTCTCATTCATCATCTTCAGGCTGGCGTTTTCAACTTTGTACTTCTAGGAGCAATGTGTGATCGCAGCTGTTTCTTCCTTTTAACTGCTAGTGGGGGTATGAACTGATTGGGTGGGAGCTTGGCTGTGTTCTGATTGGGTGGAGGTGTGTTCTGAGTGATTGGGGACTTGGCTGTGCTCTGATTGGATGGGGGGTTGGCTGTGCTCTGATTGGATGGGGCTGTGTTCTGTTTGGGTGGGGGCCTGGCTCTACTCAGGTTAATCTGAGTTGCAGGGGGATTTGAGCGGTGAGCTGCGTTGGTGTTGTTTGGCTTCGCATTCGTGGTCATGCCACATCTTCATGGTGGGTGTCTGAGAAGCCATCGAGATAGAAAAATGCCCACACAGCATGAATAAATGAGATGATACCTCCCGCCTACCAGCCATTTGGAAACCCGCCCTTATTGACAAACGAGTCCCTAACACACGGAATGACACCAGACCCACACTAACGAGAGCCACACAGGATGTCACCATCACACATCCACGCGGAAAGCAGACTCAAACCCACACCGATGATGAGATACGACCATGGACCAGAAGCCAGACCGCAGCTGCGTCATTAGCCACTTTAAACCCCTCCAATCCATAAATGAAGCAGACTGACACCCACCATGAAGATGTGGCATGACCACGAATGTGAAGCCAAACAACAACAACGCAGCTCACCAGCTCAAATCCCCCTGCAACTCAGACTAACCCGAGCACAGCCAAGCCCCCACCCAAACAGAACACAGCCCCATCCAATCAGAGCACAGCCAAGCCCCCAACCAATCAGAACACATCTCCACCCAATCAGAACACAGCCAAGCTCCCACCCAATCAGTTCACACCCCCACTAGCAGTTAAAAGGAAGAAACAACTGCGATCACACATTGCTCCTAGAAGCACGAAGCCGAAAACACCAGCCTGAAGATGACAAATGAGACTTCGTCGAAACATCGCCAAGACACTTCCAATTTTGCGTGGGAGAAAACCCGAATAATCAAAGACCTACATATAAACACCCGCGAAAAAGCGACGTTTCGGCAGAATCCCATCTGCCATCATCAGGCTTATGTCAGCAGTCATTTTGCACTAACTGACGTTGGTATTTCAAATCTGGTGCTGGTATTCTGGGATGGCTCCACCTTTTCATTCTGATTGGTTGGGAGTCCCAGTATGTGTTTATTGGCTTGGCTTCGGGTGTATGGTCGGTTTTTCTCCACTAGGTGGCAGGGCTTCATCTTTGTGGCTGGTTTGAATATGATTTGGTTGGGATTTTTTTGTGTAATGTTTGGTTTATGTTTTATATATGGTGTTAAGATTCGTCTATCTATGAGAGCAGGTTTCCAAATAGTAGGCAGACGTGAAGTGTCATCCCGTTTATTCATGCAATATGGTCTTTTTTCCATTTCTATTGCTTCTCTGATTATCCTGCCATTGAGATGTTCTATTTTTGCAACTGTTTTTGTTTTATTAAAATTAATGTTGTGTCCTGTTGTATTTATATGTTGAACTAATGATGATGTGTGTTCTTGCTTTTGTATTGAGTTTTTGTGTTCCTCGATGCACACACTCATTCTTCTGTTGGTCTGTCCAATGTATGTTGATGGGCAGGAAGCACACGGGATTTCGTATATGCCTTGATCTTCTAATTCTATTTTGTCTTTGGGGTTTCTCAGAATGGACGATATCTTTCTATCTGTGCAAAATATGGTTTTGATGTTGTGTTTTTGTAGTACTTTGCTAATTTTTTTTTATCCCTCAAATTGTGATAAAGAAGATACTCAAAGGACTCTTACCAGCTTCTTTGTCTCGAAGTAGGTATATCTGTTCTATCCATTTCCATGTTTTGTGGTTCACTGGTACTTCTCAATCAATCAATCTCTCCTGAAATGGGACAATCTTTAAGATAGGGAAGTGGTAAAATCCAACTGATTTTTTTCTTCTGCTCCCTGCTTCTGTTAGTTAAACTTTGAAGCTCTGTTTTTAATTTACTTGGTCTAACTTTTAAAGAGGTTCACACAAGTGAAAGACTGAACATAGTAGCCAAGCTAAGCACCTTTGGGTATTTAGAACACACGTACACACACACACACACACACACACATACACACACACACACACACACAGTAAGAAATGCACGAATCTGTGTTAACTTCTGCCTGCGTTCTTTTTTACACTTCAATTGTGCTTTGTCGTACACCATTCATTAAGGATCAAATGGGAACAAGGCTCATTTTTCTGTGTTAAGTTGCAAGTTATATATAGATTTTGAAACCAATAATAAGTAAGTGCAAGGACCTGTCATAAGTCAGTTTTTTGCAGTGCTGTTCTAAGTTGGAATGGTCACTCAGTGATGGAAAGCACCCAACTGACAAGGAGGAAGAATCAAATGTGGAAATAGCCTGGAGTCAGTGCGCAGTCACCGAAATTCTAGAATCAACCCTCCTTAAATTCCTTGGAGCCTTATCTAATTGTTCGCAAGAGAAGGTTGCCAGTCTGGAGAGATTTCTGTATTATAGGCAAAACACAGAATAACAGAATTGGAAGGGACCTTGGAGGTCATCTAGTCCAACCTCCTGTTCGTATAGGAGACCCTGTACCATTTCAGACAAATGACTGTCTGGTCTGTTCTTGAAAACCTCCAGTGATGGGACACCCACAACTTCTGGAGGGAAGCCGTTCCATTGATTGATTGGAAATATTAGGATATTTCTCCTTAATTCTAGGTTGGTTCTCTCCTTGATTAGTTTCCATCCATTGTTTCTTATCTTGCCTTCAGGTGCTTTGGAGAATAGGTTGACCTCTTCATCTCTGGCAGCCTCTCAACTTTTGGAACACTGCTGTCATGTCTAGTTTTCACTAGACTAGACACACACAATTCCTGCAACTATTCTTCATATATTTTAGCCACCAGCTTTCTAATCATCCTAGTTGAGCCCTGGTGGCACAGTGGTTAGAATGCAGTACTGCTGGCTACTTCTGCTGACTGCCAGCGGCCTGCATTTTTGCAGTTCGATTCTCACCGGCTCAAGGTTGACTCATCCTCCCATCCTTCCGAGGTGGGTAAAATGAGGACCCAGATTGTTGGGGGCAAGAGGCTGATTCTGTAAATGGCTTAGAGAGGGCTGTAAAGCACTGTGAAGTGGTATATGAAGTGGTGAAGTGGTATAAGGCTCTCCTTGAAGAGCACCTGGAGGCTCCAACTGGTCCAGAATGCGGCCGCGCGGGTGATTATGGGAGCGTCATGGCACTCCCATGTAACACCTCTCCTGCGTGACCTGCACTGGCTCCCGGTGGTCCTCCGGGTGTGATTCAAGGTATTGGTTACCACCTTTAGAGCACTACATGGCTTAGGACCTGGGTATCTACAAGACCGCCTGCTGCTACCAATAGCCTCCCACCGGCCAATTCACTCCCACAGAGAGGGGCTCCTCTGGGTGCCGTCGGCCAAGCAATGTCGGGTGGCGACCCCCAGGGGGAGAGCCTTCTCTGTGGGGGCTCCTGCCCTCTGGAACGAACTGCCCCCCAAGATGCGGAGGATTTCCGACTTACGCATCTTCCGCTGGGCCCTCAAGATGCTTTTATTTCAACAAGCCAGGCTGGCCTAATTGTTTTAATTTTTTAAATTTTTTAATCGTCAATTCTTAATTTTATATGTTTAAAACAGGTAGTTTTTATTTTAATTAGATATGGGGCCAAACTATTTAATATTTTTTAAATTGTTTTTCAAATTTTATATCTGTGTGTTTTATTTTGGCTGTACACTGCCCTGAGTCCCTTTGGGAGAACGGCGGTATATAAATTAAATTAAATTAAATTATTAAATTAAATTAAATTAAATTAAATTAAATTAAATTAAATTAAATTAAATTAAATATTAAATTAAATTAAATTAAATTAAATTAAATTAAATTAAATTAAATTAAATTAAATTAAATTAAATTAAATTAAATTAAATTAAATTAAATTAAATTAAATTAAATTAAATTAAATTAAATTAAATTAAATTAAATTAAATTGTCTAAGTGCCATTGCTATTGCTCTATATGCCCAGTTCCTGCAACTGTTCTTCATATGTTTTAGCCTCCAGGCCCCTAATCACCTTTGTTGCTCTTCTCTGCACTCTTTCCAGAGTCTCATCATCTTCTTTTAACAGTGTGGTGACCAAAACTGGATACAGTATATATAATAAAGTAGTTAGCTTGAACATTGTATTTATAGTTCATATTGTTCACTAAGTTCACCTGACACTAAGTGAATGGTTGTAAATTAAGGATTACCTGTAACCTTTTACCCAGGGGCCGGATTTTCCTATAGGCTAACTAGGCTTCAGCCTAGGGCCTCAAGATCAAGAGGGGGCCTCAAGATCAAGAGGGGCCTACATTCAAATTGTTAGCAAAATTAAAATTACACTTTCACTATAGGTGAAAGGGCCTCATAAGTGGAATAGCCTAGGGCCTCTTTTCATCTAAATCCGGCCCTGCTTTTACCCAAGCTTAACTTCTACCACCAGCAAAGAATGACATTTTTTAACATACAGTAGTGGCCAAAATTGTGGAAACCTTTTGGGAAAAGTGTATTTTCTAAAACTAGGTAATAACACCACTTTTTTTTTTTTTTTGGAGTAGTACCCTAAAATTATATATCACTGGAAAGATAATTGAATCAAGAATGTGATGCAATAACTTTTATGAAGGATTTGCTGATAGAATAGCAGTTACGGTGTAAAGAGGAAAAGGGAAACACGCAGAAAAAACGAGATATACAAAAATGATCACCATGTCAGTTCATACTTAGTTGGGTAACCTTTAGCATGAATTATGGCCTTACAACGTCTTCCCATGGAGCAAACCAAGCCTTTTAGTTCTGCAGCTGTTATC
>NW_027256882.1:290656407-290686407 GCF_029215685.1 Pituophis catenifer annectens | reverse complement strand
CCTTCCTCCTTTCCTTCCTTCCTTCCTTCCTTTCCTTCTTCCCTCCCTCCCTTCCTCCTTTCCTTCCTTCCTTCCTTCCTTCTTCCTTCCTTCCTTCCTTCCTTTCTCCCTCCCTCCCTCCTTCCCTCCCTCCCTCCCTTCCTTTCTCCCTCCCTCCCCTCCTTCCCCTCCCCTATCTCCCTTCCTCCCTCCTCCCCTCCCCTTCCTTGCTTACTTCCCTCCAGGGGCGAAAGCAAAAATTTTTCCCCTACCGGTTCTGTGGGTGTGGCTTGGTGGGCGTGGGCAGAAGAATATATGCAAAATCTCCATTCCCTCCCCACTCTGGGGCAAGCCAGAGGTCGTATTTGCTGGTTCTCCAAACTACTCAAAATTTCCGCTACCGGTTCTCCAGAACCTGTCAGAACCTGCTGGATTTCACCCCTGCTTCCCTCCCTCCCTCCTTCCTTCCCCCCTTCCTTTCTTCCTTCTATCCTTTCTCCTTCCCTTCCTTCCTTCCTTCCTTCCTTCCTTCCTTCCTTCCTTCCTTCCTTCCTTCTTTCCCTCCTCCCTCCCTCCCTCCCTCCCTTCTGAACTTAACTTCTAACATTTGTGAACTTTGAAATGATTTGCCTCATGCAAAAGTTGTCAACTCACATCTCCTTGGTCTTGCAATTGTTTTGTTGTGTGCTTGGTTGCCATTTCACATATTGTATTGATATATTGTATAGTTTATTATTACATGGGATTTCCCCCACCTTCTTTGATTTATTATTGTACTGTACTCCATCCAAAGTCACACTGGTTGAGTTGGGCAACCTCATAAATCTTTACTCATGTTTATTTTTCTGTTATTTTCTGTTTTTTGGGGGGGATTTATTGTATACTACATCAAAAATATTGCAAAGCAGCTAACAAATAAATAACTTACAAACTTACCTCTACAGGTATAACTCTGTGTGGAACTTCATAGGATCCCATATAAAGCTGTTTGAGGGCTGATGATAGTACTTTGGAATATATTGCATGAAAAACATGTTTTTTAAATATTTACAAATATTCTACAAAGTTTTACAAAGCCTTAGTAAGATCGCACTTGGAATACTGCATCCAGTTTTGGTCACTAACAATATAAAAGAGATGTTGAAACTCTGGAAAGAGTGCTGAGAAGAGCAACAAAGATGATTGGGGGGTGGGGTGGAGGCTAAAACATACTGTACATAAAGAACAGTAATATAGTATGTGTAATCTAATGAAAAGAAGGACCAGAGGTGATATGATAGGACTATGTCAATATTTGAGGAGTTGCTACAAAGATGAGAGGGGGTCAACCTGTTCTCCAAAGCACCAGAAGGCAAACAAGAAACAATAATTGGAAACTAACCAAGGAGAGAAGCAACCTAGAACTAAGGAGAAATTTACTAACATTGAAAGCAGTCAACCAATGAACAACTTGCCTTCAGAAGATGTGGGTGCTCCATCACTGGAGGCTTTCAAAAAGAGACTGGATAACTCTTTGTCTGAAATGATATAGGGCAGTGATGGCTAACCTTTTTGCCATCGAGTGCCAAAAGCGTGGGGAGCATGGGGGGGGGTCAAGCGCACACGTGCCCACACCCATAATTCTATGTGCCCTGCCCCCATGCATGTGTATGCAAACCCCCTCCCGCACATGCACGCATGACCCCCCTGCGCTCCCCCCCGCTTTTGGCATGCGATGGCATGGTGGGCCACTGGACTTCCGGTGGAACAGGAAGTTGGGGAAATGGTCCATTTCTGGCCTCCGGGGGGCTTCCAGAGGGCTGGGGAAGGCCGTTTTTGCCCTCCCCAGGTTCTGGAGCCTGGGGGGAGCGAAAAATGGGCCCTTCCTCACAACACACTCTCCCGAGACCCTCCAGAGGCCAGAAACAGCGTGTTTCCTGACTTCTGTGGGTCCAGAAGGCCTGAAAAATCAGCTGGCTGGCGCATTGCATGTGCACCAGAGCTCAGCTTGAGTACCCACCAATATAGCTACGCGTGCCACCTGTGGCATCATCGCCATCATGGATATAGGGTCTCCTTTTCGAGCAGGGGGTTGGATTAGCAGACCTCCAAGGTCTCTTCCAATTCTATTATTCCATGTTCTATTGTCATCCTCCTCCTCATCTCCATCTTCCTCCTCATCTCTATCATCAGCCACCCAAAGTCATTGATTTGAAACATATGAAAGAGAGGTACTGTTGTGGCCCATCAGCGGCCTGTGCAGTTAGTAGCTGATTCCGACAGCGAGGAGGGCTGGTGTGGTGTTGCGCCAGCAGCCTGTGCAGCTGGTGCTCAAGTCAGACAATGAGGAGGCTGGAGAAGATGTGGTGCCAGAGGGTGGGGATTCAGCCAGGGCTTTCAGAATCTCCAGAAGCTCCATAAGTGAAGAGGAAGAAGAGGAGGAGCCTCTCCTCGATGCACAAGCGCGCAGAGCTGTTAAAATGCAGGAGTGGCTTCTCAGGAGGAGGTCTCCTCGAGAGTAGGGCTTGGGGCTAATTGGTCACTCTCCTAGCCTATTTAAGGAAGGACGACAACTGATGCAATTTGCAGGAAATAACTTTGTTCATATTCCTTTGTGTCTTGATTCCAGAAACGTTTGATTCGGCTCTTGTTTATCTCTTATCAGTTGTCCTGCAAATTGCTTCTGGGCATTCTGCCAACCACTGTTTGGTATTACTGTTATCTGAAATACTGTGCTTTAGAATTTAGAATGCTTTAGAATTGAATTATTATTCTTTGGATTCTTGTCGGCTGTTAATTTTTTATTTTATTTTATTTTTATTTTTTTGCTTTAATTTATATGCCGTCCTTCTCCGGAAACTCAGGGCGGCTTACAATGCGTTAAGCAATAGCCTTCATACTTTTGTATATTTATACAAAGTCAGCTTATTGCCCCCACAAACTGGGTCCTCAATTTACCTACCTTTGAAAGGATGGAAGGCTGAGTCAACCTTGAGCCTGGGGAGATTTGAACTTGCAGTAATTGCAAGCAGCAGATGTTAATAACAGTGCTTTAGTCCACTGTACTACAGGCTCTTTCTTGAATTTAAGGAAGTTAAATTAACAGCCCTTGTTCAGAAAAGACTGATTTAAACTGTATTTGTGTTTGAACAACTACTAAGAAAGCTCATTAGTAGTCCTTAATTAGTAAACTAAGATTTGTACGGACTTTGTGTGTGATGCATTCTTTGGGGTCCGTAGCTGGGGTAGAACAGGTACAGGAATTCAGTATGTCTAGTCTAATGAAAAAAGAAGGACTAGGAGTGACATGATAGCAGTGTTCCAATATTTGAACTACGCCAACTTCAGTCTGACCTAAGCATAGTACATAAAATTATCTGCCACAATGTCCTTCCTGTCAATGACTACCGTATTTTTCAGAGTATAAGAAGCACCGGAGTATAAGACGTACCTTAATTTTGGGGGAGGAAAACAAGAAAACAAGAATTCTACCTCTGCCTATCAGCATTTAAGGTGGCGCTGCTTTAGGCCGCCCTCCTCCTCCTCCTGCAAGTGAGAGGTGCCTCAGAGACTCGGCTGGGAAAGAGGGCGTCAATTACTGATAAGTTCTTTTGCAGAAAACTTATCAGGGTGCTCCTGCTGTCAGACTTTGATGCTATCTCAAAATAAATGAATTTCCAAACTGCCAATCTTTAAGGAAATCTTCTCTTTATTTGAGCACAGCAACCGGATCATGACTCGATGCGGACAAGACTGACCTTTTGCCCCCCAATCCCTCCCTTTCTGATCCCCAATTATCTGCTTCTCATTGGATATCTTCCAAATCACTTCACTGATTTCTTGTCTCGTCATTTCACAGGAATATCCCCCCCCTTCATTTCCATGATGACCCAGCTTCAAAGGGATTTAGCAGGCAAAAGTTCAGGGCTTATCTCTCTCCTCTCTATGCCAGCGGTGAGACGCTGACACCTGCGATCTGCAGGGACTACTCGCTTTCCCCCAAAGAGACCCCTCGCATGCTCTGGGGGGAGGGACAGAGCACAGCCTGAGGAACAAACCTCTTTGGGACGGTCTGGGGGGGGAATCTGCCCCGCAGCTTCAGGGAACAAGGCGGGCACCACGATTTGCAGCTGGTCACCCCTTTGGCTGCTCAGGGCTGACAATGGTCACAATGACTTCACTCCCCAGCAATGTGAGGAGCTGCCGCCACTGCTGCCTAAGCCCTCTCAGCGCCCAGGAGCCGATCGAGAGCTCCTAAAGTGAAACGTCCCTCCTTTCCAGCCACCGCTGCCCGGATTTCCCAATGCAATTCTCAGAGCCGCGTTTCAGGCGGCAGGTGGCCAGTTCCCCCGCAATGTGCAGCGGGGAACTGGGAAACATTTTGCATTCGGGGAGGGGATTGCAGCGCTGCCGCCTGAAAGTGCTTTTCTTCCCATTGCACATTGCAGAGCCGTGCGCCCTTGTCCTCCTTCTCAGCAGACTCACCTTCTCTTTCCTCCTGGCCAGATCCGCTGCCTGAAACGCGATGCACTTTTTTTGCCTCTGCACACCCCATGTTTGGAATTGGGAAGGGGATCGCGGGTCTGCCACCCGAAAATGCTTTCCTTTGGAATCCTGATGCCAATATTGTGATATATAGTCATAATAACATTCCTTTCTCTGAGAGTCAAGGACAACTTGCCCTGTACCTGGAGGGGTGTGACTGGGAGGCATCTCCAGTTGGGATGGTGTTCTGATTGGACCATGTGATGGACATGTGGGTGCAGGGAGAAGGACTTGGACTTTCCTTTGGGTGGGGAAAACCTGGAAGCTTTCAGATTGTGCCAATATGAATAGAATAGCATAGCATAGCATAGCATAGCATAGCATAGCATAGCATAGCATAGCATAGCATAGCATAGCATAGCATAGAATAGAATAGAATAGAATAGAATAGAATAGAATAGAATAGAATAGAATAGAATAGAATAGAATAGAATAGAATAGAATGGAATGTCAGGTTTCGAGGTCGTCTCAAATAAATTGCATTTCAAACAAAGTCTTTGAAGAAAACTCCCATTTATTAATCACGACATTCTAAATCCGACTCCATTGCAGCCAACACTGACTTCCAGACCACAAACCCTCCCTTTCCATTCCCCACTCCCCTGCACTCATTGGCCATCTCCCAAGTCACTCTACCCCTAATCTACTGCTCCAGCTCAAAGGAATTTCCCCCCTCCCATCCCATCTCCTGGGGATATTATCTCCAGGGAAAATAAGTAGGTGAAAAGTCAAACATCCCTTTCCAGATGCCTCCGCTTCTCCTTCATCTGTCAGCACGAAAGTAAATGCAGCTTGAAGTGCTGACAATAGAATAGAATAGAATAGAATAGAATAGAATAGAATAGAATAGAATAGAATAGAATAGAATAGAATAGAATAGAATAGAATAGAATAGAATAGCAGAGTTGGAAGTGACCTTGGAGGTCTTCTAGTCCATCTCCCTGCCCAGGCAGGAAACCCTACACCACTTCAGACAAATGGTTATCCAACATCTTATAAATTTCCAGTGTTGGAGAATTGACAACGTCTGCAGGAAAGTTGTTCCACTGATGAATTGTTCTAACTGTCAGGAAATTTCTCCTTAGTTCTAGGTCGCTTCTCTCCTTGATTGGTTTCCACCCATTGCTTCTTTTCATGCCTTCAGGTGCTTTGGAGAATAGCTTGACTCCTTCTTCTTTGTGGCAGCCCCTGAGATATTGGGACACTGCTATCATGTCTCCACTAGTCCTTCTTTTCATTAAACTAGACATACCCAGTTCCTGGAACCGTTCTTCATATGTTTTAGCCCCCAGTCCCCTAATCCTCGTTGTTGCTCTTCTCTGCACTCTTTCTAGAGTTTCCACATCTTTTTTACATCGTGGCGACCAAAACTGAATGCAATATTCCAAGTGTGGCCTTACCAAGGCATTATAAAGTGTTATTAACACTTCACGTATTAATGACATCTCTAATAAAATGGAACTTTGAGGAACTTCAACCTTGGAGTCTCCTTTCATTGGGGGTGTTACTTGGAATCCAGACAACCAGAAGGCAAGACAAGAAACGATGGATGGAAACTAACCAAGGAGAGAAGCAGCCTAGAACTAAGGAGAAATTTCCTAATGGTGAGAGCAATCAACCAATGGAATAACTTGCCTTCAGGAGCTGTAGGTTCTCCATTACTCGAGACTTTCATGCATTCATTCATTTATTAAATTTATATCCCGCCCTTCTCCCCAAAGGGACTCAGGACGGTGAACAGCCAAGAAAGAGACTGGACTGGACTTTGTCTAAAATGGTATAGAGCCAGGGTGTCAAACTCATGGTGTCACTTTGTCATTATGTGACGTATCGCAAGGTTTCTACCCTTTGCTAAACCGGGGGTGGGGGTGGGCGTGGCCAGCGCTTGGCGCATCCAGAGCATGGTCCATGACTTTGACACCCCTGGAATAGAGTCTCCTGCACAAACAGGGGGTTGGACTAGAAGACCTCCAAAGTCCCTTCCAACTCTATTATTCTGTATTCTATTCAGAATTGCCTATCTATTTAGATCCACCTTAGATATAGGTTAGTAAAAAGATTGCTCGGAAAACAGAACTCTCTGTCCATTAAAGTAATCAATAGAAGTGTGATTTTTTTTTTTTTTTTAGAGTGTGGTTGAAGAAAATGTAAGAAAGGGGTTTTTTTTTTTCTTCCTGATTACCGAGTTAACTTCGCTCCTTTTAATTAATGCTCCAGTGCATTACATCAATTTTCCTTGGGTTTTGCTCAACCTTTGTAAGCTTGGTTACTTGATAAACTAGCAGATCTTGTTCTGAAGGGTCATTTTCATCCTTTGTTAAAAGGATGAGCTGCTTTGGGGAATGTCTTAGACAAAAAAAAAAAAAAGACAACTAATTTGATCAATCCACCATCGCGTGTTAAAGGGAAAGACGGAAGAGATTCAAATTTGTGTGAGAAAAAAAAAATAATAATTATCAAAGGAAGCCCTAGACTGAGAGGTCTAGAGGCTAAACCATGTGTCTGAATGATGGAGGGAACTATTTTACTGTTACATTCTATTTATTCAATTTGTTTGCCACCCATCTCATCACAAGGTGACAAGAAGGTACATCCAGTCTAATGAAGAGAAGGACTAGGAGGTATCAAGATGGCACTCTTTCAGTACTTGGGGGGTTGTCACACAGAGAAGGAATAATTCTTCTCCTTCTCCTTCTCCTTCTCCTTCTCCTTCTCCTTCTCCTTCTCCTTCTCCTTCTCCTTCTCCTTCTCCTTCTTTTTCTCCTTCTCCTTCTCCTCCTCCTCCTCCTCCTTCTCTGTCTCCTCCTCCTTCTTTTTCTCCTCCTCCTCCTCCTCCTCTCCTTCTCCTTCTCCTCCTCCTCCTCCTCTCCTCCTCCTCCTTCTTCTTTTTCTCCTCCTCCTCTCCTTCTCCTTCTCCTCCTCCTTCTCCTCCTCCTCCTCCTTCTCCTCCTCCTCCTCCTTCTTTTTCTCCTCCCCCTCTCCTTCTCCTTCTTCTTCTCCTTCTTCTCCTTTTCCTTCTCCTCCTCCTTCTCCTCCTCCTCCTTCTTTTTCTCCTCCTCCTCTCCTCCTCCTCCTCCTCCTCCTCCTTCTCCTCCTCCTCCTTCTTTTTCTTCTCCTCCTCCTCCTCTTCTTCTCCTTCTTCTCTTCTTCTTCCTTCTTTTCCTTCTCCTCCTCCTTTCCTTCTCCTCCTCCCTCTTCCTACCCCTTTCTCCTCCCAGCACTGACAATATTTCCTAGTCGGGCAATGAAATGTCAGCAAGGAAACAACCAATCTCAGACACCACCAAGAATGCTAAAAACCTTTAAATTAGAGGCAGTCTGCAGCTGGACCATGAAGATTGAAAAGTGGAGTTTTCTACCTTATTGGATCAGCAAGCAATCTTGACCCTCAAAGGGATCCAAAGTTCGTTATTCTCCAAAGCACCTGAAGGCAAGACAAGAAACAATGGATGGAAACTAAACTAAGGAGATATTTCCTGACTGTGAGAACAATTAATCCATGGAATGCCTTGCCTTCAGAAATTGTGAGTGCTCCATCACTGGAGGTTTCCATTAATTTATTGTCAGGAAATTTCTCCTTAGTTCTAGGTTGCTTCTCTCCTTGCTTAGTTTCCATCCATTGTTCTATCCATTGCTTCAAGCAATGGGTGGAAACTAATCCTGCCTTTAGGTGCATTGGAGAATAGCCTAATCATGGAACTACCAAGACCTACCAATAGCCTAATCATGGAACTACCAAGAGGAACCAAGAGGATGAGGGGACTGGAGACTAAAACATATGACAAACACTTACAGAAACTGGGCATGGCTAGTCTAGTGAAGAGAAGGACCAGCGGAGACATGATAGCAGTGTTCCAATATTTGAGGGGCTGCCACAGAGAGGAAGAGGTCAAGCTATTTTCCAAAGCACCTGAAGGCCAGACAAGGAATAATGGATGGAAACTAAACAAGGAGAGATTCAACCTGGAAATAAGGATAATTTTTCTGACAGTGAGAACAATTAACCCATGGAACAGAAGTTGCCTTCAGAAGTTGAGGGGGCTTCATCACTGGAAGCTTTCAAGAAGAGACTGGACTACCATCTGTCAAAAATGCTGGGCCAGGGGGCTATACTAGATGAACTACAAGGTCCCTTCCCACTCTGTTAATCTATATCTGTACCTCTCCAACTGACAGTGGCAGGGCAAGCCACCTCTATATAAACAGATCCCATTCCCTACTAGCACTGATGATAAACACTTTTTAAAATGTTTTTAATTGTTTTGTTTATCGTTTTTAATTAATGGGGCCAAATTTATATATGTCTTTTTAATTGTTTTTTAATATTTGTACTTGATGTTTTTACTTGGCTGTTCACCGCCCTGAGTCCTCAGGGAGAAGGGCGGTATATAAATTCAAAATAAAATAAAAATAAAATAAATAAATGTTACCTAGTTGGGTAATGAAACATCTTCAAGCAAACAACCAAGCTCAGAGAGCACCATGGATCCTACAATTCAACCCTGAGCTACAAATATGATCTTCTATCGATAGACGAGGGGCATCGTAGATTTTTTAAACAGCCCCATATTTGTGTCTATTAACCAGATGATGAGAAGTTGTGATGCAGGACCTCTCGGTTAAAACGTTTCAAGTACCCAGGAACTCAATCAATTAGCGTTTAAAGCCAGTTGCCTCCCATGTTACTGGCCTAATGAAAGAGCAGTTAATTATTGCAATCTGAAATATAACATTCACAGCCAGCCTTTAAAACTATTTTTCCTTAATAACTCACGGAATGGCTCCACTGGGATTCCGTTACAGTCCGCCCCAGATTGTTGCCGGTCTACCAGGATCTATTCTAACTTTATCCAGGGGATTATATTCCGCTTGTAAATATCGCTGCTTCTCTGGAATTGGCAGCCGCGTGGTTGCCTTATAATCCCTTTTGTCATGGCCCTCGTCGAGCATCGACTATCCAAACCATAGCATCCTCCCTTTGCATTAGTCTTTTAATCGTACAATGGGAGGCCCACACAACAACACACACAATGCCGATCCTTGCGCTCGCTTGAAACGGCGGTGGATCCAGCTGTGTGCATTTTCTATCAAAGCTGTCAAAAGCCTTTTTAAAATTAGAGCTTCGAGTGCTACCCTTTCAACTGATTTTTTTCTCTTTTTTTTTTTTGCTCAAAGCAGCTGTCATGTCCAATTCCACTGAGCCTACCGTTTGCAAAACACTCTGGGCACTTTTGGGATGGAGAGGCTGCTATCAAATCGAAAGACGGGATTATCCCATTACCCAGAGTAAGCCTAGCATAGAAAGCCCAACCGGGCCAAAGAAAGAGGTATTGTCAGGGTTCCAAGTAATAATTCCATAGCAAGCAAAACTCCAAGGCAGGTGGATTCCTCAAAGAATAGTATTACTGGATGTATCATACTGGCACAGACCTGGTGAAAACCGATTCTGAAGGTTCCTCCAGTTTTCACCTAATTAAAAGTAAAAGTTTTTCACTTTCTCGAAACAAGTCAGTCACATGGTCCAATCACGGCTCCATCTGGTTGCCTGGCGACATCACTCCGCCTTCCTCTGGCCAGCTGTGAGAATATCCTTGGTTCCCAAGAGAAAGTATTTTATTTTGGCTACGAAGTCCCAACTATCTCAAATGCCCCCCTCCTCCCTATCCCTCAGCTCCAAGATGGCTTCGGTCACGTCAGCTTCAGGGTTGACAGATATCTTTCCAAGAAAAATGTGGGGACTTTGTCTAGCTCTTTCTCCATAGCCAGGTGGACCTCAACTGACCTTCAGGAAGATGCTAGGCCATCGAGATGACAGACATTGGGAGGAGTGGGAGGGGCTAAATTTATTTATTTTAATCTTGCCTCTCTCCTCCACCTCTGTCCATCCTTGGTGCTTTCATCAGCAGGCTGCCTATTGCTACCGTGTTTCCCTGAAAATAAGCCCTCCCTGAAAATAAACCCTCCCCTGAAAAATAAGCCCCGAAAATAAGCCCTCCCCTGAAAATAAGCCCTCCCCCCAAAATAAGACCTCCCTGAAAATATTTAACTGCATGTACAGCCAGTTCCTGCCATTTCCTCTGGTTAGGGTTAGGCAGACAGAGCTGGAAATCAATTAAGATGGCAAGAGGAGCCCGTCTTGCTCCACGTGCCCCAGAATAATAAAACCTCCTTGAAAATAAGGCCAAGCGCTTATTTCAGGGTTCAAAAAAATATAAGACAGGGTCTTATTTTTGGGAAAACACGGTATGAATGCCCTCCCAAAAAAGAGGGAGTTGCTGGAAGCAGATTCTGCTGTCCTGGGAAATGGTAATTTGAGCCATTCGGGGAGATGCCAACTCCTGCCAGTATAATGGGGCATTCCAAATGCCAATCAACATCCTGTATTTTGCTGCCATGGGGCACTTGAGGGAAAGGAGCATAGCTTTAATGGGGCTGCAGGGGGGGAGAGGAGTTAGAATGTTTCTGCCATTAAACAGAGCAAAAAAATGTTGCATTGGGGAAAATATGGGGTATGGTAAATTTGTCTGATTTCCCTAGTTGATTTAGGCTGCTATTAACAACTTCCCAAACTCTCTCTCTCTCTTTTTTCCCCCTTTCTTATTTCTCTCTCTCTTTTTTATTCTTGCTCTTTTTCCACCTTCTCTCTCTTTTATTTCTTTCCTTCCTTCTTTCTTTCTCTTTCTTTTTCATTCTTTCATTTTTTCTTTCTTCTTTCCTTCTTTCTTTCCCTCTCTTTTTTCTTTGTTTCTTTTTCTTTTTTCCTCTCTTTCTCCTTCCTTCCTCTTTCTTTATCTCTCTCTCTCTTTCTTTCTTCCCTCTCTATTTATCTTTTCTTCTTTCTTTCTTTCTTTCTTTCTCTCTCCCCTCTCTCTCCCCTCTTGCTCTTTCTTTCTTTCTTTCTTTCTTTCTTTCTTTCTTTCTTTCTTTCTTTCTTTCCTCTGTTTAACTTTCTTTCTTTATTTCTTTCTTTCTTTCCTCTGTTTATCTTTTCTTCTTCTTTCTTTCCTCTGTTTATCTTTTCTTCTTTCTTTCTTTCTTTCTTTCTTTCTTTCTTTCTTTCTTTCTTTCTTTCTTCTTTCTTTCTTTCTTTCTTTCTTTCCTCTCTGTTTCTTTTCTTCTTTCTTTCTTTTTTCTATTTATCTATCTATCTATCTATCTATCTTTCTTTCTTTCTTTCTTTCTTTCTTTCTTTCCTCTGTTTATCTTTCTTTCTTTCTTTCTTTCTTTCTTTCTTTCTTTCTTTCTTTCTTTCTTTCTTTCTTTCTTTCCTCTCTGTCTGTCTTTTCTTCTTTTTCTATCAAGCTGACAAAACTAAGGGCTGTCATTTCCTCCAGAAATAAATATGGAAAAATGCACAAAATGGAAAAGAGAAAAGGAGAGAGGTGTGTGGAATGAAATGATTCCATAAAACAAAGACTGTATGCTTTTAGAACCTATCTCTGTGGTGCTAAAATATTGGAATCCAATTTTTTGAAGAAAGAAAAAAAAAAAACTACACAGGAATTGATAAAAATCCCTTCGTAAATAAATCATCAAGGTGACGTCAGGGAAAAATAAGAACAGCTGAACACCATTATAAAAACAGCCAGAAATGAAAACAGATGAAAGATGAAAACATACAGAGGCCTAAACACAGACAGAATTCTAAACTGCAGTGTTGAAAGACAGAAATCAACCATACCAAGAGACATTTTGCAAACTCTCCATTCCTGAATATATTTGGTGACGTGCATTGAATGGACAAAATTGCAGGTTTGGCACTTGGCCAAAGATTGGCACCGAAAAAAAAAATTGCCTCAAAAATGTGTCTCAAAATTGCTGTTCACGGTCATATTCATACATAAAGACTCAGATTGTTTGAATTAACAACTCAGTCTCTTGACACTGAGCAGCTGTCTCACTTAGTGACAGAAATGTTGGGCTCCATTATGGTCGTAAATTGAGAACTTCCTATAAATTAGAGACAAAAACACAGAGAGAATACAGGTCGTTCTCGACGTATGACCCCCAACTGAGCCCAAAATTCCTGTCGCGAAACGAGAAACATGTTAAGGGAGTTTGGCCCCATCTTATGACTTTTCTTGCCGCATTTGTGAAGCGAATCACTGCCGTTGTTAAATTAATAACACGGTTGTTAAGTGAACCTGGCTTCCGCATTGACTTTGCTTGTCAGAAGGTCGCAAAAGGAGATGTTGTGGCCCTCCATATCCCCACCCCCGGAACTCTGCAACCGTCATAAATATGAACTGGTTCTCAAGCATCTGAATGACTATGGGGATGCCGTAACGGTCATAAGTATGAAAAAATAGTCATTGGATATTTTTTTTCAGTGCTGTTGTAACTTCGAACGGTCACTAAATGAACTGTTGTAAGTCAAGGACTAGCTTTATGTCCTGGCTGGTTAGTTGGTTGATTCATGTTCCTTTTGCAACATTTAATTCAGACTACAATTCTCATATTTAACCACAGGCAAACTTCACAAGAAGCCAGAAAATATTTCTAAAACAAGCAGGATTCAGACCACAGGAGAGCAACAAACTTTTACCGTATTTTTCAGAGTATAAGATGCACCTTTTTCCCTCAAAAAAGAGGGTGAAAATCTGGGTGCGTCTTATACCCCGAATGTAGCCCCATTCAGCCTCTCAAATGGAGGTTTTAGAGGCTGAAAAAAGCCTTAGAAATGAAGCTTCAGAAAAAAAGCCTCCAAACAGAGCTTCAGAAAAAAAGCCTCAGAAATGAAGCTTCAGAAAAAAAAGCCTCCAAACAGAGCTTCAGAAAAAAAGCCTATGAAACAGAGGCTTTTTTTCTGAAGGTCTGTTTTGGAGGCTTTCACAGGCAGAAAAAAAAAGTTTTTTCTGAAACAGAGTTTCAGAAGTTTCAGAGGCAGAAAAAAAAGCAAGGCACAGAGCTCACAACCAACGAACCTGTTGCTAAAATTCACTTCTGGGAACAGCTGATTGGGGGTATTCTGGGAGGCTGATCCACCCGCCAATCATCTTTTTTCTTATTTTCCTCCCCAAAAACTAAGGTGCATCTTATACTCCGAAAAATACGGTAGCTGTTTTTCACATACCACTATTCCCATTTACAGAGCAGATTTTTTTTTAATGACATCAATAATAAAAACAAACATTACCTTTTCACTTTCCCCCCATATTATGTTTTGCTAGCGCACCATTTGTTTTTCTTCTTGCTCGCCTCCACTTGGAAAAAGGTTGGCAACTCACTGAGGAGGAAAGAAACTGAACATTGTTGTTCTATCGGAGAGATTCTCTCTCGCAAACATTGGAAAAAAGTCAAGCAAATGTCGGAGGCGATTAAAGAAAGACAAAGAAACGGAGAAAATCCAATCACATTTCTTCCTTCAAAATTTTCTTTTTTGGGGATAAAAAATGAACCCATTCTTCAGCTTTTGTGTTGTGGCTCCAACCCCTGAGGCCGACTTATCGGAGGGAGAAGAGATTGGCCAGGAGCCAGATATCTCCTCACAGTCGGACAGTGAAGGAGATAAGCCAGCGTCAGAGAGACAAGCGCACGCAACAGAAAAGGAGGCATGCCAGAGATTTAGCTGAGTCACTGGACCACACCCCACAGGGGATATAAGGGGGTGAGGTGGCCATTCAGACTCTGTGACGGACAAAACTAACTACTATCGAGTCACATTGCATCTTTGGAAACAACATTATCTGCCTTGGATTTAATTACGGACTGGACTTGACAATTCTTGAACTGGGTGTATTTTGTTTACGAGTAAAGTTCTTGGCAAGCAGCTACTGTGTTGCTGCCAATCCTCTTATTGAAAGAATTGGTTGTCTGCCGGTTTATTTAACCCCCGGCTGTCTGTTTGTGTGCGTGTGCGAGACGGGGACAGAACATCCTGGCCATTTTCTCAAGGGGTGATAAATCAGGATTGCTGGGGCTCTAAATTCACAAATTGAACATTACAGATTAATAGAGTTGGAAGGGACTTGGTAGATCATCTAGTCCAACCCCTCGCCCAAGCAGGAGACCCTACACCTTTTCCGACAAATGGCAGTCCAGTCTCTTTTTGAAAGCCTCCAGTGATGAAGCTTCCACAACTTACAAAGACAACCTCTGTTCTATGGGTTGATTGTTCTCACTGTCAGAAAATTTCTCCTTATTTCTAGGTTGAATCTCTCCTTGTTCAGTTTCCATCCATTATTCCTTGTCTGGCCTTCAGATGCCTTGGAAAATAACTTGAGCCCTTCCTCTCTGTGTCAGCCCCTCAAATATTGGGACACTGCTATCATATCTCCCCTGGTCCTTCTCTTCACTAGACTAGCTAAATTGTGTGTGTGTGTATGTAAGCAAAAGAAAAGTGCATGGGAAGAGGAAGGATGTTTTAGGAAGAGGGTTCATGTAGTTTGTTGGTAGGTAAACCTAGCCATCACGGTTTACAAACCATTGTTTTTAGGTGTTAGAAGAAAAAACTGGTGAAGAAAAATGGTATAGTTATATACCTAAAAAAGGGCTTAATAGCTAAATTAATTGAAGCATACCCACAAGGAAGATATCTTGCAATTGAAATCTTAATAGAAGGGGGAAAAAATACTACACAGTTGTTTTTATTGGGCATAATTGAAGGATGTACTGTTAGAGAGACTAATCTGATTTTGAATTTAATAACGGCAGCCAGACTATTGGTGGCGCAATATTGGAAGAAGGAAGAACTACTTACTATTGAAGAATGGACATTAAAAGTAGCTAACTTGGCGGAGATGGCTAAAATTTCTGCATATTTTAAGGACCGTTCGAATGAAAGATATGTACTGGAATGGAGAAGATGGATTGACTATATACAAAACAAACATGGGACTAAAAAGTTGCAAATAGCTTATGAATGAATTATTTAGATGATTTTTCTTTTTTACTTTGATATTTTAGTACCTATGGCGGAATTAAAGAGTAAGGGGAAGTTATGAGTTTATAATTAGTTTGCTTATATTAGATTATGTTTGTTAAATGCAATACCCTGTATTTTGCTCTGGGAAGTGGGGGGGGGGAGAGGGGAAGGGGTGGGGGAAGGGGGGGAATTTGTTTGTAAAACATTTTAAAACTTTTCAATAAAAAAAAAAGAAGAAAAAAAACCTGGTCTGGTTCCAAGCCAGGAGAAAGATGCAGAAGTCACTGAATTTGGAGGCAAGCTGCAATTGGAAAGGAGGTCTCCATTTATTTAGGAATCGGAAGCGAAGTGACTCAGCATCGGTTCTGGGACAGCTGACAGTCTGGTGTGGGGAGTTGAGTGATTTTTATACCTTTGAGATTGAGATGCCTGGTGGAGTTATTTGATTAGATGAGATTCTGAATTCTAATTGTCCCTATTTGGTTTCCTGGGGGGGGGGGGGGGTCAGGGTCAAGACTAGCCTTGGGAAAGGTGGGGAAGGTAAATTCTGTTTGGCTTTGTGTTTTCCGACTTAATCCTTAATCCTGTCCATTCAGTTTCTAACTGGGGTTACTTGAGGCCATCCTGGCTGAGTGGCAGGGATTGTTTTAGCTTCTATGGATAGTTTTTCTTTGCCTTTTCTGGGGGGGGGGCATGGAAATTAAGAGTGGGTGTGTCTTATGATTCTTCCTACATAGGTTAGCATGACTTACTCACAAACCCAGCCACTGCAGCACTATCAACAAACATGGCTTATCTTTGCCTGACTAGGTGGCTCGGTGGCTAAGACACTGTGCTTGTCGATCGGAAAGCTTGGCAGTTCGGCGGTTCGAATCCCTAGTACAGGTCTCCTGCGTGAGCAGGGGGTTGGACTAGATGACCTCAAGGTCCCGTCCAACTCTGTTACTGTTACTTTGTCTAGGGAGATTCTCAGTCATCAAGCTTGTGGTTTGTCTCAAAGGATGATTTTTCCAAAGGCAACCAAACTCTGTATTTTCCTTGAAGAAGAAGACTTTGTCTCTCATCCAAGAAGCTTCATCAGTTCTGACAGAACTGTCAGACAGAGAAAGAGAAAGCATGTCAGGGTTTGTTGCAAAAATGAAATCCAGAAAGCACACACAGGCAGACTGATGCAGCAGGATTCATGAACTTCTTTATATAAATAATAATACATAAAGATAAGTATACAATACCAATATAGATTCTTCTTCAACTTAGTAGTGGTTACAAGCAAAACACAAGGCAGGAGAGAACAGTTAGTTTCATTTTAGCAGAGCAGACTAGTTTCAGTTTCTCTGCACAGACTCAGAAGCTGCAGACTAAGACACGCCCTGGCTCCAGTTTTTCTCAGCTCCCTTGGCTGACCTTGTTACCATGTCTCCATTTAGTCCCCATTGGCTGATCTATTCCAGACCATGAATATTCAAACTCTGACAAAAGAGAAAGAGAGAGAGAAGAGAAAATGAAGAGAAGAGAAAAGAATGAGGAAAATATGGGATGGGTTGGGACGGGATGGGATGGGATGGGACGGGACGGAACAGAACAGAACAGAATAGGGGTGTGGAGTGGAATGGAGTGGAGTGGAGCGGAGCGGAGCGGAATAGGATAGGATAGGACAGGACAGGACAGGACAGGACAGGACAGGACAGGACAGGACAGGACAGGACAGGACAGAACAGAACAGAACAGAACAGAATAGAATAGAATAGAATAGGGGAGTGGACTGGACTGGACTGGACTGGACTGGACTGGACTGGACTGGACTGGACTGGAGTGGAATGGAGTGGAGTGGAGTGGAGTGGGGTGGGGTGGGGTGGGGAGGGGTGGGATGGGATGGGATGGGATAGAGAAAATATGGAATGGAATGGAATGGAATGGAATGGAATGGAATTGAATCGAATAGGAGAGTGGAGTGGAGTGGAGTGGAGTGGAGTGGGATGGGATGGGATGGGATGGGATGGGATAGGGTAGAGAAAATACGGAATGGAATGGAATGGAATGGAATGGAATGGAATGGAATAGAATAGAATAGAATAGAATAGAATAGAATAGAATAGAATAGAATAGAATAGAATAGAATAGAATAGAATAGAATAGAAAATATGGAATGGAATGGAGTGGAATGGAATGGAATGGAGTGGAATGGAATAGAATAGAATAGAATAGAATAGAATAGAATAGAATAGAATAGAATAGAATAGAATAGAATAGAATAGAATAGAATAGAATAGAATAGAATAGAATAGAATTATAGGGCTATAAGGGAGCTTGGAGGTCTTCTACTCCAACCCCCTGCCCATTGAAAGACACCTTATATCTTACATTTCCTCCTTATTGACTAAGGAGTGTAGACCATTTAATTAAATCTGCAGCCCATTCGTACATCTTAGTTTTGCAACTGAGAGTTCCAGCGCTCCAAGAGCAGGAAGTGGAATGAGGCACGCTTCTTGAGCGCTCCTCCCAATGCTTGGAAAGAAACCAGCTTCCCTCCCTCCCTATTCACTAAGAGCGTTTGCAGCCAGGGCTTCTGTCTTTGGGAATCTGTTTTGGGGAGGGGGAACCCATATGTGTCAGGGGGCAATAAAAGCCATGCCAATGTTGTCAGTATCATTTGCACATTTTCAGGCTGTAACTGTCAGCTGAGTACAGCAGCATCTGAAATGGCCACTTAACTGTATAATGAGAATATGGGTTAATTTTCGTGCCAGACCATTTCCCTCATTCGCTGCAATTTTGTTCAAGAAGTAGATTCACTTGGTGACATTCATTTTTCCTCACTGCTATTTTTTTCACCAAAAAACTAAGCTCTTCCCTTCCTTCCTTCCTTCCTTCCTTCCTTCCTTCCTTCCTTCCTTCCTTCCTTCCTTCCCTCCCTCCCTCCCTTCCTCCCTTACTCCCTCCCTCCTTTCATCCTTACTTATTCCCTCCCTCTTTCCTCTCTTCTTCCCTTCCTTATTTTTGAGTTAAATGTTGAGTTGAGTTAAATGTTATCCCAAATTGCTTCAGAGTCTGATCTCCGCTTCCTTCTTTCCTTCCTTCTTTCCTTCCTTCCTTCCTTCCTTCCTTCCTTCCTTCCTTCCTTCCTTCCCTCCCTCCTTCCATTGCTCCCTCCCTCTCTTACTCCCTCCCTCCTTTCATCCTTACTTATTCCCTCCCTCGTTCCTCTCTTCTTCCCTCCTTCTCCCTCCCTTATTTTTGAGTTAAATGTTGAATTGAGTTAAATGTTATCTCAAATTGCTTCAGAGTCTGATCTCCCCTTCCTTCCTTCCTTCCTTCCTTCCTTCCTTCCTTCCTTCCATCCCTCCCTCCCTCCCTCCCCCCTTCCATTGCTCCCTCCTTCTCTTACTCCCTCCCTCCTTTCATCCTTACTTATTCCCTCCCTCTTTCCTCTCTTCTTCCCTCCTTCTCCCTCCCTTATTTTTGAGTTAAATGTTGAGTTGAGTTAAATGTTATCTCAAATTGCTTCAGAGTCTGATCTCCTCTTCCATCCATCCTTCCTTCCTTCCTTCCTTCCTTCCTTCCTTCCTTACTCCCTCCCTCCCTTCTTTTTGAGTTAAATGTTATGTTAAATTGTATCCTTGTCTGATCTCTGCTTCCCCGCTTTCTTTTCTTTTCTTCTTTTCTTTCTTTCTTTCTTTCTTTCTTTCTTTCTTTCTTTCTTTCTTTCTTTCTTCCTTCCTTCCTTCCTTCCTCCCTCCCTCACTCACTCACTCACTCTCTTCCTTTCCTCCTTCTCAGCCTCCAAGAAGGAAACCTGTCATTGTCAGACTTCTTCTTCAAGATTCAACATGTGAAAATTGTTTACAGAGTCAAGGAACAAATAAGTAAGTTGGGGCTGGATGAATATCAAATATCTTTCTCATATAGCAAAAGGTTCTAATAGCCAAAGGGAGGCTTGGAAGATTCTTGTTGCTGTTTAAAACCAGCCCTTGCAAAGTGGTGCCTTCCATGTGTTGGATTAAAATTTCATAAATAATCAACTTTGTCAAGGATTTTGGAGGTTCTACTCAAGAAGAAAAAAGGAAGGGCATCAGGTATCCTGGAGTGCTCAAAGCTATGAAAGAAAATGAATGAAGAGTCTTACTCTTCCAAATTGTGGAGCAAATGAGGGAAACATTCATCTTTACTTGTGTATTTCTGGCTAAAATCCAAAATTACGTCCCAGATAACCATGGAAAAATTCTGGAAGGAAGGAAGGACTGAAAGAAGTGGAAGCAATAGCAATAGCAATAGCACTTAGGCTTATATACCGCTTCACAGTGCTTTTACAGCCCACTCTAAGCGGTTTACAGAGTCAGCCTATCACCCCCAACAATTTAAGTCCTCATTTTACCACCATGGAAGGATGGAAGGCTGAGTCAACCTTGAGCCTGGTGAGATTTGAACTGCCAAATTGGAGGCAGCCGGCAGTCAGCAGAAGTAGCCTGCAGTATTGCACTCTAACCACTGTACCACTGTGGCACCATGGGGAAAGAAGTGGTGGAAGGAAGGAAGGAAGGATGGAAGGAAGGAAGGAAGGAAGGAAGGGAGGGAGGGAGGGAGGGAAGAAGGAAAGGAAGGAAGGAAGGAAGGAAAGGAAGGAAGGAGGGAGGGAAGAAGGGAGGAAAGAGGGAGGGAGGAAGTGAGGATGAAAGGAGGGAGGGAGGGAGGGAGGGAGGAAGGAAAGGGGGGGAGAGGGAGAGGGAAGAAGGGAAGAAGGAAAGGAAGGAGGGAAGGGAGGGAGGGAGGAAAGGAGGGAGGGAGGGAAGAAGGAAAGGAAGGAAGGAAGGAAAGGAGGGAGGGAGGGAAGAAGGGAGGAAAGAGGGAGGGAGGAAGTGAGGATGAAAGGAGGGAGGGTGGGAAGGAGGGAGGAAGGAAGGAAGGAAAGGAGGGAGGGAAGAAGAGAGGAAAGGGAGGGAGGAAGTGAGGATGAAAGGAGGGAGGGAGCAAGGGAGGGAGGGAGGGAGGGAGGAAGGAAGGAAGGAAGGAAGGAAGGAGTAAAAGAAGGGGAAGGAAGACAGGAAAGTAGGAAGGGAGGAAGGGAGGAGGAAGCTACCACCTTGTGTTAGTTTCTTTACTTAATGTAATTTTTGCACTCTAACCACTCCACCATCATGGCACCGTGGGGAAGGAAGGAAGGAAGAAGTGAAAGAAGGGGAAGAAAGGCAGGAAGGCAGGGAGGTAAGGAGAAGCTACCAGCTTGTGTTATTTTTTTTACTTAATGTATTTTTCCATTGTTCCCTCTAACCTCATAGAATCATAACATCATAAAGTTGGAAGGGCCCATCAATGCCAACCCTCTGCTCAATGCATCAATCCAAATTAAAGTATCTCTGGCAGATGGCTATCTAACCACCACTTGGACACCACCGGTAAAGGAGAATTCAACACCTCTCTGTGGGTCAATGCTTCCCCTGCCAAAACACTTTTCCCGTTAAACCGTTATTTTTTTCCAAATGTTCAACCAGTCTCTGCTTTGCATTCTTCCATGACCTGCACTGTGGAATCAAAGGAACTGGCCTTCGTCTTCTTCCATGTGTCCTCTGTTCACATTTATAGAATTCAATTTTGGTTGCCACGATGTAAAAAAGATGTTGAGACTCTAGAAAGAGTGCAGAGAAGAGCAACAAAGAGGATGAGGGGACTGGAGGCTAAAACGTATGAAGAACGGTTGCAGGAACTGGGTATGTCTAGTTTAATGAAAAGAAGGACTCGGGGAGACATGATAGCACTGTTCCAATATCTCAGGGGTTGCCACAAAGAAGAGGGAGTCAAGCTATTCTCCAAAGCACCTGAGGGCAGGACAAGAAACAATGAGTGGAAACTAATCAAGGAGAGAAGCAACTTAGAACTAAGGAGAAATTTCCTGACAGTTAGAACAATTAATAAGTGGAACACTTAGATTAGATAGATAGATAGATAGATAGATAGATAGATAGATAGATAGATAGATAGATAGATAGAGAGGGGGAGAGAGAGAGAGAGAGAGAGAGAGAGAGAGAGAGAGAGAGAGTGAGAGAGAGAGAGAGGAGAGAGAGAGAGAGAGAGAGAGAGAGAGAGAGATGATGGATGGATGGATGGATGGATGAAGGGATGGATGGATGGATGGATGAATAGATGGATAGAGAAAGAGGGAGAAAGAGTTACAGATAGAGATAAATACAGAGAGAGGGAGGGAGGAAGGGAAAGAGAGAGAGAGAGAGAGAGAGAGAGAGAATTTCCAGAAGGAGCTGAAAATAGGTTCAAGACAGTCTAAAAGAAACTCTTTTTCATTTTAATATGTAATGATCCAATCTGCTGCCACCATCATGAACTTAGATAAATAAAAAGCCAATTGAAAAAAATGGTGAAGATTGCTCAGTCTGGACTTCTGAGCAATGATCACTCTGAACTATCTTATTATCTCAGTGCAAGCAGGAGGCTATTTTCTCTATCACCTTCCGAGATTATTACAGGTGTCTGGTTGTCCTCTCTTGTAAACAAAAGTATATTGGGTCTGAGCCAGAGCTTAGCAAAGTTGGTCTTACTTTCTTAAGAGGAAAGATAGCATGTGGTGCTTCCTGATTCTAAAATAAGTAGACAATCCTCTACCAATCTTACAAATGATCAAATAAATATTGATAAAAAAAGTCCCGGGGCGAAAAATGCAAGAAAATACCAAAAAGGAAATTCAGATCTTCACGTCTTAGAAACTTATTTGTGATGACACCTGAAACATTTTCAAATAGCTCCACAGCAAAATATTTTTCCCTTAGGCACAGGTTATGAGAGCAAGAAAAACCAGCTACAGCCTGGCATTGTTTTGAACTCCTGATCTGCCCTCCAGAAATCTTTTCTTTCTAAGGATAGCTGAAAAACAATTAAATAAAAATGTCAGAATGTTTATATATGAAGATATGGGGGAGGGGAGGGGAGGGGAGGGTGGGGAGAAAGGGGAGGGAAGGGGTGGGGAGAGAGGGGAGAGAGGAAAGACGGAACGAAGGAAGGAAGGAAGGAAGGAAGGAAGGAAGGAAGGAAGGAAGGAAAGAAAGCTGGAGGAAGGAAGGAAGGAAGGAAGGAAAGAAAGCTGGAGGAAGGATGAAGGAAGGAAGGAGGGAGGGAGGGAGGGAGGGAGGGAAGAAGGAAGGAAGGAAGGAAAGAAGGAAGGAAGGAAGGAAAGCTGAGGAAGGATGAAGGAAGGAGGGAGGGAGGGAGGGAGGGAAGAAGGAAGGAAGGAAGGAAGGAAGGAAGGAAGGAAGGAAGGAAGGAAGGAAGGAAGGAAGGAAGGAAGGAAGGAAGCTGGAGGAAGGATGAAGGAAGGAGGGAGGGAGGGAGGAAGGGGAGGGTGGGGAGAAAGGGGGAGGGAAGGGATGGGGAGAGAGGGAGAGAGAGGAAAGACCAAAGGAAGGAAGGAAGGAAGGAAGGAAGGAAGGAAGGAAGGAAGGAAGGAAGGAAGCTGGAGGAAGGATGAAGGAAGGAAGGAGGGAGGGAGGGAGGGAAGAAGGAAGGAAGGAAGGAAAGAAGGAAGGAAGGATGAAGGAAGGAGGGAGGGAGGGAGGGAAGAAGGAAGGAAGGAAGGAAGGAAGGAAGGAAGGAAGGAAGGAAGGAAGGAAAAACGAAAGAAAGGAAAGCAGCGATTGCAGTGATGGGATTCAGCCAGTTCTGTCCAGTTCGGGAAAACTGGTAGCGGTGACTGTGTTAGGCTTCCATCCACCCGCCCAGATGTAATGACATCCTAATGACTTCATATATAAAGGAAGGAAGGAAGAAAGAAAGGACGGAAGGAAGGAAGGAAGGAAGGAAGGAAGGAAGGAAGGAAGGAAGCTGGAGGAAGGATGAAGGAGGGAGGGAGGAGGGAGGGAGGGAAGAAGGAAGGAAGGAAGGAAGGAAGGAAGGAAGGAAGGAAGGAAGGAAGGAAGGAAGGAAGGAAAAACGAAAGAAAGGAAAGCAGCGATTGCAGTGATGGGATTCAGCCAGTTCTGTCCAGTTCAGGAAAACTGGTAGCGGTGACTGTCGTAGGCTTCCACCCACCCGCCCGGATGTAATGACATCCTAATGACTTCATATATAAAGGAAGGAAGGAAGGAAGAAAGAAAGAAAGAAAGGAAGGAAGGAAGGAAGGAAGGAAGGAAGGAAGGAAGGAAGGGAAGAAAGCTGGAGGAAGGATGAAGGAGGGAGGGAGGAGGGGAGGGAGGGAAGAAGAAAGAAAGGAAGGAAGGAAGGAAGGAAGGAAAAATGAAGAAAGGAAAGCAGCGATTGCAGTGATGGGATTCAGCCAGTTCTATCCGGTTCGGGAAAACTGGTAGTGGTGACTGTGTTAGGCTTCCATCCACCCGCCCAGATGTAATGACGTCTTATTTAGCCACATTTCCGAGGCTGTGTGCATGCATGGAAGGCATGTGCACAAGCAAAGAGCATGTGCGTAAGGCTGAACACGCGTGGAAAATGGCATGTGCGCTCCACATTTGCAAACCGGTAAGGAAGGTAAAGTGAATCCCACCTCTGAGCGATTGGACCCTTAAGGAATTTCTCATAACATTTAATTCTTAGCAGAAAAGCAACTGCAATTCGTGAGTCACTCTTAATATTTATTCTTAAGAAGGAGAAAAGGTAGGAAGAATGGATGTGTGGATGGTACAGCAGACATACACTAATCATACACAACAATGTGATCACCCATAGCAGAATCAATTAGAAAATTTGTTCAATTCTACAGTATGAGCCCTCCAAGCGATCCTTACAATCACAGGAATCAACATTCAAAATATTGGCTGCATTGTCCCAGAAGGCAATGCAGGTTCTATGTTTCCATGTTGGCTTACTTAACAACCTTCTCTCCAGAGAGGAGAAGACTTTTCGGGAGAGTGGGGGAAAGGTTACAGTTTTTTTGGTAACCACCGGTGGAGGCATCTAGCCAATCACAAAATAGTTCGTCAGGGTTGGATTATATGGATGGAAGAGCAGGAGTGGGATTCAGCCGGTTCACACAGATTCGGGTGAAATGGATGCTAATTTTACATCTGTTTTTGCCGAACCAGTAGTGTGAAAGAACTGGCTGGCCCCGCCCACCCCTCCCCTCCCCTCCCAGGAGTCTCCAGACGGCCCGTTTTAGATGCCAGGTAAGTGCAGTGCCCGCTCGAAGGCTCTGGGGAGGGTGAAAAATGGGCCTCCCGGAAGTTCCAGAAATCATAGAAATGGGCCTGTTTCAGCCTCCAGAAGTACTCCGGAGCCCAGGGGAGGCAGTTTTCACCCCTCCCAGAGGTTCAAGGAAAGCCTCCAGAACTTGAGGAGGGCGAAAACCGCCCCCCCTCCCACCGTGGTGAAGGAGACCGAGTAGGCCACACACCCACCATGGCCATGCCCACCCCAGCACCTGGGGCAGAGAAGCAGTTGCTAAAAGTTTTTGAATCCCCATCCCTGGATGGAAGTCCACCACAAAATCTCAGGTCTGGATTTTGAAAACATGAACCTGGGAAGAAAGTAAAAGAAGAACTTCTTTATTGTTGTTAAGGAAAAAACCTTGTCCAAGTAATAACCCAAAGTTAAGCTCAACTCTTATCTCTCTTTCTTTCTTTTTTTTTTTTCCGGTGAGGAGAAAATTTCTTCCCCTGAATAAGGATACAAAAAGCATCACCTGCCCCTCTGACCTGAACTCTTAAGAGGCAGGAAAGTCTTCTGCAGGATGGATGTAAGTAAGAATAACGCTTGTAAATTATACATCCCGGGTCACTCACCCAAGATAAGAAATTTATAACAACAGTTCTGGGAACGGAGGTTGTTTCCAGTCTCTACTTCTTGATTTTCAGAGTCAATTTGGCAGCTGCTGGAGGGAAAGTTGGAGAGACAAGTCCGAGCAATGAACGACAGTGGATGTTGAAAGCAAACTGCAGTAGAAATGTAGAGAACCACTCTTGGCTGCAAATCTAGTTCGCAAACCAATTACGTTGTTATCCGCCACAGTCCAATTTGTAGAGCCTTAAATATTCTCGGAAGCTGGGGAAGCAAATCACCACACAACAAGCATCTGAATATTGGTGATTTCCCCCAAAGTGATCTTAACAGATTAATAGAGTTGGAAGAGACCTATAGGTCATCTAGTCCAATCCTCCACTCAAGCAGGAGACCCTACACCATTTCTGACAAATGGCAGTCCAATCTTTTCTTGAAAGTCTCAAGTGGTGACGCTCCCACAACTTCTGAAGGCAACTTCTGTTCCATGGGTTGATTGTTCTCACTGTCAGAAAATTTCTCCTCATTTCTAGGTTGAATTTCTCCTTGTTCACTTTCCATCCATTATTCCTTGTCTGGTTTTCAGGTGCTTTGGAAAATAGGTTGACCCCCCTCCTCTCTGTGGCAGCTCCTCAAATATTGGAAGATGCTATCATGTCTCACCCTGGTCCTTCTCTTCACTACACTAGCCATGCCCCAGTTTCTGCAACCGTTCTTCATATTCTCCAGTCCCCTCATCATCTTGGTTGCTCTTCTCTGCACTCTTTCTAGAATCTCAACATCTTTTTTACAGTATGGTGACCAAAACTGGATGCAGGATTCTAGGTGTGGTCTTACTAGCGCTTTATAGAGTGGTATTAGTACTACTAGTTTATCAATTTATAGATAAACTATAAATTTATAGATAAAATAGTACCATTTATCTGCATAAATGTTCAAGTGAAGTTGTAGTTCTTCTATGTTGGTCAAATCTGGTCCGTAAAGAAGGAGTCCATCCAAGGGTTTCTTCTTGAGAGTGTTGTGTGGAGAACAGGCTTTTGCTAAGATTGGATCTCAGAAATAATTCAGGATTGAAAGAATGAGGGACAGGAAAAAAATGGTGTAGGAAGTTAGCACCCACCCCTTTCCTAGAGGAATGAAATATTTTGGGAATATTAAAAAGGCAGAATATTATGTTTCCCTGTATGAGAAATGGAGAAGACATGTTTAAAGACAAAGCAGCTCCCACCTTCCTGCCCCCACCCTTTTGTCAATGGGCCAGAGGCAGAAACTCAATCTTTCAATCTTTGAAACTCATCTGCAACACAATAGGACCCATCTAGAAACAGAAACTCACCACATGGCACCTGGGAAGATTACATCAGCCAGCAAGGCTAGCCAAGACCCTCACCCCTCTGGGAGTCTGACAACCAATCAGGATACTCTTTCTGGGCCCTAGGAAGTTCAAAGCCAGAGAGGGCATAAAACCTGGGGACTCCCTGTGTCTTGCCCCTTTTCTGTTCAGGAACTCAAGCCATGTGATCCTGTCCACCATTAAACCATCTTTCCAAGCAATCTCCATGTTTCCAGTGTCCTTTTTCCCCACTTGGAGCTGAACCCAGAAGGATATTTCTTCCTACAAAGGAGAGAGAGAAAGAAAGAGAGAGAAGGAAGGAGGGCGAGAGAGAGAGAGAGAGAGAGATGGCAGTTCTCCTTGACTTCAGTCCCTGACATTCCCTATCTCCTCGGTGACCCCATGATTTATTTATTTATATGAAAACTAAAATGTGCTTTCTTAATTGGTTTCATCTACATTTTAATAATACATTAGCTTGCAATAAACTGGGGGGGAGGGCGTTCTTGAAATTCATAATACACAACACACAAATCAACCCCCTTCCCCTTTTTCTCTGCCTGCCCCCCTCTTCCTCGCCCCCCCCCCCTGGCAGCCCTTGACTGAATTGAATTATAAAGCACTGTTGACGTTCTATATCGGGGGTTGGCTTTATTCCTTGCTACATATTTTCTCATTACATTTCTCAATGATTTATTTATGACAGTGCTATGCATATAAAATCTTACCCTGCTCCAAAGTTCACATTGCAATGACCGTTAGTGCCAGTCCTGGCGGGGGGGAGGGGGAGAGGGGGAGGGGGGAGAGGTAAGTTCAGCTGGGATGATTCACGAGTCAACCACATCTGGCATGCGTCCTTCTGTTCCATAAAGTATGCACTTTGATGTAAATCCATGCAACTTTGCGTTTTTTGTTTTGTTTTTTTAATTCGATTTATATGCCGCCCTTTCTCCAGAGACTCAGGGCGGCTTACAAGGCGTTGAGCAATAGCCTTCATACTTTTGTATATATTTTATACAAAGTCAGCTTATTGCCCCCCCACAAACCGGCGTCCTCATTTTACCCACCTTAGAAAGGATGGAAGGCTGAGGTCGACCTTGAGCCTGGTGAGAATTGAACTCGCAGTAATTGCAGGCAGCTGGATAGTTAAATGCTTGCCTTAGTAGGAGGCATTAGCCTCCTACGCCACTCAGGCTCCTGAGCGTTCTTCTCTTTTCGACCAAAGTTAAACATTGCAGCGTTGCCCCCAAAACGTAAAGATGGGATATCAGTGGTGGGATTCATAATTTCTTACTACCAGTTCTGTGGCCGTGGCTTGGTGGGCATGGCATGGCACGGCATGGCTTGGGTGGGCATGGCAAGGGAAGGATACTGCAAAATCCCCCATTCCCCTCCCCACTCTAGGGGAAAGATACTGTAAAATCTCCATTCCCACCCCACTCCAGGGGAAGGCTATTGTAAAAATCTCCATTCCCACCCCCAGTCCAAGGAAATATTTACTATAAAATCTCCATTGCCACCCCACTCCAGGGAAAGGATACTGTAAAATCCCCATTCCCTCTCCACTCCAGGGGAAGGTTACTGCAAAATCCCCATTTCCTCCCGATCAGCTGGGACTTGGGAGGCAGAGAATAGATGGGGACGGGGCCAGTCAGAGGTGGTATTTACCAGTTCTCCAAACTACTCAAAATTTCTGCTGCCGGTTCTCCAGAACTGGTTAGAACCTGCTGAATACAACCTCAGTGGGGATATCCTTAAAGATACGATTTGTTGTGGCAATGAAATCATGTGGTACCCCTTGCTCATCTAAGATAGTCAGTCTTCACTCTTTATTCTTGAGGTCCAGAGTCTTTGGGCTTCTTCCAATTCTCAAAATTTGACATTAGGTCAATTTAGGGTTAGTCAAGGTTGAAACATGGGCTACACCCTAGATATAGAAGCAAGAGCTGTGATGACACAGTGGTTAGAAGGCAGTATTGCAGGCTAATTTTGCTGATTGCCAGCAGTTCGATTCTCACTGGCTCAAGGTTGGACTCAGCCTTCCATCCTTCCAAGGTTGGTAAAATGGGGACCCAGATTGTTGGGGGCAAAGAGGCTGACTCCTGTAAACCGCTTAGAGAGGGCTGTAAAGCACTGTGAAGTGGTATATAAGTCTAAATGTTGTTACTATTGCTATGTCTAGCATATCAAAGAGAAGGATTAAGAGGAACAAGGTAACATTCTTCCCTATAAATGACACTGTTACCCAAATCTGTACTTGTATGAGTCAGATTCAGACAATGCTCTTCTGTACCCATAATTTCTTACAAACAGCAAAGGTATAACTTGGAACAATGGTTAAAGTAGAACTGTTCTTGTTGCGTAATTTCTATGTGCATGGTCGTTCCTTCCTTCCCTTCTTCCCTCCTTTCTCCTTGTTCCTTCCTTCTCCTCCCTCCCTCCCTTAGCCGTATTCCTTCATCTTACTTCCCCTTGTTTCCTTCCTTTCTTCTATCCCTCCCTCCTTAAATCATTTTCCTTCCCTCCCTCCCCTCCCTCCCCTGTTTCCTTCCTTCCCTCCCTCAGTCCTCTTCCTTCACTTTCCTTTCTTCCATTCTTCCCTCCCCTCCCTCCCTCCCTCCCCTTCCTTCTCCTTCCTTCTCCTTCCTTCCTTCCTTCCTTTCTTTTTTCTTTTCTTTTCTTTTCTTTTCTTTCTTTCCTTTCTTACATCTCAAAGCATCTCAAACTATTTTTTTTTTAAATTTGATTTATATGCCGCCCTTCTCTGGAGACTCAGGGTGGCTTACAATGCGTTAAGCAATAGCTTTCATCCTTTTGTATATTTATACAAAGTCAGCTTATTGCCCCCACAAACTGGCTCCTCATTTTACCTACCTTAGAAAGGATGGAAGGCTGAGTCAACCTTGAGCCTGGGGAGATTCGAACTTACTAATTGCAGACAGCTGGAGTTAAATTACAATGCATTAGTCTGCTGAGCCACCAGGTCCTTTATTTGTGGAGGGAAGTATAAGCACGAAACTCAAAGTAACTCTGTCTGAATTGTTCTAGGTATAAATTGAAGAATTGCCTTAGCAGGGTTTACAAGATTTTGTACTTCACCATTTTAGCAATATATTTTTTTTTTCTAAATCCAAATGGGCTTGACATTAAATCTGAAAGATTGCTAAAGCCAAATCAATTTATATCTAGAGCAATTAAGAGAGGACATGTCCCTACGACCTGCAATATTTTTCATTAAAACCTTTTGCTATATCCAGTGATGGACCAGTCCCAGAAACAGGCTGATTGCCAACTTTAATCTCAGCATACTCAGATTTGATGAGTACAATTAATCTGAAGCCCTCCCAAAATAAAACTAAAAATTATAATCTCCTGGAAGGTAATTCACCTATAAATTAAAAGGAACAGGAAGATAATGATGCTAAATATCTCCCTATTGTGTTCAATATTGAATAAATTATGGATCGGGGTTATTTGGAATGTAATTCTTGTGACTTTGTGGGTCTAACACCAAAGGTGAAACTCATCCATCTATTTATTAATGAAAACTTAGTGGCTCGAGGGGTGAAAAATT
>NW_027256882.1:290375943-290656307 GCF_029215685.1 Pituophis catenifer annectens | reverse complement strand
AACACTGCCTTGCACTATTTATTTATGCATTTTTGACTGATTGAACAAAGAGGAACATTCCTTTAGGCTTCCTTTGAGCTATGAGCCACTGTGGCGCCGTGGTTAGAGTGGAGTACTGCAGGCTATTTCTGCTTCCTGCAGGCTGCCTGCAATTTGGCAGTTCAAATCTCACCAGGCTCAAGGTTGACTCAGCCTTCCGTCCTTTCAAAGTGGGTAAAATGAGGACCCAGATTGTTGGGGGCAAGAGGCTGACTCTGTAACCCGCTTAGAGAGGGCTGCAAAGCAGTATACAAGTTTAAGTGCTATTGCTATTATGTTGTTTCTTCAGGAGAACAGAGACTGAGTTCCTTCTCCCAACGTAGAATTAGGAGAAAGTGGGCCCTTTGACCCTTTCCTTGCTCAGCGACTGCTCAGCCCTGAGCAGAGGTGGTTTTCAGCCGGTTCGGACCGGTTCACCCGAACCGATAGCAGAAATCGCAGATGAGCCTGCCCATCTGCCCCTTTCTCTATGCCATCCTATTTACGCACATTTTTGAGGCCCGGGTACATGCACGGAAGGTGCGTGCGTGAGCAAAACACATGCATGGAAGGCCGGGCACATGCGCAGAAGGCAGGTGCACCCGTGAACCGGCCGTGCATGCACACGAAGTGAACGGGCACGTATGTGGTGAACCGGTAGTACATAATGTGAAATCCACCGCTGGCCCTGAGTCTCATTTCTCTTTCCATTCAACTTCTAGTGACAATATTGCTGTCACCCAGAAACTAACTTGTCGTGATGGATCAGAAGGACTCACCTTGCCTCTTACCAATGCAGAAGCATAATGGACTAATTGCTCAGGTCTGTTTTAGTTCCTTGCGGTGGCTGGGATGATGAACTGCTCCAGATGTTGCAGCTACTCAACGCCATATATCTTCAGAATAAATGTCTCTATCTCCTGAGCCAGTCTGACACTAGGAAAAGACAGCCTACCTTATTCCAAAAATAGAAGCCTATGAAAAGACCCTTGATTCTTTCTAACACCTTCTCTTGGTCCAGTTGAAGTCTTGATAGAACTGAGAAAAGGATCAAAAATGAATGCAAAGAGATAAAAATGAAAAATAAAATAAAATAAAATAAAACAATGAAAATTAATAAAGAAAAAGAAAAAAAAACAACTTCCGGGTTCCGGTGTGCACACCCTGGCCAGCTGGTCTTCCTGTGCATGGAAGCTCCAGAAGCTGGAGGAGCAGCTCCTTGGCACGCATGTGTGCACCAGGAAGTAGGTTTCTGGTTTCTGACACATGCATGTGCTCCAGCCAGCTGGTCTTCATGCATGCATGTGCACCAGAAACCGGAAGACCAGCTGAACCTTTTCGGCACCGAGTGCTGAAACGGGAGCGTGCGCAGGGGAGCATTGGAAACCAGAAGAACTGAGTTTACCGGTTTCCAGCACACACATGCATGCCAGCCATCTGATCTTCGCACACCCAGTGGTGGGTTGCCCCCGGTTTGGATCGGTTTGCAAGAACTGGTAGTAAAACCAGCGGGAGGCCCTGCCTACTCCCCCAGATGTCATCATTGGTGATCTGCGCATGCACAGAGCGAAGCGAGCATGCTTGTGCGATCCCGTTGCGAACTGGTAGTAAAGGTAAGTAGAATGCACCCCTGCGCACACCCATGGGTGCAAGAAACTGGAAGACAAGGTGACTGGTATGTATGTGCATGCTGGAAACCAGAAGCTCAGTTTCCCAGCACGTGCGTGCATGCTGGGGAGCTGCTCTTATAGTTTCCGGCACTCCCCTGTGCGTGCGCTCCCGTTTCAGCACTTGGTGCTGAAAAGGTTCGCCAGCACTGCCCTATTCCATTCTAGACAAATGATTGTCCAGTATTGTCCCAAAGGTGCTTTTTCAAGAGGCAACTGGACTTTCTGGTTTTTGTTTCAAGATGTTTTCGCTTCTCATCCAAGAAGCTTCTTCAGCTCTGATTGCATGGTAGGGAATGGAAGGATTTACAGTATACTCTTTGCAAACAGTTGGTCATTTGCATTCTTTTAGCGAGTCGTTTTAGCTGTCTGCAAGGAGTATAAATCTTTCCATTCTCCACCATCCGATCAGAGCTGAAGAAGCTTCTTGGATGAGAAGCAAAACGCCTTCAAAGAAAAACCAGAAAGTCCAGTTGCCTCTTGAAAAAGCACCTTTGGGACAACCATGACCTGGATGACTGAGAATCTCTGCAGACATTTAGATTGTCCACCATCTTCTTAAATGCCTCCAGTGTTGGAGCATCCACAACTTCTGAAGGCAACTTCTGTTCCACTGGTTAATTGTTCTCACTGTCAGGAAATTTCTCCTTATTTCTTGGTTGCTTCTCTCTTTGTTCAGTGATATGAAAGGTGAAATGAAAAGAGCTAGTGCAAAGGGCCGGAGAAACAAGGTGAAATGAAGCAAAATGGCCCCTAGACTTTGAGAAAGGAGGGGAGTTTGTGTAACAACTATGACAGCTTGGTGATGAGCTCTGAAGGTCATCATCCACCGGCAGAAGAAGTGATGAAGCAACCTCTCTGTTACTTTGCTAAATGATTTCCCATCTTCTACCTGTCATCATCCCCTTTTTGACTTCTTGTTCAATAGCATTAATTTTCTCTTGATAAGCTGTCCATTGTTACCCCCGGGGGGTTGACCTTGGTTGAACTCAATACATGCCAAGGACTCGCCATTCTTTCTGTGACTTTTTCCAAGTGTCTATTTATCAACTCCTTAACTGGACTTCTGACACAGAGTGTCTCTCCTGTTCCTTTGTTTGTTTTCCCTTCGATGGACTTTAACAATAGTTTGAAAAGGAGAAAGGAAACATCGGGAAGCAACGGACGCAACTGTGAAGATGGAACTGTATTTATTTAAACTTTGTCTTGTTGTGGACCAGACTGGAGATTTGGTTAAAATCTAAGATGAGTTGAGATTTAATTGTTCCTAACATGATCAGCATCCTCTCGTTCCTGCAGAGCTAAACGTAATTTATAGGGCTGAATAGGATTAAGGTTCAGTCAGTCATGTTTGTTATGCTGTGCAAACTTCAGGGACTTGATGAATTGGATGATATAGAAATAGTGTGGATGGCAGATGAAATTTCAGTGGTCTTTTATTGAAGAAATTGATTGTTGATTGTTTCACCTCTACTAGACTGGTTTGAGAGCCTCTTGAATGTGGCAGTGCTGTCACTTCGGATTATAACTTTGGGGCAGAATAAACTCTTGAAAATATTGGATCAAATACACCGACCTCAAAAGACAATGGGTTTTATTCTGTATTCCATTTTAATTCACGCATATTCTACTTACTCCTGTTGTCCTTTTAAGAAATCGCCTGCCTTCCTTAGCTTTCCATATGGTTTCATGTGGAAATATGAATTTGTTTGTGAATTCAGTTTGAGCAAACATCTGAGGTTGGAAGGACTGAACCAGTGGTGGGTTGCTACTGGTTCACTCCGGATCAGGAGAACCAGTAGCGGTGGCGGTAGTATGTGCAGAAGCGTTGTGAGTGAGCATGAGTGCACCCACGATCAAACCGAAGTGATGGGTTTCGAAACCTGCCCCTAGACTGAACGTCCTTGTCAAACCTTAGAGGTAGAAAGTTACCAGTTTAGACCATTAAGCTACTGCTATTATAATGGCTACCACACCATGGCTGACGTCCCTGAGATGTACTGAGAGATATTGTGAGGTGAAGCTGGAGCTGTCAGTAGGCGAAACATGTATGAATGTTTTTATGCCCCTCTAAGCCTCTCCTCTCTTTAACCTCTTTAACGGAAGAAATCAAATAAGCTAGAAAATTAAAGAATAGTTTAAAAAAGATAAAACAAGAACAGTAAAAACAGAGAGAACATAAAATACTGGCTATATAAACCAAGTATATGTACATATGAATGGGATATAGATGATAGATGGATAGATAATTTTTTTTAAAAAATTGATTTATATGCCGCCCTTCTCCGGAGACTCAGGGCGGCTTACAATGCGTTAAGCAATAGCCTTCATCCTTTTGTATATTTATACAAAGTCAGCTTATTACCCCCACAATCTGGGTCCTCATTTTACCTACCTTAGAAAGGATGGAAGGCTGAGTCAACCTTGAGCCTGGTGAGATTTGAACTTGTAGTAATTGCAGGCAGCTGATGTTAATAACAGTGCTTTAGTCTGCTGTGCTACCAGGGCTCTGGTAAATAGATGATAGATAGATAGATAGATAGATAGATAGATAGATAGATAGATAGATAGATAGATAGATAAATAGATGATAGATAGATACGATGGATGGATTGATATGATGGATGGATGGATGGATGGATGGATGGATGGGTAGATACATACAATGGATGGATGAATGGATAGATGGATGGATGGATAGATGGATAGATAGATAAATAGAGAGACAGACAGACAGACAGACAGACAGACAGACAGACAGACAGACACGATGGATGGATGGATGGATGGATGGATGGATGGATGGATAGATCAGACAGAGATACAAATTTATCAATTCAGCTGAGTTCAAGCAGAGTTAGGAAGATTTTCTTAACATTGGATCAGAATTTGCTTTCCTGCAACTTAACTACATTATTCTGGGATAACGGAGTAAGTCTTGACCTATAAGACTCTCTTCAGGTATTTACAAAGTGCTCTCAATATTGCTCTCTTTCTTCCTCTCCTCTCCTCTCCTCTCCGAAATCACAGGAACTAATAAGGTCCACTTCACTTTTGGCCACTCTGAACACATATATTATTACCAAAACCAATATTCCCCATTCTATGCCTATATCAGCAGTGAAATCCAGCTGGATCTATCTGGCTTGCACAATCTGGTTGGGCCGGTGGCTGGAGGCTCCGCCCACCTGCCAGGATGTCATCACATCCCATTTTTTATCCTCTGCACATGGTCATTTTTTTTTTAATTTTGATTTATATGCCGCCCTTCTCCGGAGACTCAGGGCGGCTTACAGTGCGTTAAGCAATAGCCTTCATCCTTTTGTATATTTATACAAAGTCAGCTTATTGCCCCCTACAAACCGGGTCCTCAATTTACCTACCTTAGAAAGGATGGAAGGCTGAGTCAACCTTGAGCCTGGGGAGATTCAAACCTGCAGTAATTGCAGGCAGCTGGTCTTAATAACAGGGTGCTTTAGATCACTGTACTACCAAGGCATCCTTTTAATGAGTTGCTAAGGCCAGTGGTGCAAATGGATCTGGAGCCTTCTTGGAATTGCTGAAAAGACTGTGTTGTAAATTGGAGATAGATGATGTCATATCCCTCCCCCATCTGTTGAGAGACGGCTGTTCAATTTTGATACAGATGACCTCACAGACCCCTCTTTCAAACCAACGGTCCTCTCTGTCCAAAATATGGACTTAGTTGTCTTCAAAAGAGTGGCCTCTGTCTTTTTAAATGCAGGTGGACTGCTGAATCTAGCCAAGGAAAACTAAACAAAGAAATGTGTAGGTGTTGAAAACTATGGCATTGTTTTCAGCACACTTCTTTAATCTCCAAAGACCTTTCCGAGTTTGATTTTGGTCTTTTCTGGTATTAGCTCTGCTCCCCATGACCTTGGATGGTCAGGCTGTCATCTGAACCTTCACTCTCCTTTGGGAGATGGGAGACTAAAACATATGAAGAACGGTTGCAGGAACTGGGCATGGCTAGTCTTGTGAAGAGAAGCACCAGGGGTGTTCTGTCCCCGTCTCACACACACACACAAACAGACAGCCGAGGGTTAAATAAACTGGCAGACAACCAATTCTTTCGATAAGACGCTTGGCAGCAACCCAGTAGCTGCTTGCCAAGAACTTTTACTCAATAAACAAAATACCCACAGTCAAGAATTGTCCAGTTCGTAAAATAAATCCAAGGCCGATAATGTTGTTTCCAAAGATGCAATGTGACTCGATAGTAGTTAGTTTTGTCCGTCACAGAGTCTGAATGGCCACCTCACCCCCTTTTATACCCTGTGGGGTGTGGTCCAGTGACTCAGCCTAATCTCTGGCACGCCTTTTCTTCTGTTGCGCGCGCTTATCTCTGCGACGCTGCCGAGGATCCAGCCAAGACTCATTACCCTCATCACTGTCCACCTGTGGCTGTGTGGACGTGCTTGGCCCCGGCCCTATCTCTTGCCCTTCAGCGGACACTGAAGGCATTGCCAGAGAGGAGGGTCCTGGAGAGGGAGGCCTTACCAACTCCTCTCCTTCACTCTCGGAGTCCTCTCCTGCCGATGACACAGGCTCAGGTAACGGAGCCACAAGGGGAGACATGAGAGCAGTTTTCCAATATTTGAGGGGCTGCCACAGAGAGGAGGAGGTCAAGCTATTTTCCAAAGTACCTGAAGGTCAGACAAGAAATAATGGATGGAAACTGACCAAGGAGAGATTCAACCTGGAAATAAGGAGAAATTTTCCGACAGTGAGAACAATCAACCCATGGAACAGAAGTTGCCTTCGGAAGTTGTGGGAGCTTCATCACTTGAGATTTTCCAAGAAAAGTTTGGACTGCCATTTGTCAGAAATGGTGTAGGGTCTCCTACTTGAGTGGGGGGGTTGGACTAGATGACCTATAAGGTCCCTTCCAGCTCTGTTAATCTGTTAAATCTGTTAAGAGACCAAGTTGAGTCTCTGAGTTGCTCCTGTGTCTCTCCAAAGGAAAAAAAAAAAAAGGATCCATTTGGCCAACTCAGTCTTCCACTTGTGTGCAAAAAGAGAGTCCATCCGTCTGAAAAATAATAGATGAGAGGCATATGCAGGCGTCTCCATGAGACAATCAGTAAGCCATTATCTGACACCAGGGCCGTATGAAGTCAGGCAAAGCTTTAACTCATGGTGCCTGAGCAGCTTTATTAAAAGGTCAGTTGCAGCCCCGGGCTTGAGTAAGTGAGAATCAAATAGCTTTGGAAATTAAAAAAAAAAAAAAGTGGGAGGGGGAGGTGCTGAGAAAATTATTTGTCTAGTTGTGTCAATGCTTCTGCCCGAGCAGGAAAGAAGCAACTTAATTCCAAGGCTAGAGAGAAATGAATAGTCGAGAGATTTCGTTGAACTACCGATAGCTGGAAAAAAAAGTTTTAATGGGCCTAGCAGATTTGTACCCCCCCCCCCAAAAAAAAAAAATTCAGATAGCGCTGGAATGGTCCTGGATTAATCAGAGATTTCTAGATCAGTAATCTGGAATTGTAAGGAGTCGTGCCATTGCGGGTAGAACTTTCCCTAAGGATATCTAGGGAAGAAAGCGGTGGTTAGAATGCTGTAGAATAGAATAGAATAGAATAGAATAGAATAGAATAGAATAGAATAGAATAGAATAGAATGGAATGGAATGGAATGGAATGGAATGGAATGGAATGGAATGGAGTGGAGTGGAGTGGAGTGGAGTGGAGTGGAGTGGAGTGGAGTGGAATGGAATGGAATAGAATAGAATAGAATAGAATAGAATAGAATAGAATAGAATAGAATAGAATAACAGAGTTGGAAGGGACCTTGGAGGTCTTCTAGTCCAACCCCCTGCTTAGGCAGGAAACCCTACACTACTTCAGACAAATGGTTATCCAACATCTTCTTAAAAACCTCCAGTGTTGCAGGCTAATTCTGCCAACTGAGAGCAGTTTGATCCTGACCGACTCAAGGCTGACTCAGCCTTCCATCCTTCTGAGGTCAGTAAAATGAGCACCCCAGATTGTTGGCGGCAATACGCTGAGTCTGTAAACTGCGCAGAGAGGGCTGTAGAGCACTATGGGGCAATATTTAAGTCCAAGTGCTATTGCCCTACTTTCCTTCCTTCCTTCCTTCCTTCCTTCCTTCCTTCCTTCCTTCCTTCCTTCCTTCCTTCCTTCCTTCCTCTCCCCCTCCCTCCCTCCCTCCCTCCCTTCCTAGAGAGCTGTAAAGCACTGTGAAGCAGTACATAAGTCTAAGTGGTGTGGCTATTGCTAAATCGATGCCCTCTTCCCAGTGACAGCCCCACAAGTTTTGGAAGACAGCTGTCAGCATTCTGATGCTGCCATAAAAAGGAGGAGACGAGGCTTGACTTTTCACCTACTTATTTTCTCTGTAGATAATATCCCCTAGGAGATGGGATGGGGGAGGGGACATTCCTGTGGGTTGAAGTCAGAAGCTGGGGAGACTGACTTGGAAGATGGCCAATGAGGAGATGAGAATTGGGGAATGGAAGGGGAAGGGTTTGGGGGTCAGAGGGTTAGTATCGGCTACGACGAAGTCGGGGTCAGATCTGTCGTACTCAATAAATGGAATATTTCAGCAGAAATTAATTGTTTGGGAGTGCAATTTATTTGAGATGACATCGAAACCTGACAACAGCTATCATGTCACCCTTAAGCCTTCTCTTTGTTAGGTTTGAACATACCTAGTTCCCTTAGAAATTCATCATATGATTTTAGACTATACATCACATGATTTAACGTCTGCATTTAAAATCTATACACCCAAGTGAATGCTATGTTTCAGGAAGACATTCGTGTGTGTGTGTGTGTGTGTGTGTGTGTATGTGTGTGTGTGTGTGAGTGTGTGTACTCAATGGTGTAAATTTTTGCTTACTACGTTGTCTGCGGTGATTCCTCCAACTCTTTAAGATAAGTGTTTCTAGTTGGTTTTAGATTTATCTTTGTTTCTCCTTTTTTGATTCTTTCTTAATTTAATTGTGGATTTGCATTAGAAAAGTGGTTCTAATAAATTTAACAAAAGGAAGGAAGGAAAGAAGGAAGGAAGATGAAAGAGGAAGAAAAAGGAGGGGAGGGGAGGAGAGGAGTGGAGAGAAGAGGAGGGAGGGGATCGTAGGGATGACAATAATCTTGCCAAATTGCCTTCAGTGTGCATTTCCAGTGTTTCTTCTCAAAATGATATGAATTTTAGAAGGCCAAATTAATTTAAAGAAATTCTAGGAGAGATTCCAGAACAAAAACAGAGCTTTACCCTAAACAAATATAAATAATACTTTCCTTCCTTTCTTGTTCCCTCCCTCCCTCCCTCCCTCCCTCCCTTCCTTCCTCCCTCCCTCCCTCCTTCTCTCTCTCTCTCTCTCTCTCTCTCTCTCTCTCTCTCTCTCTCTCTCTCTTTCTTTCTTTCTTTCTTTCTTCCCTCTCTGCTTGCTTTCCTTTCTACTTTCCTTTCTGCCTTCCATAACAATTTAGGGAGGAGGAATAACCCAGTTTAAAGATTTATATATATATGCATGATATCCAGACCTCTCCAGCTTTTATAGGAACATAATGGCACTTTTGTGTCACTATCTGCAGCTCTGGAAATTTGGTTGCTGTTTTCAGCTAAGCAAAATCCTTATAAAAATGTGTGTTTTGGGGAAAGCATACGCAACCCTGCTTTTTGATTGAGGAAAACTAGCTTGCAAGAAGCTTTGACTTGCATTCCAAAAAAAAATGTATTTCTTGAGATTAATGCACAACAAAAGCATAGAGCTTTTGGACAGATTGTTTCTTCTTCCTATCCAGTTTGCAAATTAATGTTTGTCTTTGCATAGCAGGAAACTTAAGTCAGTGGATAGACATAAATAGTTTCTTTCCATACAGTTAAGTTTTGGGTTCCTTTGAAATCATTCAGACATTTCATTTATGGATAGTATTTTAAAGAAAGGAAATGGAACAATAGCTTGTTCTTGTGTAATTTTTGGTAAATGTTTGCAATATTTTGATCTCAATATTCCAAAGAGGGATGGCATAACTTTCCTTCATAGTGTTCTAATTTGTTTTTACTTCTTCCTTGTCCTTCCCCTTCCCCTTCCCCACCTCTTTCATCTTCCATCTTTTTTCTTCTGCCTTCCTTCCTCTTTCTCCCCCTCTTCTGCTTCTCTTCTCCTTCTTTTGCTTCCTTCTTCCTCTTCCATCTTTCCTCTTCCTTCCTTATCTTGTCTTCCATCTTCCACCTTCTGCCTTTCCTCCTCCTCCTCCTCCTCCTCCTTCCTGCTTCCCTTCTCCTCCTTTTGCTTCCTTCTTCCCTTTCTTCCTCTTCCATCTTTCCTCCTGCTCTTCTTTCCTTTTGCTCTTCCCTCCTCATCTTCTGTCTTCCGTTTTCTGCCTTCCCTTCTCTTCCTACTCCTCCTTCCTTCTTCCCCATCCCTTTCTTCCTTCTTCCTTTTTCTTTCTTCCATTTTCCATCTTCCATCTTTCCTCCTCCTCCTCCTCAAATTATGGGTAATTTAAATATTGTTTCCATCTTCAGAGGTGGAAATATAGTTTCTCCTCCTCCTCCTGAAATTATGAGTTATTTAAACATTGTTTTGACTGTTTCCGAATATGATTTGATTGCTTATTTGTTCCCTATGACTATCATTACATGTTGTACCTTATGATTCTTGACGAACGTGTCTTTTCTTTTATGTACTCTGAGAGCATATCACCAAGACAAATTCCTCGTGTGTCCAATCACACTTGGCCAATAAAATTCTATTCTACTCTACTCTACTCTACTCTACTCTACTCTACTCTACTCTACCCTACCCTACCCTATCCTACCCTACCCTACCCTACCCTACCCTACCCTACTCTACTCTACTCTACTCTACTCTACTCTACTCTACTCTACTCTACTCTATTCTATTCTATTCTATTCTATTCTATTCTATTCTATTCTATTCTATTCTATTCTATTCTATTCTATTCTAAACATTGTTTCCATCTTCAGAGAAGTGGAACTATAGTTTCTCCCTCTCGTTCTCCTTTACCTTCCCCTTCCCCTTCTCTTTCTCCTTCTCAGTCTGTCTCCTCCTCCTCCTTCTCCTCCTCCTCCTCCTCCTCCTCCTCCTCCCCCCTTCATTTCCTACAGTATTTACAAGCATAGTCCTTTTATTTATTTATTTATTTATTTATTTATTTATTTATTAGATTTTTATACCGCCCCCTCTCCCGAAGGACTCGGGGCGGTGCACAGCCAAAGTTAAAAACATACAATATAAACAATTAAAATACGTTTAAAACAGAATTAAATCTAAAATGGCTCCCCAATTTAAAATGCCTTACCCATACCCCTATAAAAAGACGAATTTAAAATTTAAAAATTTAAAATTTCCACATTTAAAAAGGGGGGAGATTTAGGCCAGGCCAGCTTGATAAAATAGAAAAGTCTTAAGCGCGCGGCGGAAGGTGCGCAGATCCGGGATCCTACGTATCTCCGGGGGGAGCTCGTTCCAAATCGTAGGTGCCCCCACAGAGAAGGCTCTCCCCCTAGGGGCCGACAGCCGACATTGTTTGGCCGACGGCACCCGGAGGAGCCCCTCTCTATGGGAGCGTACTGGCCGGTGGGAGGCTATTGGTGGTAGCAGGCGGTCCCGTAAATAACCAGGTCCTAAGCCATGGAGCGCTTTAAAGGTGATAACCAGAACCTTGAAGCGCACTCGGAAGACCACCGGGAGCCAGTGCAGCTCGCGCAGGAGAGGTGTCACATGGGAACTCCAAGTCGCTCCCATCACCACCCGCGCGGCCGCACTCTGCGCCAGTTGGAGCCTCCGAGTGCACCTCAAGGGGAGCCCCATGTAGAGAGCGTTGCAGTAATCCAGACGAGAAGTAACGAGGGCATGAGTGACTGTGTGTAGGGAGTCCCGATCTAGATAGGGACGCAACTGGCGGATCAGGCGAACCTGATGAAAAATCCTCCCGGACACGGCCGTCACATGCTCTTCTAACGACAGCCGTGAATCCAGGAGGACACCCAAGTTGCGAGCCCTATCCGTGGGGGCCAATGATTCGCCCCCAATAGTCAGCGATGGCATTAGCTGACTATATCGGGACGTCGGAAACCACAGCCACTCGGTCTTGGATGGGTTGAGCCTGAGCCTGTTCCTCCCCATCCAGATCCGTACGGCCTCCAGGCACTGGGACATCACTTCAAGGGCATCGTTGGGGTGATCCGGGGTGGAGATGTACAGCTGGGTGTCGTCAGCGTACTGATGGTACTCCACCCCAAAACCGCGGATGATCTCGCCCAGCGGCTTTACATAAATGTTGAACAAAAGGGGCGAGAGGACCGATCCCTGCGGCACCCCACATATGAGGGGCCTCGGGGTCGACCTCTGCCCCCCTGTCAACACAGACTGCGACCGGTCGGAGAGAAAGGAGGAGAACCACCTTAGTACGGTGCCTCCCACCCCCAACTCTTCCAACCGGTGCAGCATGATACCATGGTCGATGGTATCAAAAGCCGCTGAGAGATCTAACAGGACCAGGACAGAGGAGCAGCCCCTGTCCCGAGCCCTCCAGAGATCATCAACCAACGCGACCAATGCCGTTTCCGTGCTGTATCCAGGCCTGAAACCCGACTGGAACGGATCCAGATACGACGCTTCATCCAGGTACTGGGGAAGCTGTCCCGCAACCACACTCTCAACAACCTTCGCCACAAAACGAAGGTTGGAGACTGGACGATAATTAGCCAATATTGCCGGGTCCAGGGAAGGCTTCTTGAGGAGGGGCCTCACCACCGCCTCCTTAAGGGCGGCGGGGAAGACACCCTCACCCAATGAAGCATTTATAATCCCCTGGAGCCAGCCTCGCGTCACCTCCCGGGAAGCCAGTACTAACCAGGAGGGACACGGGTCCAACAAACATGTGGTCGCGTTCAATCTACCCAGAATCCTGTCCACGTCATCTGGGGTCACAGGATCAAACTCATCCCAGATAACAGTCTCAAGACCTGCCTCCGTCACTCTCGCTGGATCTACCCAGTCAGAGTCCAGACCTTCCCGAATCTGAGTGATTTTGTCATACAGATACTGAACAAAGTCCTCGGCTCTTCCCTCCAAGGGGTCCTCCCGCGCTTCCTGGTGGAGCAGGGAGCGGGTCACCCTAAACAGGGCGGCCGGGCGATTATCTGATGACGCAATAAGAGCAGCAAAATGCGTACATTTTGCTGCTTTTATCGCCACTAGGTAAGTCCTAATATGGGATCTAACCAGTGTCCGGTCCGATTCAGAAAGACTAGCTCTCCAACTACTCTCTAGGCGTCTTTTCCGGCGCTTCATCTCCCTCAGCTCCTCGGTAAACCAAGGAGCAAGGCGAGATCCGCGCCGGGTCAGAGGCCGCAAAGGCACGACTCGATCCAGGGCCCCAGCGGCCGCCCTATCCCAGGCGGCCACTAGGTCTCCAGTCGAGGCGTGAGCCAGAACCTCAGGAATTGGCCCAAGCTCCGTCTGGAACCTATCGGGTTCCATCAGGCGCCTGGGGCGGTACCATCTTATCGGTTCCGCCTCCCTGCAGCGGGGTGCCACGGTACGAAGGTCAAGGCGAAGGAGAGAGTGATCCGACCATGACAAGGGCTCGATGACTACATCCCCTATCTCAAGATCACTCAACCACTGTCCAGAGACAAAAAGCAAGTCCAGTGTGTTTCCCCCAGTGTGCGTAGGGCCATGAATTAGTTGGGTCAGATCCATGGCCGTCATGGAAGCCATGAACTCCCGAGCCACCTCAGACGTCTCGCCCACGGACGGCAGGTTGAAATCCCCCATGACCATAAGTCTGGGGGTATCAACCGCCACCGCAGCAATAACGTTGAGTAGCTCAGGCAGGGTTGCTGCCACGCGGCAGGGAGCCAGGTACGTGATCAGCAAGCCCATCTGAACCCCATGGCCCCACTTCACAAGGAGGGACTCACAACCAGCTGTCTGAGGTACAGTGGTCTCCCTGGGCCTAAGGCCTTCTCTAATAATAACCGCTACTCCCCCCGCCCCTCCCTTGTGACCTCGGCTGATGGAATGCGCGGAAGCCTGGTGGGCACATTTCTACCAGAGGGACCCCCTCCCTCCGGGCCCAACCAGGTCTCCGTAATACCCCTTTTATCTAGTCTACCACCCATTCACATCACAACCAACAAAAATGTGTGGAGTTTCTGCTTTACTGATCATCATCACCTCTACAGATCCGTCTGTTTTTATTTTGGTCCAGGACTGATTAGTTGACTTTTCCTGCACTTCATGGAACTCTTAGTATCCATCAGCCGCCCATAAATCAAAGTCATCCATCTTATTTATCTTGTTGTTTCTCAGTGGTCATCTTTCAAAACCATACATCAGCACCGGAAAGACCATTGTTTTAACTATTCCGAACTTGTTGTCACCGAAATGTCCTGATATTTGATGATCTTGTCTTGCTGGGTTATTGCTTCCTTCGGAAGGATTAATCTTTCCTTTATTTCTCCAGCACACTGTCCATTTTTATCAACCCTAGAAAACACGCTCACTTCTTTGCCATCAACAATAAGTTCATTAATTATACAGACCTTTCACTCCGTTATCTCGGGGATGAATTTAAATTTGCGATTTAATTTGCCAGAGTTTGGGGTCTCATTTCCCAAATTGTTGGGAGAATGATGCTTCATTTGAATAAGAAAGTACTTTAACTTAGGTCTTGTTCTGTTAAGCTCCAAAGATCATATTAAGATATTTCTCCACAAAATTCACATCGGGCAAATATTCCGCGAATTCAGCAGTTTTAGCTATCTTCTATCCATTAGCAGAGAAGGAAAGAAAACAATCTTCCTCTTATATTCATGCCTGGAGCAAAGAAAAGGGGAAAGTAGGAAACAGTTACAGAATTATAAGTACAACCTTGAAATCGTAGAAACTTGCTAATTTTGTTTATGAAGAGTATGGGAAAACTGTCGTCTCTGCATGTGTTCGGCGTCCTGCATTCCAAGCTTGGAATGGTGGTAAGAATGAACTGATCCAGTCAGGAATAAATTGAGATTGATTTGTATGGAAGTATTGGAAGGAAGGAAGGGAGGGAGGGAGGGAGGGAGGGAGGGAGGGAGGGAGGGAGGGAGAAGTCAGAACAGAAATGGTGCACAAAGCATTCTGTGCAGGTTCCAATCTGGGTCGGTCAGCGGGACCAGAGGTTTTCCCTTCCGAGCTTTCAGACGCCTGCTGGAACCCATCCTCAGGGAACGTCTCTCTAACAGAGTGTGTGCTTTGGCTGTTCTGTGTGTGGCATTTATAAGGTGCCTCTTGTGTGTGGCTTTTCAGATGTTGATTGGGGGTGTTGATGGCTGGCTATTAAGTCCTTGGCTGTTGTTTGTTTACGCTACCCAGCCCTCACCTCCTAAGCACTTGATAAACTGGTGGTAAAATCAGCAATTCCTGTTGACTGACAAGGGACACATTTCCCAAGCTTCAATCACTTCCCCTGGCTGTTTTTGTGCCTGCTCATCCAACAATCTTAGTAGCTGCAAAATTGAATGTATGTCCTTGTTCATTATCTCTATGTGCCTGTTGATGGCTGCTTTGTCTGAATGTCAAACTTTCAAAAAATTCCCTTGTTTGTTCATTTGTTTGTTTTTTGTTTTTGGATTTAGCTCGGTCTGATGATATCTAGTCAGGTAATGCAAAATCTGCAAGAAAACAACCAAGCTCAGAGAGCACCGAGGCCTCCGCAGTTCAACCTTGAGCTACAGATTTCACTTCTGTTGAAAACAAAAAAGGGCGCAACTGCCCACGAAGTTGTCAGATGTAAATGCCTTATTCTCTAACGTGTAAATAATGTATATATGGAACATCAGGGGTTAACTTATTCTTTGGACTTTAATGTATTCATAATTTACCACTCCCATTCCTGGCTCCACCCCTTGTATATATAAGGAGCCATCCTCCCCATTTTCCTTGCTTCTATCTTGAATATTCAGCGAATATAGAATGCCTATTATGATTAAAGAGAATTATATTTAAACCTATAACTTCTATTATCTTTATTGAGTCTGATCCTGAAAATATAGCAACAAGCTGGTAGCAGAGGATGGTTAATTGACTCAATAAGTAATTAAAAATGTCCAAGAAAGATAGGCCCAACACCAGGGCCTACAGCAAAGAAATAGAAACTGATCAAGAGATGATCAACGAATCCACTAATGCGATTTCGAGAGAATCCGAAGAATACACCACTGAAGAAGAAGAACTGATGAGTGAAAATAACGACCAGGAAGAAATCGAGATAGAAAATAACGAACTCAGGTCAGAAATATTAAAAATACTAAAAAGCCAAAAGAATGATGAAAGCCTCATCGCGGACCTCCAGGAGATGCTGAGGAACAGCGGAGCAGCGAGAGAGAAAAACGTCATTAAAGAAAAACCCAAAGATCAAAAAACTGTGAGTGAAATGACTACTGAGAAAATAGTTGTAAAAAAGAAAAGATGTGACCCCGCGCGAAATTTTGAACGGCAGCCATCTTGGTTTCAACGAACTTCAAAAGAGAGTGAAGCAGAGCCAATCAAAACGCTCAGTTCAAAATTTCTGGCGCGAAAAACGCTATCAGACGAAGAAAGTGAAAAAGAAGTCTCAAACTCTTCAGATGAACCAAAATCAGAAAGTGAAGACGATTTAACAAAGTCTCAAGTAAAGTCAGCAATGAAAACGCTTTTTGCTGCTTTTGGGCCAAGTTTGAAAATCTCCAAGACATCGACGAAGAAGCAAGAAATCAAACCGACAACTCAAGACCTGCACGCTCCCATCCTGACTTCGAAAACGACGACACCCGAGCCCAGAGAGCCATGCCGATTCCGTCCTACACCGCAGACAGAATCGAGTGCCAGCACACACAAGAGAAAGAAAAGAACCGCCGCCATCACCAAAGCCCCAAAAACCGAGCCAGAGACCGACTCATCTGAAGAGGAGCGGATCGAGAGAGCTGAAATGGAGAGAACCTTCCACAACGGCGCCAAAGAAGAAATGAGCAACGCGCATGTGCAAAACTACGTAGACGGCCCCGAAAGACTTGAACTGGCCAGAGAACCGCGCAGACTCGTTACAAGCATCCCAATGCCGTTCTGTAATTTCCTGCACTTGAGAGACCACGGACTGCCTCAGGTTGTAAGTAATGGACAAAATAATGTGGGGAACTTACCCAGTGACTTCCCAAAACTTAGAGTTGATGGCATTAATTTACAAGAGTGGTACCAACAGCTTCAGGTTATTTTTATGAAAGAAAATTTACTATTCTTTATAACTAGTCCTCCAAGAAGACCTTGGACTTTAAAAATAGACTGTTTACATCATAGAGCATTTTTCATAATAATTTCTAGCGTGTCTCCTGCAATGTATCATAGCGTCAAACCAAACCTAACTGTATCAGAAATAATTCAATGCATGTTTAATCTATTTCACAGCGATAGCGTAGCCACAACCACAAGAATGTCTAAGGATTTCTTTTCTTCTAGAGTGAAACCAGGGGTTTCTATAAGTGAACATTTGATAAATCTAAACAAAATAAGAGCTGAGCTGCAATTGAGGGGGGAAGTGATTTCAGATCAAACTATGAAAAGTGTTATTATCAATTCACTTGATCCATCATGGGATAGCTTTATGTCACACTTAGATACCATTAATTTGGGATATTTATCAATAGAAAGTCTATCTAACAAATTGATAGCAGAAGACAATTCAAGAAAAAATCGTTCCAGTAACCAAACAGAACACAAATCTTTTAGGAAAGTAGTCTTTCAAGATAAATATAATGAAGCCTTTAGATGCCACAATTGTGGATCCAGGGAACACAGTAGAAGAGACTGTCCCAAAGTCCCAAGGGAGAGACATAGGCCAGAATATAGGAGCAAATACAATTACAGACAATCTTCCACAGATAGACACAAATATAGAAGTCCACCAAACTACAGAGAAAGTAGAGGGGGTAGAGAAAATTCAAAAGAGAGAAAATCTGGGTCACTAAATGGGTTAAATAAACAAGACAGCATCAAAACACAACAAGATGAGAACAATAATTGGCTTATTGATTCTGGTGCAACAAATCACACCACTAATAACAAAAGTATATTATCTTCATTTACAGAAGATAAGTTTGTGATAAAGGTAGCTAATCAAGAAAAGGTTCAAGTATTAGGCAGAGGAAATGTGACCTTGCCTGGTTTAGGGAAAATAGAGGGGGTATTATTAATCCCAGAAATACCTCACAACATACTAAGTGCTATAAAACTAAGCAGAGAATCTGACATCAATATAGTTTTCTCAAAGGGGAAAGCAACTATAGAAAAGAACAAAACAAATGTAGGCACTGTGATGATAAAAGGGGGTCTACCCTATCTGATAACCAAAGAAAGATGGTTACATAACATTGATTCAAATATGGAAGATTGTATTGAAGCAGATGATGAAAATGTCAGTAACAGTGACAATGATGAATGTAAATTAACTCATGATAACAAAAATACACACAATGAGAAGAAACCAAAAATAGGTAAACCAATTCATGATGAGTGTGCTCATATCTTACATAGGAAGTTAGGACATGCTAGCTTTCCTGTAGTACAAAAAATGACTGAACACGCAGAAGGTGTAAAAATAAAAAATTGTGAAAATTATTTAGAATGCTCAGTATGTAAATCCACCAAACTAAAAACCAGTCCTAGACCAAAAAAATCTAACAGATCAACTAACAATATTTTTGATTTGGTACATATGGACTTAGTTGGTCCATTAACTCCATCAATTACCTATAGAAAACGTTACTTCCTAACAATAGTGGATGATTACAGTCGCTATGGTTTTGTTTACACATTAAAGCACAAGGATGAAACCTTTCAGAAATTTAAGGAATTCTACAAACGCATAGAAACACAACATAATATCAGAATAAAACAAATTATGACAGATAGGGGATGTGAATTCATGTCTAAAGAATTCTCCCAATGGTTAAAGGATAGAGGAATGCTACATTTCACGTCCAATCCATTTTCTGCCTTTCAAAATGGGATTGCAGAGAGAAAGAACTCCACACTACAAACCATGATTAGATGCACATTAGAGGATGCTGGTTTAGGCAAACAATTTTGGTCAGAAGCCTTACATTATTCAAATTACACTCAAAATAGAACATGGTCCAGTATTGTGAATAAGACACCATATGAGGTGATGTACAATAGAAAACCTAAATTAGCACACATGCACATATTTGGAGTTACTGCAGACGTGCACATACCTAAACAATTGAGGAGAAAGGGAGAAAACGTATCCAGGAGATTAAGATTCATGGGATACGAAACTGGAACCAAAGGGTACAGATTCATCGATAATAATAACAAATTTATAGTATCCAGAACAGCTGTGTTTCATGAGCAGGCCAATTGGTCTAAGTTGCACCTTAATGAAATTTTTCCTAATAAAAGCAAAGATAATATATCTTGCGAGGAAGGAACAACAGAAAATCAAAATATTAACAAAAGTAAGAACAAAACCAAAACTTGGACAAATAGTCAGCATAAAATAAAGACAGACACATTAACAAAAAAGGAAGCTAGATATTTGCATGACAACCATAGCAAACCTGAAAGAAATATTAGAAATAATAGAAACCAAATACCAAATAAATACAAAGATTATATTATGCATATGGATGGAGAACAAATAACACCTAATACATATGAGGAAGTATTGAAACTTCCCCGTGAAGAAAGAGAAAAATGGGAACTAGCTATGGAAAAAGAAATGAAAAGTTTACAAGGATTAAATGTATTCACACCTGCGATCGCACCTAAGGATAAAACAATTATAGGTACCAGGTGGATTTATAAAATTAAGAATTTAGAAGGAGGTAATACCTTATACAAGGCCAGACTAGTTGCACAAGGTTATGCACAAAAATATCCAGAAGACTATACTGACACATATTCACCCACAGTGAGAACAGAGAGTGTCAAAACAGCTCTTGTAGTAGCATCTGCACTCAATCTAGACGTGTTTCAATATGACATACAGACTGCATACTTACATGCAAAATTAGATAAGGAAATATATGTAAGAGCACCACACAGTCAATACACTAATAAGAACGAAATTTGGTTACTAAATAAGAGTCTGTACGGATTGAAGCAATCTGGCAAAAGATGGTACGATTGCTTGGTAAAAGTACTAAAGACCATGGATTTCAACGCCACCACTGCTGATAACTGTTTCTTTGTAAAAAAGAGTAATGATCATATTGAATTTGTATTAATTTATGTGGATGATATTTTATATATTGGAAAGCATAAAGAGAGCAGGGAAATCTTTGTAAATAAGTTAAACGAACACTTCTCATTGAAATCACTAGGTAGAGTGAATAAATACCTTGGTGTACAAATTAACAAAACAAAAAGGGGATTCAAACTTACTCAAAAAGATAAAATCATTGAACTCCTAAACAAATGTAACTTAAATAATGCCAAAACATGTGACACACCTATGCAAACTGATTTTCTTAGAAACAATGATGAATCTTCCCCTGAGTTTAAAGACAACACATTTTACAGATCAGTTATAGGTTCACTCCTTTATATATCTAATTGGACTAGGCCAGATATTGCATTACCTCTCAATTTATTGTCAAGATATGTTAGCAAACCAACCTTGTATCATTGGGAAGCTGTCAAAAGAATTTTAAGATATCTGAAAAGTACATTAGATTTTTGTTTAATATTGGAACCCAATAATGACAAAGAACCAAAAATTACTTGTTATGCTGATGCAGATTGGGCTGGTGATACATCATGCAGAAAGAGTACCTCTGGTTATGTTTTTCTATTGAACGATTGTCCAGTTTACTGGTATACTGGTAAACAAGAACTGGTAGCCACCTCTACCACAGAAGCAGAATATGTTTGCTTGTCTAAAGCTGCAAATAACCTTGTATGGTTCAATGATTTGATCACAGATGTTTGGAAGAAACCTACTTTACCATTTATTATGCATGAAGATAATAAAGCGGCCATTGAAATTTCTAGATCCGATGCAATTGGACAAAGGTCCAGGCATATTGATATAAAATTTAAGCACGTGAGACAACTATCTCAAGACGGATTCATCAAAGCAATACATTGTGATACTTCTGAACAATTAGCTGACATATTAACAAAACCCTTACCTTCTAAACAACACAAATATTTAACTTCTAAATTATATGTATTATATTGTCCTGAATCTGAATGTAACTGGTGTTGTATAACGAACCGGCATTTAGAGGGGGATTTGTCAGATGTAAATGCCTTATTCTCTAACGTGTAAATAATGTATATATGGAACATCAGGGGTTAACTTATTCTTTGGACTTTAATGTATTCATAATTTACCACTCCCATTCCTGGCTCCACCCCTTGTATATATAAGGAGCCATCCTCCCCATTTTCCTTGCTTCTATCTTGAATATTCAGCGAATATAGAATGCCTATTATGATTAAAGAGAATTATATTTAAACCTATAACTTCTATTATCTTTATTGAGTCTGATCCTGAAAATATAGCAACAGAAGTGATACAACAAACTGTAATGAACAATAAAATTAGGACTTCTCTGGCCCCTGACCTTTTCACCTTCAAAAGGCCGAAACCAAGAGGAAACTGATGTAGAAATCACTCTGCTTTGAGGAAAGGCTTGTCCGTTGCTGAAAATCAATAGTTGCCATGGCCTCACTGCCTCTGTTCCTCATCACGGTTGCTCAAGTAAATAATGAAAGCTTCTCTGACAGTTTCTTGCCTTACTAGGAAACTCTGCACTGCAACAACTCTCAGGAGCGGAAAGTAGCAAGTTCAAACCCAGCTTTTGCACTCTGGGAAAATGAATCTCTAAGCCAAACGATCTCCTCAATTGCCAGCATCAGGGTCCATCAAATCCTATATGCACTTCGTGATCGTTACAGCTTGTAAATGGTAGCTGGGTCTCAGCTGTGTTGCAACATGAGCAGGAGGCCACTCATTACTTGTTTGGGGGGCCTCCCAAAATCATCTCAAATTGGCCATTATGGGAAAAGACTGTTGGTACAATTCCAATCTGGTGCATGTCCTCGGATGTTGTTCTCCGAATCTCGTGGAGGATGAAGTTCAAAGCTTTTTGGAATGAGAAGGTCCAAGAAGTTGACATTAGCTTCTCCTCACTGTTGCTACGTGGCTAAAACACATGTAGAATGGTTGCAGGAACTGGGTATGTCTAGTTTAACGAAAAGAAGGACTAGGGGTGACATGGTAGCAGTGATCCAATATCTCAGGAGCTTCCATAAAGAAGATGGGTTGAGCTATTCTCTAAAGCACTTGAACGCAGAACAAGAAGCAACAGAGGAATTGTATCAAGATCAACCTGAAGTATTGGTACCACTACGTACTGCCTTGGTAAGACCACTTTTGGCATTCTGCAGTGATGGTGAACCTTTTTGGCACTGAGTGCCCAAACTGGAACCCATGTGCATGTGCATGCATGTGCACACCCTGGAGCACCGGAAACCTGAAGACCAGTTGGCTGGTGCATGCATGCCTGTTTTGGGGCCGTTTTCCAGGCCGTTTCCAGGCCATTTTCTGGCTGTTTTCAGGGCATTTTGGGGCCATTTTAGGTCATTTTCAGTGTCAGGTTTCGGTGTTATCTCAAATAAACTTCATTCTCAAACGCAAAGTCTTTGATGAATCTTTTCCTTATTTGAGAATAAACTACGTCATTCCTGAACTCTTCGTGCAGCCAGAACTGGCATCTCCTTCCAAACCCCTCCCTTTCTGTTCTTTTTTTGTTTTTTTTTAATTTGATTTATATGCCGCCCTTCTCCGGAGACTCAGGGCGGCTTACAATGCGTTAAGCAATAGCCTTCATACTTTTGTATATTTATACAAAGTCACCTTATTGCCTCCACAAACTGGGTCCTCATTTCACCTACCTTAGAAAGGATGGAAGGCTGAGTCAACCTTGAGCCTGGTGAGATTCGAACTTACAGTAATTGCAGGCAGCTGGTGTTAATAACAGGGTGCTTAGACCACTGTACTATCAAGGCTCTTTATTCCCCAATGTCTCATTGGCCATCGTGCAGATCCATCTCTCCGTCCCAATCACTTTCCATTCACAGGAATTCCCTCCTCCCTCTATCACCTAAGTAACGTTATCTACCAAGGAGCAGGAAACTAAGTGAAAGTTCATCTCAGCATTAAAGCAAGGCTTCTCTCTCTCTCATTCATGTCAGCGCTGGGGAAAATCATAAATTGGAATGCTGACATTCAGGCTGTTTTTCAGGCCAAAAATGGCCTGAAAACAGCCTGAAAAATGGCCCACATATGGCCCCAAAATGCCCTGAAAACAGCCAGAAAATGGCCTGAAAAAGTCTGAAAATGGCCCTGAAAATGACCCCAAAATGGCCCACAAAACAGCCAGAAAATGGCCTGAAAACTGCCCAAAAAACAGCTGGAAAATGGCCTGGAAAACAACCTGAAAAATGGCTTGAAAAACAGCTTGAAATAAACCTGGAAATGGCCTGGAAAACAGCCTGAAAACAGCCTGAAAACTGCCCAAAAACGGCTGGAAAATGGCCCAGAAAACATCCTGAAAATGGCCCCAAAAGACCCAGAAACTGTATGAAAAACAGCTTAGTTTTTGGCCGTTTTCAGGCCGTTTTCCAGCATTCCAGCACCCACGAAGATCAGCTGGCTGGCACGCATGTGCACGCCGGAAAGTAGAAGAGCAGCTGGTAATGGCACACGTGCCCACAGAGAGGGCTCGGTGTGCCACCTCTGACACACGTGCCATAGGTTCACCATCACGGGCATACATTATCCAGTTCTGGTCACCTTGATACAAAAAAGATGTTGAGACTCTGGTAAGACTAGAGAGAAGACCAACAAAATGTAAGAAGTCTGTAAGAGGAACAAATAAGGATTAGGGTTAGGAATAACTAGGTATGTCTAGCTTAACAAGGAGAAGGACTTGCGGTGGCATGATAGCAGTCTTCCAATAATTGAGAGGTTGTCACAGATAAGAGGGGGACAAGCTATTCTAGTTGATATTAGCTTCTTCTCCTCACTGTTGCTACATGGCTAAAACACATTGTTAAGGATATTGGTGTTGTGTTATCAACCAGTAGAGTAAATGCACAAGAAAACGTTGCTGAGAGCAATGAATAAGAGATATGCAAACTGGTTTATCAAAAGCTTACTTTATAGTAGAAAAACAGTCTCATAGTCTTTAAACAAATTCCAAGTCTTTGCCAGTAAATCAGTCCAGTAGTTACAGATATCTTCCTACCAAACAAACATTAGTTGGTTAGAATAACAAACTCACTCTGGTTCACAAACCACGATGGTAGCAGATTCCATCAAACGATGATTACAGATAGCAACTCCTCTATATCATATCAGCTTCATCATCAATGGCAGCATATCATAGCAGCAACTGAACACGTTACAGTACCTTGCTTAAATACTCTCACAACCAGTGATTACGTAATTACAGCATGACTCAGCATTAAAGTCACATAATACATTTACAGATTAAAGTTACAGTACACTTATATTGCCTGGACAACTAGTTAGGCTCAAACCATATCCTAACATTCTCCCCTTTGGACAGGTCAATATATACAGTTTAGATTCTTTTTTTTTTTATTGCAAAAGTTTTACAATTACATTTTCACCCCTTTTTTCACCCCCCCACCTCCCTCCCCAAACTTCCCATCCTCCCTAACCCTCCCTGACCCTCCCCCCCCCAGACTTCCCTATTACATACTCATAACTAATAACACTAATATATAAGCCTGAACCCATCCCTCCCCCTATATAATTTTTCCTCTTTGTCTCTTTACATTAAAATATTTCTAATACATTATTTTCAAATAAAAGCTATTTGATACTTTCTAGTTTGGTATTTGTTCTGAACATATTCTATCCACCTTTTCCATTCCCATTCATAAGTCTCTTGTGAACAATCTTTTAAATACGCTGAAATCTTCGCCATCTCTGCAAAACTAGCCATCTTCAAAGTCCATTCCTCGATAGTAGGCAAAGCTTCATTCTTCCAATATTTACCTATCAACAATCTTGCTGCTGTTATCATATACAATATTAGTTTTATTTCACCCCGTGTAAAACCCTTAACTATACCCAATAAAAACAATTGTGGAGAAAATTGAATTTTTTTCTTCAAAACATTCTGCATGACCCACCAAATTTTTATCCAAAAAGCCTTAACTTTCCTACAGGTCCACCAAACATGATAATACGTAGCATCCAAACATTCGCATCTCCAACATTTTGGCTGAACATTAGGGTACATACATGACAACTTTTTGGGATCTAAATGCCATCTATAAAACATTTTGTAGAAATTTTCCCTCAGGTTCTGGGACTGTGTAAATTTAACATTCTGAACCCAAATTTTTTCCCATGTTTCCAGCATCACTGGTTCTTCAAAATTCTGTGCCCACTTAATCACAGTTTAGATTCTTAATCCATAGCTTTCACAACATGTTCTATGTTTTATAGCACCTTGGGCTTTGGTAAAATTATCAGCAATATTGTCTTCCGACATACAATATTCCAACTTAACCATGTTGCTTTGGATACACTGACGAACATTCAGATACCGAATGTCAGTATACTTAGATCTAGTTTTAACTGCTAAATTTATTGCCATTTTTATAGCAGCTTGGCTGTCCTCATGTATTACAATTGGATAATCCATCTTTAAACCAATATCCATCATTAGTTGTTTGTAATAAATCAAATCAGTACAAACTAGTGACAAACATGAGAACTCCGCCTCCATAGTCGAAAGACTAATATGTTTTTGACGAATTGATTTCCAGCCAATCAAACAATTGTCTAACATGATAGCTATACCCGATGTGGAAGAGCATGCCAAGCTAATGAAAAGAAGGACTAGGGACTAGGCTATTCTTCATGGTAGCAGTAGTCCAGTATTTGAGGTTCTGCCACAAAGAGGGGGGTCAACTTATTCTCCAAAGCACCAGAAGGCAAGACAAGAAACTTTTCTTTCTTTCTTTTCTTTCTTTCTTTTATTAGATTTATATACCGCCCTACTCCCGAAGGACTCAGGGCAGTGAACAGGCACAAGATAAAATGCATAGATACAAAAGTTAAAAGATATAATTAAAACCAGATTAAATAATTTAGCCCGAGACAATTAAAAACCCCAATAATTTAAAACAGATTAAATTTTCGATTTTAAAGAATTTTAAAACAGGGGAGAAAATTAGGCCAGGCCGGCTTGCTGGAATAGAAGAATCTTAAGAGCATGGCGGAAAGTGTGTAGATCCGGGATCCTCTGTATCTCCGGGGGGAGCTCATTCCAGATAGTGGGTGCCCCCACAGAGAAGGCCTTCCCCCTGGAGGCCGCCAGTCGACATTGTTTAGCTGACGGCACCCGGAGGAGCCCCTCTCTATGAGAGCGTACCGGCCGGTGGGAGGCTGTTTGTGGTAGTAGGCGGTCCCGTAAATAACCAGGTCCTAAGCCATGGAGCGCTCTAAAGGTGGTAACCAAAACCTTGAAGCGCACCCGGAAGACCACCGGGAGCCAGTGCAGCTCACGCAGGAGAGGTGTCACACGGGAGCGCCATGTTGCTCCCATAACCACCCGCGCGGCCACACTCTGCGCCAGTTGGAGCCTCCGGGTGCTCTTCAAGGGGAGCCCCATGTAGAGAGCGTTGCAGTAGTCCAGGCGGGAAGTGACGAGGGCATGAGTGACTGTGTGTAGGGAGTCCCGATCCAGAAAGGGACGCAACTGGCGAATCAGGCGAACCTGATGAAAAATCCTCCCGGTCACAGCCATCAAGTGCTCTTCTAAAGACAGCCGTGAATCCAGGAGGACGCCCAAGTTGCGAGCCCTCTCCGTGGGGGCCTTCAGAAGCTGTGGGTGCTCCAACACTTTTTATGTAAAGATTGGACAACCATTTGTCTCAAATGGTACAGGGTTTCCTGCTTGAGCAAGGGTTGGACTAGAAGACCTCCAAGGTCCCTTCCAACTCTGTTATTCTATTATTTGTCCTTTCTGTGTGACTTTTCACAAGTTTGGCACACGCCTTGTATGAAAGGATGAATTAAACTCCGGAGCATTACTCATGAAATGCGAAAGCTGGATTCCAGCGGGCGACAATGCTCAAACAAAGGATTTCCTGAAGACCATCAATGAATGTCGTACCCCTTTCGCCTTTCAGGATTAAGGACTGCAAAACCCACAGATTCACATTCTATTTTCAGTGCTCACTCTGGCATTTCTCCCATCAGTCTTTGCAGAGGTGCAAACAAAGTGCAAGCAACCAGAAAAAAAGAAAAAAAGAGAGCGAGAGAGAGGGAGGAAAAAAAAACCTTAACTGCCAGAGGATTATCTACAAGTGCTTACACATTCCATTCAGGTATGATTCTCCTACATGCATAACCTCGGGCGTTCATTTAATCGTCTTCCCCTCTCCCTTCCCCCACCCCAACCTGTAAAGATTGCAAAAAATGAAGTGCTGAATGCACCAAAGTGGCCCAAAATGATGAAGCTCCCGGAGTCAGCAAATTCACGCTACATATTCTCATAAAAGCATATTTGCAAGCTATTCAATGTACATCATAAGCGCAGGCATAAATAGATCTACAGTGAGGGCTGTTTGTTATTGCGTGGTGCCTTTAAAATAAACACACAGTGGCAATAAGTCACTGTTCGGGCCATTGAAAAGATGAGCAAACGTGACTTTTTTTTAGAAAGGAGGCCAAAATAGTTGACTTGATAACCCGAGTTTCATTCTTCACACAAAACAAGGCTTCTTCTGTATAGATACAGATTAACAGAGTTGGAAGGGACCTTGTAGGTCATCTAGTCCAACCCCCCCACCCACCCAAGCAGGAGACCCTACACCAGGAGTCTGCAACCTTAAACACTCAAAGAGCCATTTGGACCCATTTCCCACAGAAAAGGAAACACCGGGAGCCACAAAACCCTTCCTGTGCCTGACTATTTCTTGAGTGGCCACAAAACTAGCAGATGTAGTTGAAGTAAACGTTCTGTTGTCTTCTGAAACTTTTATTTTCTTGGATTTATCCATGGTTGGCATACCAGGGGTTGAAAAGCTCAATAAAATGTGTGCTGGTAGTATCGCATATTGGCGGTTGTGACACATATTTTGAGCGACTGGGAGCCGCAGCAGAGGGATGAAAGAGCCACATGCGGCTCCAGAGTCACAGGTTGCTGACCCCTGCCCTACCCCATTTCTGACAAATGGTATTCCAGTCTCTCCTTGAAAGCTTCCAGTGATGAAGTTCCAGTGATGGGCTGCAACAGGTTTAAGCTCAGTTGCTTACCTTCTAAAGCAGCCCCAGTAAGTAGAACAGCGGAGTCGTGGAAATCACCTGTGCCGCACGAATCAGTTGAACCAGAAAGGAAATATAGGACAGGATAGGGTGGGTGAGTGGGGCCAGCTGATTGTCGGCGCTACCGGTTCACCTGAACCGGTCCAAACCAGCAGCAGCCCACCGCTGTGAAGTTCCCACAACTTCTAAAGGCAACGTCTGTTCCATTGGTTGATTGCTTTCGTTGTCAGAAAATTTCTCCTTATTTCCAGGTTGAACCTCTCCTTGTTCAGTTTCCATCCATTATTCCTTGTCTGGCCTTCAGGTGCTTTGGAAAATAGCTTGACTCCCTCTTCTTTGTGGCAACCCCTTAGATATTGGAATACTGCTATCATATCTCACCTGGTCCTTCTCTTCAGTAGACTAGCCATGCCCAGTTCCTGCAACCGTTCATCGTATGTTTTAGCCTCCAGTCCTCTAGTCATCTTGGTTGCTCTTCTCTGCACTTTTTCTAGAGTCTCAACATCTTTTTTATAGTGTGGTGACCAAAATTGGATGCAGTATTCTAGGTGTGGTCTTACTAAGGCTTTATAGAATAGTATTAGTTGATCTTGATTGTATTCCTCTGTTAATGCAATTTAGGATTGCATTGGCTTTTTTTGGCTGCTGTTGCACACTGGGGGTGTGCAAGTAGAGCATACCCCCGGTGTGCGAAGAGGGCGGGGGTGTTAAAATATTATCCAAAGCACCAGAAGGCAAGACAAGAAACAATGGATGGAAACTAATCAAGGAGAGGAACAATTTGAAAATAAGGAGAAACTTCCTAATAGTGAGGACAATTAACCAGTGGAACAGAAGTTGCCTTCAAAAGTTGTGAGTGCTTCAACTCCGGAGTTTTTAAGAAGAGGCTGGACAGCCACTTGTCTGAAATGGTATAGGGTCTCCTGCTTGAGCAGGGTGATGGACTAGAAGATGTCCAAGGCCGTTTCCAGTTCTGTTATTCTGTATATTAGGAAGAGTTTACTGCCCTAGCAAGAAATTGAATCTCTTATCACTTCACAATTAAAAACTTCTTCACTCCAGCCAAGCTTCCTTCTCACCCCTATAACCAGATTTCCTGAAGGATCCAAATTATGTATCCTACCAGAGCAGGGATGAAATCCAGCAGGTTCTGACAGGTTCTGGAGAACCGGTAGCAGACATTTTGAGTAGTTCAGAGAACCGGCAAATACCACCTCTGTGTTGTGGCTCCATTGCCTGAGCCTGGGCTATCGACAGATGCAGACTCTGAGAGTGAGGAAGAGGAGTTGGCAAGGCCTCCCTCTCCAGGGCCCTCCTCTCTGGCAATGCCTCCGGAGGATACCGAAGGCCAAAAGATAGGCCCAGAGCCAAGCACGTCCCCGCAGCCACAGGTGGACAGCGACGAAGGAGATAAGTGCTGGCTGGACCTTCGGCAGAGGCGTAGGGACGAAGGCGTGCCAGAGATTAGCTGAGTCACTGGACCATACCCCACAGGGTATAAATGTGGGTGTGGTGGCCGGTTCAGTTTTTGACGAGCAAAAACTAGAAATAATCCATGATCTCTGCGTTACTGGACTTCTGCCTGCCTTGTTGGACTGCATTTGGACTAATCCTTGTATTGCGGAAACTTTGCCTGCTTTATCGGAATGCTTGCAGTCTAATCTTTGTTTTGTGTGAATAAAGTCTGAACTGGCAGCTAGCCACTGGGTTGCTGCTAGCTTTATCTTTAAAGATTTTGTCGTGTGGCTTATTAACTCTGGGCCGTCTGTGGGGCTGCGTGTGTGGGATGGGGACAGAACACTCTGGCTGGCCCCAGAGTGGAGTGGGAATGGAGATTTTGCAATATCCTTCCCCCAGGAGTGGGGAGGGAATGGAGATTTTGCAGTATCCTTCCCCTGCCACGCCCACCAAGCCACACCCATCAAGCCACACCATGCCCACCAAGCCACGCCCACAGAACCAGTAGTTTGAAAAAAAATGGATTTCACCACTGTACCAGAGTAATGTTAAACCAACTTTATTTGTATTGTTCTTTCACTTTAAAGCCAAACCTGAGGGTAGAGTATACTTTATGTCTCGATAAATATGAGAACATAAGCAATGCCCTGCTGGACCAGTTCCCTGGCCTACCTCATCTAGCAGTCTGCTCTCACAGTGGCCAACCGAATGCACAGGGAAGCTTACTAGCCTCCAAGCAGATGCCTTCAGAAGCAGTTCCACTACTAGTAGCCAGCACCGCATGTAATCACAACAAATTCCAAAGTGGGAGTATATGTTATGTAAAGACAAACAATCCTTTAGCCTGTCTTGATTTTTCCATGATTCCTGTTCATTGGTTGACCTCTGGTTCTAGTATGTTTGATTGGGAGAAATGCTTCTTCTTGTCCAATCTATGAATAATTCTGGACACTGTATTTCCTGTCAATTGTTGCCTTACTAGACAAAACAAACAAACAAACACCTCTTCTCTTTCTTCATAGGGAAGTTGTTCCAACCCCTCAATCATCTTAGTTGTCTTCTGCTGAACCTTTTCTAGTTCTGAAGTTGATTAGGAGACTGGAGGCTAAAGCATGAAGAATGGTTGCTGGAATTGGGCATGTCAAGGTTGATAAAAAGAAGAACTAGGGGTGACATGATAGCAGTCTTCCAATATCTAAGGCAGGGGTCAGCAACCCTCAGCTCTGGAGCCGCATGTGGCTCTTTCATCCTCCTGCTGTGGCTCCCTGTTGCTGGTCAGCTCCTCAATTGATAGGGCTTTCGGTTAGGACAGGTAGAGGAAAAAGGATGCCGTGCTAGGAGGAGACTCTATGGTGGGGGAACCGACTTCCAGTCGGCAGAGGAAAAAGGATGCCATGCTAGAAGGAGACCCTATGGTGGGGGAACGGGACTTCTGGTCAACAGAGGAAAAAGGATGCCATGTTAGAAGGAGACTCTATGGTGGGGGAACGGGACTTCTGGTCAACAGAGGAAAAAGGACACCATGCTAGGAGGAGACTCTATGGTGGGGGAACTGACTTCCAGTCGGCAGAGGAAAAAGGATGCCATGCTAGAAGGAGACTCTATGGTGGGGGAACGGGACTTCTGGTCAACAGAGGAAAAAGGATGCCATGCTAGAAGGAGACTCTATGGTGGGGGAAACAGGACTTCTGGTCAACAGAGGAAAAAGGATGCCATGCTAGAAGGAGACTCTATGGTGGGGGAACGGGACTTCTGGTCAACAGAGGAAAAAGGATGCCATGCTATGAGGAGACTATGATGGGGGAACCGGACTTCTGGTCAGCTCCAGAATTGAACAGGGGCTTCCGGTTAGGACCTTTGTGGCTCTTTGAGTGTTTAAGGTTACCGACCCCTGGTCTAAGGGGTACCACAATGTAGAGAGGGGTCAAGCTATTCTCCAAAGCACCTGAGGGCAGGACAAGAAATAATGGATGGAAACTAATCAAGGAGAGAAACAACCTAGAATTAAGGAGAAATTTCCTGACAGTGAAAACAATTAACCAGTGGAACAGCTTGCCACCAGAAATTGTGGGTGCTCCATCACTGGAGGCTTTTAAGAAGAGACTGGACAGCTACTTGTCTGAAATGATATAGGGTCTCCTCTTGAACAGGGGGTTGGACTAGAAGACCTCCAAGGTCCCTTCATGATATGAAGTGTTCCAATATTTGAGGGGCTGCCCCAAAGAAGAGGGAGTCAATCTATTCTCCAAAGCACCTGAAGCAATGGGTGGAAACTAATCAAGGAGAGAAGTTGTGGATGCTCCATCACTGGAGATTTTCAAGAAGAGATTGGGCAACCATTTGTCTGAAATGGTATGGGGTCTCCTGCTTGAGCAGGAGGTTGGACTAGAAGATCTCCAGGCACCCTTCCAACTCTATTATTATTATGTTCTTCCAGAGCTGCAAGAAACAGAACTGCGCACAATATTCCAGATGTGGTATCAACATTGATTTATGTAATGCCATTAGGATATTGATGTTTCTGTTTCCAATATTCTTTCTTGTTGTCATTAAAGTGCAATTGGCATTTATTTTTCTGCACACTGTGTCAACATCTTCATTCAACAGTTTACCATTACTCCGAGACCCAGCTTCAGTCTCTTCTAAAAAATGGAATGTAAAGTGAACTTTTGACAAACAATTTTATTTTTAGATCTCTAGGGTATTGCAACTTAGAATCAGTGATGTGAAGAGCTTGGTCTGGCTGATGCAATTTTGAAGTGGGATGGACTAAATGTGAGAAAGGCAGGAAAGAAGGAATCAAATTAAAACCAACAAAGCTAATGCATCCTGGGATGAATGAAAATAAGGAAGTGAGAAACAGAAAACAAGTAATAATGTAATTATAAAGGCAGATTGTCAATAGCAATTTCCAGCTTACACAACTCTGCCATTGTGCTGTGGGCGAAGAAGGGAGATCTTTGAGAAGAGATGGAGAATTGATTCAAAGGGAGAAGAGGTGAAAAACCAATAAACAAGAAAGACAGGTGAATATTACTGAAAATCAAATAATCAATCGATCTAGTTGGACCAATCAGGATGATAGCAGTGTTCCGATATTTGAGGGGCTGCCACAAAGAAAAGGGAGTCAAGCTATTCTCCAAAGCACCTGAAGGCAGGACAAGAAACAATGGGTGGAAACTCATCAAGGAGAGAAGCAACCTGGAACTAAGAAGAAATTTCCTGACAGTGAGAACAATTAACCAGTGGAACAACTTGCCTCCAGAAGTTGTGAATTCTCCAACACTGAAAGTTTTAAAGAAGAGACTGGACAATCATTTGGGTATGTCTAATTTAATGAAAAGAAGGACTAGGGGTGACATGATAGCAGTCTTCCAATATCTCAGGGGCTGCCAGAAAGAAGAGGGAGTCAAGCTGTTCTCCAAAGCACCTGAGGGTAGGACAAGAAGCAATGGGTGGAAACTTATCAAGGAGAGAAGCAACCTAGAACTAAGGACGAATTTCCTGACAGTGAGAACAATTAACCAGTGAAACAACTTGCCTCCAGAAGTTGTGAATTCTCCAACACTGGAAGTTTTAAAGAAGAGAGTGGACAACCATTTGTCTGAAATGGTGTAGGCTTTTCTGAGCAGGGAGTTGGACAAGAAGACCTCCAAGGTCCCTTCCAACTCTGTTATTCTGTTCTGTTCTGTTCTGTTCAAGGGGATTGACTGTGAAGTAGAACTAATGAGAACAATAATAATATGTCAAACATCCACATCTGCCTATCCCAGGCCCTTGGGAAGGGCTTGATAGGTGGATAAAAATACCAAAAACAGTCTAAACCTTTGGCTAACTGTGTGACAAAGTATAATAATATAATCTTATACAATGGTGGGATTCCAATAATATAACAACTGGTTCTCTGCCCTAATGACCAGCTGGGTGGGTGTGGCCATGGTGGGCGTGGCCAGGGGGTGTGACAGGCAGCACTCGGCCTCCTGCACCCCCCTGGTAGCAAAAATGGGCCATGGGAGGAGCGCTGCCCCCCACACTCCGTTTTGGGCCTAGTAGGCCTCCCTGCAGCCTCCTGGGAGCCAAAACAAGGTGCGTGGGGACTCCTGGAAGGGGTGGGGAAGGGAGGGGCCAGCCAACAATTTAACAACCGGTTCACCTGAACTGGCCCGAACTGGCTGAATCCCACCACTGATCTTATAGCAAGTAACTCTGTTATGCACAAACCATTCCTAGACAAGGACATAACACAACCACTAAAATGATTCCTTGCAACATCAATAAAAATTATGATGAGCCAGCAATGGAAAAATCCATGGAACCTATAGTTGAAAAAGTAGCTGAAAATGAGCAGTTTAAAATATTGTGGGATTTCTGAACACAAAGTCCTAAGAGTCTCTGCTCGGGGCACAACTGATTTAACTGTGGTTGAAAAGAAGAACGTGAGGATAATTGACATGCCAATATCAGGAGAGAGTAGAAGAAAAGACAAAGAATTAGAGAATACCACAAAGTATCAAGGCCTGAAAATTGAAGTTGAAAGATGTTGGCATAAACTGGCTGCGATGGTCCCAATCGTCCACAGTGCTTGGTTTCACACTTATATTTACGGCTATACATTACGTCATAATGTAGGTAGGTAGGTAGGTACATGATAGACAGATACATGATAGAGACAGACAGACAGACAGACAGACAGACAGACAGACAGACAGACAGAGACAGATAGGCAGGCAGGCAGGCATGTAGATAGATAGGTAGATAGATAGATAGATAGATAGATAGATAGATAGATAGATAGATAGGTAGGTAGATAGATGATGGATAGATAGATAGATAGATAGATAGATAGATAGATAGATAGATAGATAGATAGGCAGGCAGGCGGATGGATGGATGGATGGATGGATGGATGGATGGATGGATGGATGGACGGACAGACGGACAGATGGACAGACGGACAGATGGACAGATGGACATGATACATATGTATCAGGTTCAAGAAACTAGGAACCAAGGTTGTTCACATGAGTACAAGTTTAATCCATACTAGCTCTCTACAAGAAACTAAACTACTAACAGTCAGTGCAAATTGGTGATAAGCTAAGGAATTCATGGTGCGCTGGACTTACATCTCTTGTGGGTGTGAAGGGATTCTAGATTGATAACATGCTTGACCCCTCCCTCAGACTCAGGCTGATCATTTCCTACAATATTGTTTGGAACTATTATTTATTTCATTTGTCTATGGGGATTCTCAGTCATCCAGGTCCAGGGGTGAAATCCAGCAGGTCCTGACAGGTTCTGGAGAACCGGTAGCAGAAATTTTGAGCAGTTTGGAGAACTGGCAAATACCACCTGTGACTAGCCCCAGAGTGGGGTGGGAATGGGGATTTTGCAATATCCTTCCCCCAGGAGTGCGGAGGGAATGGGGATTTTGCAGTATCCTTCCCTTGCAAATGCCCACCAAGCCACACCATGCCCACCAAACACACCCACAGAACTGGTAGAAAAAAAAAATGGATTTCACCGCTGTTCAGGTCTTGGTTATCGCAAAGGTGCTTTTTTATTTTTATTTTTTTTAAAGCACCTTTGGGACATTCATTTCATTTATTGACCCACATTTGTATGCCCCCCTGCTTGTACGACTTGCAGACAGTGACAATGATTGATTTCTAACCGAGAAGGAAAAATCACTTATTAAATTCTCTCTGCAACACGGGTAAGAGCTGTGAAGACTTCTAAGTTGTTCACCATTCCGTTGTAATGGCCCAAAGCTCTCGGGAGGATTAAGCCAATCTGTAGAAGATAATTGTCAATGACTTTTAGACACGAGAGCTTAAGACAAAACTTCCTTGTTCAGAAATGGATGCTGATAAAATAAAATAAAACCACTCTCATCTGGAGAGGTCTTTGATCAGCTCCACAAGAAGAGACTTGTATCAAACATGCAAATATCAAACCCTCAAACCCTCCTAAAGAGGCAATTTGCTCAGATAATAATAATAAAAAAAATAATGGCTCAATTAAATGGGAAGACATTTGTTACCCTCCCCCCAAAAAAATCCTTTTCATACCATCTTTTCTTGTCTAAGATGCATTCTCTTAAAGTTCTGGTTTGAACTTCAAGTCACCTATGGGAAAAAAGAAAGAAAGAAAGAAAGAAAGAAAGAAAGAAAGAAAGAAAGAAAGAAAGAAAGAAAGAAAGAAAGAAAGAAAGAAAAGAGAGAGAGAGAGAGAGAGAGAGAGAGAGAGAGAGAGAGAGAGAGAGAGAGAGAGAGAGAAGGAGAAGGACAGGGGTGTCGATCATGATGAACACAATAGTAGCAGGAGCCAAATACTGAGCTAAGCCTAAAGAGCTAGGTTAGTTTTAGGACAATGGTTTTCAACCTTTTCTTTACCACAGACAAGGAGAAGGAGGAGGAGGAGGAGGAAGAAGAGGAGGAGGAGGAGACGAAAGAGGAGGAGGAGGAGGAGGAGGAGGAGGAGGAGGAGGAGGAGGAGGAGGAGAAGAAGAAGAAGAAGAAGAAGAAGAAGAAGGAGAAGGAGAAGGAGAAGGAGAAGGAGAAGGAGAAGGAGAAGGAGAAGGAGAAGGAGAAGGAGATGAAAGAGGAGGAGAAGAAGAAGAAGAAGAAGAAGAAGAAGAAGAAGAAGAAGAAGAAGAAGAAGAAGAAGAAGAAGAAGAAGAAGAAGAAGAAGAAGAAGAAGAAGAAGAAGAAGAAACTCGATCAGCTATTATATAAATGGATTTTATTAATGGAGATACTTATCCAGATTTGGAAAGGGGAAAGTTTCTCTTCTAGCAGCCTATGAATATTTAACAGGAGGCCTTAGCCGTTATGTATGCACATATATAGCCATATACTGTTTTACCAAGCTCGGTTTCTGGGGAAGAGAAGAGAAAGGACCTAATTAACACTCTGCAATCTCAACTGGTTTAAAAACCCAAAAGGCAATCTAAATAATTCCTGAGATTGCTTTGCTCCTAAGTACCGAACAGGGAAAAGCCATTTTGAGAGAGGGAAAAAAAATGGGCGCCTGTGTTATTAATAGAAATTTCTCCCCTTGCTTTGTTTAATTGTGGCTGTAGATTTTTGCAAAAAATATTCAGGAGGCAGAGTGGTGTTGCTGGATTTGGCCCAAGTCTGACAAGGCCCAAGTTTTTTGTTGTTGTTCCTCTTGATTCTTTTCAGAAATTTACTAAAAGAAAGGAGGAAGGTTCAACCAATCCCAAAGGGCCTCTTCGTTTCGACAGGTGAAAAACTCATTTTGATTTGCAGGGATTGGTCAAGGGCAGTGGTGGAATTCAAATTTTTTTTACTACCGGTTCAGTGGGCATGGCTTGGTGGGCATGGTGTGGCTTGGTGGGCGTGGCTTGGTGGGTGTGGTGTGGCTTGGTGGGCGTGGCTTTGTGGGCATGGCGGGGTGGATACTGCAAAATCCCCATTCCCTCCCTACTCCTGGGGGAAGGATATTGCAAAATCCCTAGTCCAGTTGCGTCTTGAAAAAGCATCTTTGGGACACATATGTAGAGAAGAAACAGTGGGGCAACAGAAATCAGTTGAGCATTAAAATCAAGCAAGAAATAGATCACATAGCTTTTTCTTTCTTTCTTTCTTTCTTTCTTTCTTTCTTTCTTTCTTTCTTTCTTTCTTTCTTTCTTTCTTTCTTTTGTGCATCCATCTGATATCCCAAATCACAGTACTGAAGTCAGTTTCGCCTCTCGTTCTCTCTGCCCCCAACCTCCTGTGGCTTCCTTTATCTATTAACATTAAACATTGGTGGGGAATTCGATTTGGAGTTCAGAGCTCTTATTAAAAATGGAACAATTCTGGGAGTCTGTGCTGTTTCCCCCCATAGAATCTAATTTCCTTCTCAATGGGTGATTGTACCATTGTATGCAAAAAGAAAAAAAAGAAAAGAAAAAAAGAAACCCACACTACAACTTAATTCTTTTGCATAAGCTGCACGAATGAACCAACCAGCCCATCAACTCCCTCTAAAAATGGACACAATATTAAATAATACCTTTATCGTTTTGGATCCAATCATACACCAGAAAGGCTGCAAGCGTGCAATTGTAATTAGCAAGAGCTATGAAAATGGCAAGAGGGCTAATGGAGATTGAGTTAAATACAACTTGGGTGTGTGTATCAATAAACAGAATACAATGTCAGGTTACAATTATTGCACTAGTTTTGTTTCCAGATGATAGAAAATGTAGGGAGCCCTCCACGGGTGAAATGCTCCCGGTTCGGACCGGATCGCGTGATCTGGTAGAGATGGAGGTGGATGGTTCGGAGAACCGGTAGCAAAAATCCCTGCCCCCCCCCCCATGCCCAGCTGAGCCACACAATCATCAGAGGCTTTTTTTTTTACTTTTAAAAGCATTTTTTCTACAACCTCTTCGGCTGAAAAAATGCTTTTAAAATTAAAAAAAATAAGCCTCTGATGATCACATGGCTCAGCTGGGATCGTCAAAGGCTTTTAAAAGAAAAAAAGCCTCTGCTGATCAGATCAGCCTCTGCTGATCAGGCAAAACTCTTTTTTTTTCTTTTAAAAGCCTCTGACGATCCAAGCTGAGTTACCTGATCGTCAGAGGCTTTTAAAAGAAAAAAAAGCCTCTGCAGATCAGGCAACCCAGCTGGGATCGTCAGAGCCTTTTGAAAGCATTTTTTTATAATCTCTTTGCCGAAGAGGTTGTAAAAAAAATGGTTTTAAAAGTAAAAAAAAAAAAAAAATTGGCCATACCCACCCAGTCACATTACCCCCCCTCCCACCAAGCCACGCCCACAGAACCAGTAGTAACAAATTTTAGATTTCACCACTAGAGAAAGCCCTCTCTGTCTCCCCCCCTCCTAAATCTCATCCCGCAAAGTCTCTGCTCCCCTTATAATTACCATACTTTTTGGAGTATAAGACGCACTTCCCCTTCCCCAAAAGATGGTGGAAATGTTGGTGCGTCTTATACACTGAATACTGCCATTTTTGACCTCCTGAAACCCCGCCCCGCATGTCACATTTTCACAAAAAACAGGCCCATTTTTGGCTTCCCGAACCCTCCGCGCATCCCTTTTTTGCCCTCCCCAGCCCCCAGGAGCACTCTGTAGGCATGCCAAACCCAAGGCCTGCAGAGTAGTCCTGGGGCCTGGGGTGGGCAAAAGCAGGATGCGCGGAGGCCAAAAACTATTTTTTTTTCTTGTTTTCCTCTTCGAAATCTTTTTTTAAAAAAAGTTTTTTATTTTGAATACATTAAAACAAGACACAAACACACAACATTTATATACATATCACTTTTTCCTACAGCTATTTCGAAGTGATCCTTTCTTGCTATTTACATCTATTTACACATATTTTAAACTTTGTCTTATTCAACAATTATTTTCCATCTTAGGGTTGCCAGGTGTCCACTATTTGAGCGGACAGTCCGCTTTTTTCACATTATGTTCACTATTTTTTTTTCACAAAATAGTGGACATTTTTTTTTATTCAAAAGCTTTATGATGAAATGGTATGTAATCTAAAGCTGTACAGTCTAAGAGAATAAGGATAGGAGAATCGCGTTTTGTCTTTTTTTTTCATAAGTTAGAATGAGACAAAGATCGAATATCCATTGAGCTCGATTCTCCGAAAAAAATTAATGATGAGATTAAAATAAAAATATATTATAAAATTATGTACAGTTCACATTTTTAAAATGTATTGTAGCTTGTGTCGACTGACCTAAAATGGCGTGTTAAAATGTTTGTAAGAAAATATATAATTTAATTGTATTTTTTTTTCTTTTTTTACTACTTAACCCCCTCCCCCCGCTTGTCCGCTATTTTTTGGAAACAGACCTGGCGACCCTATCCATCTTTCTTTATTTTGTCTACATTGTACCTTGATCTTCAACAGTTTTTTTCCCCTCTCTCCTTTATTCCTCTTTCTCATTTTTTTCCTATTCTCCAACCATTCATACCATCTACACCACACTTTGTAATATTCTGTATCCTCTTTCTCCTTGAGTTCTTTTGTTAATTTGTCCATCTCTGGCCTCTTCGAAATCTTGGTGTGTCTTATACTCCGGTGCATCTTATATAGTCTGAAAAATATGGTATTTTCTTTAACAACCCATATCAATTATTGTTGCATATTGCTAAGCCAAACATACACAAGTAGAAATGGTGTTTATTGTGCGTTTTCTTGCTTCGTTAATGGGATATTACTCTTTTCCCCTTTTTCCTGACAAAAAGGTATTTTTGAAAAGAAATAATAAATAAAACACCTGTGCCTGTTACTTTTACAGTAGTGAAATTAGAGAACCAAAGAAGCTTCTTGGATGAGAAGCAAAACATTTTTAAACAAAAAAACAAAAAAAAACAACCCTCAAGAAAGTCCAGCTACCATCGGAGAAAAAAAAAACATTCTCAATTATCCAGGTCATGGTTGACCCAAAGGTATTTTTCTAAAAGGTATCTGGATTTTCTTGGGTTTTTCTTCGAAAATGTGTTGCTTCTCGTCCAAGAAGCTTCTCATCCAAGAAGTTTCTTCAGTTCTTCTGCTGAAGAATTGAAGATCCCCTCATCCATGAAGTTTTTCAGTTTTTCTGCTGAAGAATTGAAGAACTTCTCATCCTAGAAGCTTATTTAGTTCTTCTGCTGAAGAATTGAAGAACTCCTCATCCATGAAGCTTCTTCGGTTCTTCTGCTGAAGAATTGAAGAACTCCTCATCCAATAAGCTTCTTAAGTTCTTCTTTTGAAGAATTGAAAAACTCCTCATCCAAGAAGCTTCTTCGGTTCTTCTGCTGAAGAATTGAAGAACTCCTCATCCAAGAAACTTCTTAAGTTCTTCTTTTGAAGAATTGAAGAACTCCTCATCCAAGATGCTTCTTCGGTTCTTCTGCTGAAGAATTGAAGAACTCCTCATCCAAGAAGCTTCTTAAGTTCTTCTTTTGAAGAATTGAAAAACTCCTCATCCATGAAGCTTCTTCGGTTCTTCTGCTGAAGAATTGAAGAACTTCTCATCCAAGAAACTTCTTCAATTCTTCAGAACTGAAGAAGCCTCTTAGAGGAGAAGCAAAATGTTTTCAAAGAAAAAAAACGCCAAGAAAGTCCAGTTGCCTTTCAAAAAAGCACCTTTGCTACAGCATGTAGTATTACTCCAACTTACTCCAGGGCCATCTTACAAAGAATAGGAAAGCATTTGAGATATAACTAAGGCCACCATTTCTTTTCTGAACATCATTCCAGAAGAGAGTCCAACACTTCTCTTGCTTCCCACTTCATTTCATCAGTTGACAACAGAAGACTCAATGTTCGTAGACAAGATTTTAGAGAGGCACTGAAACTCCAGAGTTGATTTAAATAACAACAATAACAACAAAAACTCTTATGAATGCCTATCCTATTGTCTCTAGACAATGTCCCAGAAGCCAAGAATTCTGATGACCCATCTTGGCAAGAAGTGAACATATTCCTTGGAAACCTGATTTTTATTTGGAGACATGTGCTGAAAGTCGATAGTCATGTATAATGCAACATGTTTTTAGAAAGTTTTTAGCCGGTGGCTTAGACAGATGCTTCTCAGAATAAGAGCCAGTGAACTGTGACTGGAAACTCTATGAAAATGTTTTGCACAGAAAATGAATCCTTTCGCGCACATAGAGGAAATATCTTCAGGGATTGGGATTATCGGGTGATCCTTTTCAAGCCACTTGGCACCAAATTTCATTTCATTCAAATCATTTGACTCATCCAATGAGGGTCGTAGACCTATGTCTTCCACCCTCTTTTTCCCCCCTCCTAAGCAAATAGGGGCGGGTGTGTGATACATCTTCCTTGAAGCAATAGGGGATTTGCATCCACGTAAGATGGCTAATTTAGTTCAATGAATGGGGCATTTATTTATTTATTTATTTATTGGGGTGCAATGGCTCAGTGGTTAAAGGAGCTGACAGCCCAAGATTCGAGACCCGAGCGCCGCATGATGGGGTGAGCTCTCGTTTCTTGCTTCAGCTCCTATCCACCTAGCAGTTTGAAAGCATGCAAATGTGAGTAGATAAATAGGTACCACTTTGGTGGGAAGATGACAGCGTTCTGTGTGCCTTTGGCCAAAGGGGTGTCAAACTGGTGTGGCCTATGGGTCAGATTCATCATGTGCAGGCCGTGCCCGCCCCAGCTCTGCGAAGGGGAAAAACATCACGAAACGTCACATGATGGCAATGGGATGCCGCAAGTTTGATATCCGTGTTCTAGAGACTCAACATCATTTTTTTTTACATCGTGGCGACCAAAATTGGATGTAGCATTCTAAGAGTGTCTTTATCAAGGCATGATAAAGTGGTATTAACACTTCACATGATCTTGATTCTATCCCTCTGTTTATGCAGCCTAGAACTGTGTTGGCTTTTTTTGGCAGCTGCAGCACACGGCTGGCTCATATTTAAATGGTTGTCCACCAGGACTCCAATATCCCTCTCACAATTACTACCATTGAGCCAGGTACCACCTGTAATGTACCTGTGCATTTTGGGGTTTTTTTGCCTAAATGTAGAACCTTACTTTTTTCACCATTGAATTTGTGAAAAAAGTAAGGTTCTGCATTTAGGCAAGAAAAGACAAAATGCACAGGTACAGTATAGGTGGTACCTCGCTCCACAGTAGTCATAACCCCAAGAAACTATCTCTTCTCTACGAGAGCCTTCTTTCCTCCCCTTGGTTGTAGAACATAACCTGATGTTCATGCTTTATATTCCAGGCACAACTGTTCACACTGGCATGTTCTCCGTGCAGCTGTTTTCTAAGAACTATTCTCTGCTGGGTTCACTGATTTGATACCCACCTTGATAGAATCCCAGATTTGGAAGGGATACCAAAGGCCGTTGGGTCCAACCTGTATTTTGCAGAAATTCCAATTAAAGCATCTCTGGCATACGGTTGTCTAGCCTCCAACTGGATGTTTTCAGTGACAGGAAGTCCACCATCTCTCTGGGTCATTGATTCCACTGTCAATCTGCTCCTATTTGTTACATATCTTTTCCTCTCCCCCATATGTTCAGGCAGGGTCTGCCTTTCTGTAACTCCGATCCATTATTCTACAACATCCTGCATTCTGGCACCACAGAGAACAGTTTGACTTTCTTTCCTTTTGACATCCTTTCCAGGTATTCAGAATATTTTAAATTCTGGTGGGCCCAAACTTATGATTTATGACAGCATCTCAGGATTTAATGCTCCAGCGGTGAGTAGGCTAAATCTACTGGGAAGTTGAGCAGAGAATGAAGTGGCAGAAAGTGAGTTTGGGATAGAGATATCAAATCTAGGTCGCGTCAGATCATCCAGAGGTAACAAACTCAAGTTCTTGGCAATCTTGTTGCTGCCATCTAGTGTTTTCCAGCATTTCTGCAGCTCAGGTATAACTAATTTAGGAACTTTTTCTCCAAGCAAAAAGTCACACTTCATTCTTTGATTTCTTGAGTGGTGTCTATAATTAAGTTTGTGTTGTTCAGTAGCTAATGACACCTACTGTATTTTTCGGTGTATAAGACGCACTTTCCCCACCCCCCAAGTGGGTGGAAATGTCTGTGCGTCTTATAGAGAAAATGTTGCCAAAGCCCTGCCCACCCATTGACCCCACCCTTCAGCTTCTGCCTCCCAGCAATTTGCCTCCTTGCAACAAACAGCAAACATCCTGGTCAGCTCCAGCACAGCCTGATTTAGCACAAGCAGCTGATTGACGGTTGGATATGCCTCCCAGAATACCGTATATAAGTTGTTCCAGGCTGTGGGGATTGCCATCACCCATCGTTGCTGTCGCCACCCTTCACCACTGCTGCCTATCGCCGCCTCCACATGCCCCATTTTCAGCCTCTGCATGTCCTGTTTTCGGCCTCCACGTGCCCCATTTTCAGTCTCTGCGCACCCCATTTTTGGCCTATTCTAGGGTATCCTCGCCATCTGGAATGGGCTGAAAATGGGGCACATTGAGGCCGAAAATGTGGCCCGTGGAGGCAGAGATAGGCAATAGCGGTGATGGGCAGTGGTGATCCCCACATCCTGGAACAGCTGATAGGCGGTATTCCGGGAGGCAGATCCAACCGCCAATCAGCTGCTTGTGCTAAATCAAGCTGTGCTGAAGCTGACAAGGCTGTTTACTGCTTGCTGCCAACTGTTTACTTCAGCCCCAACTCTCCGATGTGCAGCCATCAGGCTTTGCTACTCTGCAGTGGAATACTGTGCACCTGTATGGATAAACAGCTCACATACAGGACTTATTGATGTTCAACTTAACCATACGATAAGGCTAATTACTGGGTGCATAAAATCTACATCTAGTTACTGGTTACCAGTTCTTAGTCACATACTCCCCCCGCACTTACGACGACAAGAAGCTCTCATTCGGGAGTATAGTAAGATCCTGTTAAATTCCTCTCTACCCATACATGGATACATTCCTGATCTCTTAAGATGCCGATTAAAGTCAAGAAATCCACCAATCTTGGCAGCGCGTAAGTTGATGGCCGATCATCAGAACACCACACAAAAGTGGATGGAGGCGTGGAATAGCTGTTCCCCCCAAGATGTCTCCGAGCATATCAGTCCTAGTAGTATACCTCCAGGATTTAGCCTACCCCGACACATATGGGTGACATATAATAGAATTAGAACAACTCATGGGGTGTGTGCTGACTCCCTGTATAAATGGGGAAAGACACCTTCAGCGCAATGTGATTGCGGGGCCCCTCGACAGACTATCCAGCATATAGTGAGGGAATGCCCTAACAGAAGGTATCCAGGAGATTCTAGGGACTTCCTCTGCATAACAACCACAGCTACTGACTGGATCTCCAAACTCGACATTAAACCTTGAAATGTTATTTCTGTTTTCCTTTTAGGTTTTCTTACTGTTTTTTTTTATTGTTTTAATTGTTTTTAACCTGTAAAAATGAAGTGTTTTAATGCTGTGTGTGACCAGCCATACGCTAAATAAATAAACTGCTTGCTGCAAGGAGGCAAATTGCTGGGAGGCAGAGGCAGATTTTTCTTCCTCCCCAAAAGCTAGGTGCGTCTTATAGTCTGAAAAATATGGTACTTGTTTTGTTCAGTTGCTAAATTGTGCCTGACCCTTCATAATCCCATAGGACTACAGCACGCCAGGCCCTCCTCTCTGTTTCCTGGAGTTTGCACAAAGTCATCCTCATTGTGTCAGTGATTCAAACTAACTATCTCATCCTCTGCCGTCCCCTTCTCCTTTTGCCTTCCATCTTTCCCAACATCAGGGTCTTCTACAGAAGTGGGCTTCACATAAGTTTACCACTGGTTCGCCATACAATGAAAATGTGAGCGCATGCCTTACCACACATGCACGCAGCCTTCCACACATGCACTTTGCTCACACATGTGGCTTGCATGCATGCACGTGGCTTAGAAAAAGTGGCTAAATAGGACGGCATAGCACCAGGGCAGGAGTGCGGAGGGAGGGAGTACTACTGGTTTGCTACTACCGATTCGCCCGAACCGGTCCTAAACGGCTGAATACTACCACTGGTCTTTTCCAAAGACTTTTCTCTTCTCATGTGGCCAAAGTATTTGTGTTTCATGTCCATAGAGATTCTCTGTCATCTAGATCACGATTGTCCCAAAACTGCTTTTTTTTCAAGGAGAAACTGGACTTTCTTGGTTATTTTTTTCCTTTGAAGATATTTCGCTTCTCATCCAGGAAGTCCCAAAAGTCCAAGCGCTGAAGAAGCTTCTTGGATGAGAAATGAAACATCTTCAAAGAAAAAACAAAGGAAGTCCAGTTGCATCTTTTAAAAAGCACCTTTGGGACAACCATGACCTGGATGACTGAGAATCCCCATAGAGATCCAAGCTCTTCAGTTCTAACTGGATGGAGGCAAATGGAAGGATTTATATTCCTTGCAGACAGCTGGTCTTTTGCATTTTTTTAGAGAATTCCAAGAAGACTCCAAACCCATTTGCACTACTCAGATGACCCTGAGGACACAGATAAATTTCCAAGTGCCTCAATGACTCCCTAAAAGGATGCAAATGACCCACTGTCTGAAAGGAGGATAAATCCTTCCATCCCCCGCCATCCAGTTAGAGCTGAAGAAGTTTCTTGGATGAGAAGAAAAACATCTTCAAAGAAAAACAAGATAGTCCAGTTGTCTCTTCAAAAACCACTTTTGGGATAGTTGTGCTTCAGCTTCAGTATCTGTCCTTCCAAAGAAGGGTTGATTTCCCTTAGGATTGACTGACTGAATCTTTTTTCAGTCCAAGGGACTCTCAAGAGTCTTCTCCAACACAATAATTTGAAAGCATCAATTCTACGGCACTCACATGGCCCAACTCTCCCAGCCATACATTACAACTGGGAAACATTTTTGACTGTTTACTATTTGTCTCTTTTGTTGGCAAGGTAATGTCTCTGCTTTTTAATATGCTGTCTAGGTCTGCCATAACTTTCCTCCTAATGAGCAAGTATCTTTTAATTTCATGGCTCCACTATAACTAAGGACGTTACAAAATTTCAGCCACCTTTCTTCATCTCCATTGCTCTATCATCCTTGGACTTCAGGTTTTGCCGCTCACTTGCTTCATTTCATCCTTGTCACTGCTGTTGATGTTCTCCACCCACTGCCGCCATCTATGACCAGCCATATCCATGTGCTCTCCAGTTCACCTGAGATGCTCAAGAGGGACATCTTCATCCATGAAAGAACATACCCTCATAGTAGAGGTTCTATGAGGGAAAGGCAGAGGAGGTCAAAGAGAAGGAAAGGAGGAGGAGGGGGGAAGGAAGGAGAAGGAAGGGGAGAGAGAAAGAAGAAGGAGAAGTAAAGATGAAGGGAAAGGCAGAGGAGGTCAAAGAGAAGGAAAGGAGGAGGGGGAGAAGCGGGAGGAGCGGGAGGAAAAGGAGAAGGAGGAGAAGGAAGTGGAGAGAAAGAGGAAGAAGTAAAGATGAAGGGAAAGGCAGAGGAGATCAAAGAGAAGGAAAGGAGGAGGGGGAGGAGGGGGAGGAGAGGGAGAACAAGGAGAAGGAGGAGAAGGAAGGGGGAGAGAGAAAGAGGAAGAAGTAAAGATGAAGGGAAAGGCAGAGGAGGTCAAAGAGAAGGAAAGGAGGAGGAGGGGGAAGGGAGGAGAAGGAAGGGGAGAGAGAAAGAAGAAGGAGAAGTAAAGATGAAGGGAAAGGAAGAGGAGATCAAAGAGAAGGAAAGGAGGAGGGGGAGGAGGGGGAGGAGCGGGGAGAACAAGGAGAAGGAGGAGAAGGAAGGGGAGAGAGAAAGAGGAAGAAGTAAAGATGAAGGGAAAGGCAGAAGAGATCAAAGAGAAAGAAAGGAGGAGGAGGGGGGAGGGGGAGGAGGAAATGATAGTTGTTTCCTTCTATGCAAGTTCATTTTTTTCCAATATCTTTTGGCAACCTGGGCACATCATTTTCGCCGAATGAGACGTTGCAATTCTTGACAGTCAGCTGTGTCCAGATCAACCTCTTTTCTCCCTTATTTTCCAAATAAAATGCTATTTTTTTAAAAAAAAAAATCATAATAATAATATCCCTTTCCTCCTTCCAGGACCGTAATGTGAACAAATGGAAGTGACCTTACTGTGCAAGACATTGCTTATACTGCTCGAATGAGATTTTCATTACCCGGCAAGTCTAACAGGTAGGCATTAAAACATCCATAAAGCCTTCGCAGAGGGCTTAATAGCTAAAGCAAGCTATCGAAATTATGTCCTTTTTCCCGTTATTGAATTCCCTTCATGTCACTTACCCACAAAGTAAGAGTTTTAGGTTTTCATTCTTTATAATTAAAGGGAACAAATAAAGGGAAATACGGAAAGAGCGTAGGAAGAATGTTCTAAGGTCAGCTATGTTGTACCTTCATTGGATTATTTGCAGTGACATTCACACGGTTCTGAAATATGAGAGTCAGAAGAACAGAGGCAGTCCGGTGTAGTGATAATAGTTGCTCAACTAGAATTGGGATGGTTCAAACTCTAGTCCAGGGATGTTAAACACAAGGCCTGCTCCGGCTCGCGATGTGGTCAGATCTGGCCTGTGGGGCCATCCTACAAAATATAAAGGGCCAGCCCGTGTGGCTTTGGACCGGTCTACCCAATGAGAAGTGGAAACATGCCAGCAGTTTGGGGAGTGGTGTCAAGTTGGCCACGCCCACCCAGATGGCCACGCCTACCCAGTCGGCCATGCCCACCCGGCACCCTGAGGTCAAGCAAAACCCTGATGCAGCCCTCAAATGAGTTTGACACCCCTGCTCTAATCCATCATCAACCAAGGAAACTCAATGAGTATCTTTGAGGTCACTCTCTCTCCCTTGGCCCACTTAGCAGTGGTGGGTTGCCCCCAGTTGAGACCGGTTCGCAAGAACCGGTAGTAAAACTGGTGGGAGGCTCCGCCCACCGACCCCGACATCATCAGGAAGCTATGCGAAGAAGTGCGCCTGCGCGGCCCCATTGCGAACCGGTAGTAAAGGTAAGTAGAACCCACCCCTGCCACCTAGCTCAAAGTATTACTGTAAGAATACTTGGTGTTGGGTGTGTAAACCTTGGAATGGGGCAACTCGCTGCAGGACAATTCAACAACTCAATTTAATTATTTAAAATCGAAAGTTATTTTAATGTTTGTCATTCACGTTTCATGTTGTCTCTCCTTTGGCATCCTCTCTTTAATGATTCTATTCCAAAAAGAAGATTGGCGGGGAGGCGGGGTTCAATTTATTTTCCAAAGCGCCAGAAGGTAAGGCAAGAAACAATGGATGGAAACTAAACAAAGAGAGAAGCAACCTAGAACTAAGCAGAAATTTCCCGACAGGGAGGACAATTAACCAGTGGGACAACTTGCTGTAGGGGCTTCATCACTGGAGGTTTTTAAGAACAGACTGGACCACCACTTGTCTGGAATGGTATAAGGCAGTGACGGTTAACCTTCTTGGTGCCGAGGGCCCAAAGGGAGTAGGCGTGAATGCACGTGCATGTGCCCGAACCTCCCAAATGCAATGTGAGTGCACCCTGCACATGCGCCCTGGGCCCCCCGGGCCCCATTTTGGCTTCTAGGTCAGTGCAGGAGGCTTTCCAGGCCCAAAATGGGGCGTGGGGAGGTACACACTCGTGAACCCCCAAAATGCAATGCAAGTGCCCCCTGCCATTTTTTGCTGTCCCCTGCCTCCGGAGAGGGGTCTCTGGAGGCTGGGGACAGCAAAAAACTCACTCCTTGTCCAACTGGGAGTTGGGAAATGGGCTGTTTCAGGCCTCTGGAGGGCCTCCGAGGGGGGGAAGGCTGTTTTCACCCTCCCCAGATGCATAGAGAGGATCTGGAGCTAGGCAAGAAAGAAAAACTGGCCTTCCCGCCCCACCCCCAGGCCTCCGGACGCAGGAAACAGCTTGTTTCCCTACTTCTGGTGGGACCAGAACACCCGAAAATCAACTGGCCGGCACGCGCATGCATACCAGAGCTGACCTAGCAGGCCCACTGATATGGCTACGCATGCCACCTGTGGCACACGTGCCATAGGTTTGTCATCATGGATCTATATCTATCTATACCAGTGGTTTGCCCCGGTTCAGGTGAACCGGTAGCAGCAGTGGTGGGAGGCTCCACCCACCCACCGAGATGTCATCAAATACGCTCTGCGCATATGTAGAAGCTTTTGCGCATGCACAGAAGTGGCATGTGCATGAGCAAACCAGTAGAAAAGGTAAGTGAAACCCACCCCTGATTTATACCTATATCTAGCTGAAAACAGAATGATTTACAGGAAATGCCTTAATAACAATGGGCAGCACTGAACAGCTAACTAACTACATACCGCCAGGAAGACAATCTGAGACCGTGTACTTTGCGCAGGGAAGAGAGACGTAAGGAAGCGGCTTCAGATTAGCAACTTCTTAGACAAAGAACCGACAGAGGAGTAGACAAAGAGACAAGACAGAACAAATCCTTACTTACATCACTGCTGCCCCCTTGTGATCAACAGATCCTGCATTGAAGAGTCAGCATCTTTGAATTTGGGAAGCCCCTAGACAAACATGAGGGTAGCTCGCAAAAAGTGGGAAAGGATTCATTTCACATTTCTGGATTCCCCAGAGAATGGAATGGAGTCGGGTGGGGTGGGGTGGAGTGTATTGGAGTGGAGTGTATTGGAGTGGAGTGGAGTGTATTGGAGTGGAGTGGAGTGGGGTGGGGTGGAGTGTGGTGGAGTGGAGTAGAGTGGAGCAGAGCAGAACAGAACAGAACAGAACAGAACAGAACAGAACAGAACAGAACAGAACAGAACAGAACAGAATAGAATAGAATAGAATAGAATAGAATAGAATAGAATAGAATATTCTTTATTGACCAAGTATGATTAGACATATAAGGATAGGATAGGATAGGATAGGATAGGATAGGATAGGATAGGATAGGATAGGATAGGATAGGTAGGGTAGGGTAGGGTAGGGTAGGGTGGAATGGAATGGAATGGAATGGAATGGAATGGAATGGAATGGAATGGAATGGAATGGATTGGATTTCAATGAAGAGAATAAAGACTGGAATAAAGAGAATAAAGAATGGGATAAATTGGGATGGAATAGGATACGAGAAGAGAAGGAGAAAGAAGAGAATAGAAAGGAAAGAAGAGGAAAGGGAAAGAGGAGAGAAAGAAATGGGAGAGAGAGAGAGAGAGAGAAAGGGGACCAGGGAGGGAGGGAGAAAGAAGAGGAGAGGAGAGGAGAGGAGAGGAGAGGAGAGGAGAGGAGAGGAGAGAAGAGAAGAGAAGAGAAGAGAAGAGAAGAGAAGAGAAGAGAAGAGAAGAGAAGAGAAGAGAAGAGAAGAGAAGAGAAGAGAAGAGAAGAGAAGAGAAGAGGAAAAGAGAGAATATTCTTTATTGGCCAAGTATGAACAGAAAAGGAATTTGTCTCTGGAGCATAGGTTCTCAGTGTACATACAAACAACAAAGTAATATAATAAAGTAATATAACAAAGGATCATAACAAATGATGCAGTAGGTCCAACTATTCCAGTCCTAGGCCATAGCAAATCTCTTCCCATGACTCTAAATTTCCAGTGTTGAGGAAACTTTAATGCTTCCACTACTTAAGGATATGAGGTATCATAACAAATAAAAGGAATATAGGATTGTAGGAATTGAGTATGTCTAGTCTAGAGAAAAGAAAGACCAGGGGTGACATCATAGCAGTGTTCCAATATCTGAAGGACTGCCACAAAGAAGAGAGGATCAATCTATTTTCCAAAGCTCTCAATTGAGAGACAAGAAACAATGAATGGAAGCTAATCAAAGAGCGAGCCAACCTAGAACTAAGGAGAAATTTCCCGACTGTGAAAACAATCAACCAGTAGAACAATTTGCCTTCAAAACTTGTGGGTGCTCCATCACTGGAGGCTTTTAAGAAGAGACCGGACAGCCCCCTGTCTGAAATGGTATAGTGTCTCCTGCTTGAGAAGTGGGTTGGACTAGAAGACCTCCAAAGTCCCTTTCAAATCTATTATTCTATGTTCTATGTTAAGTTTAGGCTGTTTTCTTCTCTCATTTGTCCCAAAACCTCCAAAAATATCACATTAATCAAGTGGTCTCATGTTTGATCCACGGCTGAAATCCAGCAGGTTCTGACATGTTCTGGAGAACCGGTGGCAGAAATTTTGTGTAGTTCAGAGAACCAGTAGCAGAAATTTTGAGTAGTTCGGAGAACTGGTAGCAGAAATTTTGAATAGTTCAGAGAACCAGTAGCAGAAATTTTGTGTAGTTCGGAGAACCGGTAGCAGAAATTTTGAGTAGTTCGGAGAACCGGTAGCAGAAATTTTGAGTAGTTCAGAGAACCGGTAGCAAAAATTTTGAGTAGTTTGGAGAACCGGTAGCAGAAATTTGAGTAGTTCGGAGAACCAGTAGCAGAAATTTTGAGTAGTTCAGAGAACGGTAGCAAAAATTTTGAGTAGTTTGGAGAATCGGCAAATGCCACCTTTTGTTCTGCCCCAGCTCCGGATTCCTGAGGATATTGATATACACCAACAGTCCTTATCAAATTTATTAAGTAGCAAGAATAAACCAAAGTCCGGCAAAGGTTGGCAACCAGCCCAGAAAACAAGATACGATAAGACTGCTCCAAAAATGCTCTGATGATAATTACAAGTTGTTTCCAGCAAGAAACTTACTAAAGGCGTGTGACTTAAATAGGCTAAGGGAGTAGCCAATTATCCTCAAGCCTTACTCTCAAGGAGACCTCTTCCTCCTGAGTTGCCACTCCTGCCTTTTGGCAGCCCTGCGTTGCTCGAGCATTGAGGAGAGGCTCCTCCACTTCGCTCTCTCCACTTAAAGGAGCCTCTGGAGGTTCTGAAGGCCCTGGCTGAGTCTCTGCCTCTGGCACCACATCCGCTTCAGCCTCCTCACTGTCGGATGCGAGCGCCGGCTATGCCAGCTGCTGGCGCAACACCACACCAGCCTCCCCATCGTCAGGATCACCATAATCCGTGCAGGCCTCTGGCGGGCCACAACACCTCTGGCTAGCCCCAGAGTGGGGTGGGAATGGAGATTTTGCAGTATCCTTCCCCTGCCACGGCCACCAAGCCACGCCCACAGAACTGGTAGTATAAAAAAATTGGATTTCATCACTGGTTTGTTCCATTACAGACTGAAAACACCAGAAGGAATTTGTGCTTAACTTCAACGGAATTTAGAAACTTCATGGTTATTCTTAGCTGCAGAAAGAAAGAAAAAAAAATAATAAAATGGCTTAGGACCTGGTTATCTACGGGACTGCCTGCTGCCACCAGTAGACTCCCACTGGCCGGTACGCCCTCATAGAGAGGGGCTCCTCCGGGTGCCGTCGGCCAAACAATGTTGACTGGCAGCCCCCAGGGGGAGAGCCTTCTCTGTGGGGGCACCTACTATCTGGAACGAGCTCCCCCCGTAGATACGGAGGATCCCAGATCTGCGTACCTTCCGCCGCGCTCTTAAAACCTTTTTATTCCATCAGGCTGGCCTGGCCTAATTTTTTTCCCTTTTTCCCTTTTAAAACACAAATTTTAATTTGTTTTTAATTTATTGGGGGTGTTTTTAAATTTGTCTTTCAGCCAAATTGTTTAATTCGGTTTTATTCTGTTTTTAAATTTTGTATTTATGTGTTTTTATCTTGTGGCTGTTCACCGCCCTGAGTCCTTCGGGAGTAGGGCGGTATACAAACTAAACTAAACTAAATTAAACTAAACTAAACTAAACTAAACTAAACTAAACTAAACTAAACTAAACTAAACTAAACTAAACTAAACTAAACTAAACTAAACTAAACTAAACTGAAACCCAGCACATGCCAAATTATGTTGCCTGAGTTCAAAACTCCAATCGGTGGCCAGACCTGAAGTCCCCTCCACCCTCCTCTTCTTCTCCCACCTCCCCCCCACTCTGCAACTCCCCCTTCCCACCCCCCTCCTTTCCTCTTTCCGACTTGATCTAATCACAGTCTGGTTTTAAATGCTAAGCCATCAATGTCAGAAACCGCAGCCAAGCACACCCTGTCCCCAACACGCAACCTTTTCAACATGATGGCTCATTAATAACTTTAAAAGGACGATGGCAGGGAAACTATTTATAGGGCCCCTTCTCGGGCAGGCCTGCCAAAGGAAGGGGAAATTAACATGGAAAAATTGTCGTCTGGAAAACATTAGTGTTTATCAACAGATCAGTCAAGCCCCGGCTACTGTAAACTGTGCTTTTAGCTAAATAAAAGGCATTAGTGGTGACAGGGATTGGAATGCCTCGTTTGGACTTAACAGTCGTCTAGCTACAGTGGTGATTGGGGGGGGGGAGGGCTGAGGGAGGCATAAGGGTCCAAGGTCTTCCCCCTCCCCACATTGTCCTCTCTCGTCCTTTCTTGACACCTGCCAAGGTTCCCACCGTCTCCAAGCGGAGGAAGGAGATCCACCCAGGAGAGAAAAGGCAAGGGAGAAAGTTGGTGAAGTCAATTAAGTGTTAATTAGCTTTGACCGAGGTGGCAGAAGTCTCCGGAAGGCTGAATAAATGCCAATGCAATAGCTACCAAGCGGAGGTGGAATGGGACCCCCGGACGATCTGGGTGGAAAGGGTATGATTTAAAGTCGGGCTGCTCGGAGTGGGTTGCCTTTACAGTACTTGTTCTTTTGCGCAGCCCCCATTCTGTAATTTATTTATTTATTTATTTTTAGAGTCAGCGCAGCAGAGGTTAGAAGGCGATGGATGGATCGGGTGTCAAACCTTAGGCCCATAGGTAGGCCTAACTCTACATCGGTGTGTTTTGGAAGGAAGGAAGGAAGGAAGGAAGGAAGGAAGGAAGGAAGGAAGGAAGGAAGGAAGGAAGGAAGGACTAACAGAGGGAAAGAAGGAAGGAAAAGGGGAAGGAGGGAGGAAGGGAGGGTGAGAGGCAAGGAAGGGAGGGAGGAAGGAAGGGAGGAAGGAGAGTAGGGGAGGGGAGGGAGGGAAGGAAGGAAGGACTAACAGAGGGAAAGAAGCAAGAAAAAGGGGGAGGAAGGGAGGGTGAGAGGCAAGGAAGGTAGGTAGGTAGAAAGGAAAGTGAGTAGGGGAGGGGAGGGAGGGAAGGAAGGAAGGAAGGAAAGGAAGGAAGGAAGGAAGGAAGGAAGGAAAAAAAGAAAGAAAGAAAGAAAGAAAGAAAGAAGAAGGGAGGAAGGAAGGAAGGAAGGAAAGAAGGAAGGAAGAGAAGGAAGGAAGAGAAGGAAGGAAGGAGAGAGGGAGGGATGGGGAAGGAAGGACTAACAGAGGGAAAGAAGGAAGGAAAAGAAAAGAGAATAGGGGAAGGGAGGGAGGGAAGGAAGGAAGGAAGGAAAGGAAGGAAGGAAGGAAGGAAGGAAGGAAGGAAGGGGAAGGAAGGAAGGAAGGACTAACAGAGGGAAAGAAGGAAGGAAAAGGGGAAGGAGGGGAGGAAGGGAGGGTGAGAGGCAAGGAAGGGAGGGAGGAAGGAAGGGAGGAAGGAGAGTAGGGGAGGGGAGGGAGGGAAGGAAGGAAGGACTAACAGAGGGAAAGAAGCAAGAAAAAGGGGGAGGAAGGGAGGGTGAGAGGCAAGGAAGGTAGGTAGGTAGGAAGGAAAGTGAGTAGGGGAGGGGAGGGAGGGAAGGAAGGAAGGAAGGAAAGGAAGGAAGGAAGGAAGGAAGGAAGGAAGGAAAGAAAGAAAGAAAGAAAAGAAAGAAAGAAAGAAAGAAAGAAGAAGGGAGGAAGGAAGGAAGGAAGGAAAGAAGGAAGGAAGAGAAGGAAGGAAGAGAAGGAAGGAAGGAGAGAGGGAGGGATGGGGAAGGAAGGACTAACAGAGGGAAAGAAGGAAGGAAAAGAAAAGAGAATAGGGGAAGGGAGGGAGGGAAGGAAGGAAGGAAGGAAAGGAAGGAAGGAAGGAAGGAAAGAAGGAAAGAAAGAAAGAAAGAAGAAGGGAGGGAGGAAGGAAGGAAGGAAAGAAGGAAGGAAGAGAAGGAAGGAAGGAGAGAGGGAGGGATGGGGAAGGAAGGACTAACAGAGGGAAAGAAGGAAGGAAAAGAAAAGAGAATAGGGGAAGGGAAGGAGGGGAGGAAAGAAGGAAGGAGAGAAAAAGAGAAGGAGGGAGCGAAGGAGAGAAGGAAGGAAGGAGAGAAGGAGAGAAGGAGGGAGTGAAGGAAGGAAGGAAGGAGAGAAGGAGGGAGGGACGGGGAAGGAAGGACTAACAGAGGGAAAGAAGGAAGGAAAAGGAAAGAGAGTGGGGAGGGGAGGGAGGGAGGGAAGGAAAGAAGGAAGGAAGGAAGGAAGAAGGGAAGGAAGGAAGGAAGGAAGGAAGGAAGGAAGGAAGGAAAGAAAGAAAGAAAGAAAGAAAGAAGGAAGAAGGGAGGAAGGAAGGAAGGAAAGAAGGAAGGAAGAGAAGGAAGGAAGGAGGGAGGGATGGGGAAGGAAGGACTAACATAGGGAAAGAAGGAAGGAAAAGAAAAGAGAATAGGGGAAGGGAAGGAGGGGAGGAAAGAAGGAAGGAGAGAAAAAGAGAAGGAGGGAGCGAAGGAGAGAAGGAAGGAAGGAGAGAAGGAGAGAAGGAGGGAGTGAAGGAAGGAAGGAAGGAGAGAAGGAGGGAGGGACGGGGAAGGAAGGACTAACAGAGGGAAAGAAGGAAGGAAAAGGAAAGAGAGTGGGGAGGGGAGGGAGGGAGGGAAGGAAAGAAGGAAGGAAGGAAGGAAGGAAGAAGGGAAGGAAGGAAGGAAGGAAGGAAGGAAGGAAGGAAGGAAGGAAGGAAGGAAGGAAGGAAGGAAGGAAGGAAGGAAGGAAGACTGCTCATTCATTCTGGACTTGGAGTCAACATATTTTTGTTTTCTGGACTTGGGTCAGAGATCTCTCCGCTCACACCGAGCTAGACTTTAGCAGCGAGGGATCCTTATTTGCCTCTCGACTCAATGCAAAGTCAATAGTTCTCAAGCAGGTTGGAGTTTTCAACCTAACCGAGTTGTTAGTATGATGTCATGCAATAAATACTCTGGGGGTCGGGGGTATCCTGAGGGAAGTAGTCAGGTACGTGCAATCATTTGTAAGAAGTTTGGACAAGCGTTTTGCACAATTTCACCTCTCAGAGGCCGTTAAGCTCGGCGGCTGCCTGAGCCGAGTCTCTTTGGGGGGAATTCAGAGGACCCGATTGCCTCGAAGGGCGATCATGAACCCACAGATGCTCGACATAGAAACCGTTATAAATCGAAGGGGCTTATAAAGGGAGGATTCCGAACAGAAGAAAAAGAGGATGTAATAGTCCAGGCCTATCTCTGTACTCTGATTATAAGGTAGTTGATGTTGAAAGAGATCTGTCTGCCTATCTTTCCCTCCTAACCTCCCTCCCTCTTCCTCTCTTCCTTCCTTTTTTCCTGCCTCCCTTCCCTCCCTTCTTTCCTTCCTCTCCTCCCTTCCCTCCTCCCTCCCTTCTTTCTGCTTCCCCTCATCTCCCTCACTTCCTTCTTTCCTCCCCTTTCCTTCCTTCTTTCCTTCCTCCCTTCCTTTCCCTCCTCCCTCCCTCCCTTCCTTCTTTCTGCTTTCCCTCATCTCCCTCCCTCCCCCTTCCTTCTTTCCTCCCTCTTCCTTCTTTCCTTCATCCCCTCCTTTCCCTCCTTCCTCCCTTCCTTCTTTCTGCTTCCCCTCCTCTCCCTCCCTCCCTCCCCCCTTCCTTCTTTCCTCCCCCTTCCTTCTTTCCTTCCTTCCTCCCCTCCTTTCCCTCCTTCCTCCCTTCCTTCTTTCTGCTTCCTCTCATCTCCCTCCATTCCTCCCTCCCTTCTTTCTTTCCTCCCCCTTCCTTCTTTCCTCCCTCTTCCTTCTTTCCTTCATCCCCTCCTTTCCCTCCTTCCTCCCTTCCTTCTTTCTGCTTCCCCTCATCTCCCTCCCTTCCCCTTCCTTCTTTCCTTCCTCTCCTTTCCCTTCTGCCTTCCTCCCTCCCTCCCTCCCTCCCTTCTTTCCTCCCCCTTCCTTCCTTCTTTCCTTCCTCCCCTCCTTTCCCTCCTCCCTCCCTTCCTTCCTTCCTCCCTTCTTTCTTTCTTTCTGCTTCCCCTCATCTCCTTCCCTCCTTCCCTCCCTCCATCCCTTCCTACCTCCCCCTTCTTTCCTTCCTCTCCTCCTTTCCCTCCTTCCTCCCCCTTCCTTCCTTGTTTCCTTCCTTCCCTCCTTTCTCTCCTTCCTTCCTTCTTTCTGCTTCCCCTCCCTCCCTCCCTTCTTTCCTTCCTTCCTTCCTCCCTTTTCCTTCCGCCTCCCCCTCCTCCTTCCCCCCTCTGCCCCCACTCTCTTTTCTGGAACTTTACCTCTCATATGTACATTCACCATTTCAAAAGCATATTTTTAAGAAGGGAATTGTTTCTTTTTTAAAAAAATCCACAATTTCAAAGCCAGGGTTGTTGAGATGTTGATTCCAGAGCATCAAATACTTCCTGTTGTAATTCCCCTACAACTAAACACACATACACAGGGGTGGGGAGGGAGAGAGAGAGGGAGAGATATAAAAGAATAGTCTTGCATCAGGAGAAGGTGTTTTTCTGGGGCTTGCTTTAATGAAGCTTCCTGAAGAACTAACACCTGCATGTCTTATAATTACTACCTACACAGCCAACCCAAGATAATTATGCAATAAGACCAGATCACAGGTATGCTTAATCAACCAATAACAAGGAAGCCCTCATACACACTACACCTACCCATAAAATCAAAGCCTCGGATTCTTCTCTTAGAGACCCTTCAAAAATCGATGTTGGTAGGTCAGAAGGATTCAACGCTTAATAAAGGCAGGGGAGTGTGTTGGTAATTGCATTAAACTGCAACTGATTAATTTTTTTAAAAAAAACTTCAAATGTAAGCCAATTGAGATTTTATCCTGAAATAATTCTATTTGTCTTGGCCTTTTCTGCTGTATGGAATTTAGTCTCCGGCTGGTCACTCAAAAGCAATGAAGGATGATTGTCACCGAGGAAACAAAAAAAAAAATGATTGTAAATCTGAGACTGTTCTTTGACTTGGATTACTATTTGTGCAAAGATTTAATGTTCACATAAAGACCATCTGGGATCAGGTGATGGGTCGAGTGAATCCAGAATAAAGTTGTACCCAACAGTCTTTAGGGAGCTGGGAAGCAGGAGATGGAAATATACCCTCTCCCAGGGGTGAAATCCAGCAGGTTCTGACAGGTTCTGGCGAACCGGTAGTGGAAATTTTGAGTAGTTCGGAGAACTGGCAAATACCACTTCTGCCTGGCCCCTGAGTGGGGTGGGAATGGGGATTTTGCAGTATCCTTCCCCTGGAGTGGAGAGGGAATGGGGATTTTGTAGTATCCTTCCCCTGTCACACCCACCAAGCCACACCACGCCCACCAAGCCACGCCCACAGAACCGGTAGTAAAAAAAAAAATTGAATTTCAGCAATGCCCTCTCCACATTATTTTATTTTTTTTACTTATTTATGGAACAAATTGCTATAGCCATGTATAATGGAGTATAATAAGGAGCTGGATCCCCAGGAGGGAGGGGTGCATTCCAGAGGAATAAAAGGAAATATTAGGATGGAAGGAGAAAGAGGGTGAAGACAGACCCTCCCTATTAGTTCCCAGAGTACACTACAGATAGAATATGGCAAGATTCTGTCTACAGGTGTAGAACATTTAAGAACTGAGCTTGGAAGAATAGCCACCTGTCATTCTTGGTTTTGAGACTAAAAGGTAAAGGTAAAGGTTCCCCTGCACATGTGTGCTAGTTGTTCCCGACTCTAGGGGGCGGTGCTCATCTCTGTTTCAAAGCAGAAGAGCCAGCGCTGTCCGAAGGCGCGCACGGAACTCTGTTACCTTCCCACTAAAGGTGGTCCCTATTTTTCTCCTTGCATTTTTTACGTGCTTTTGACCTGCTAGGTTGGCAGAAGCTGGGACAAGTAATGGGAGCTCTTAGCCACTGAGCCACTGCATCCCCTTGGCTTCGAGACTTACACATGGTGAATAAGGAATTTGGCTTTGAGACTAACACATGGTGACTGAGGAATTCTGGGAGATGAAGTCCATACATGGTGACTGAGGAATTCTGGGAGATGAAGTCCATACATGGTGACTGAGGAATTCTGGGAAATGAAGTCCATACATGGTGACTGAGAAATCCACACACGGTGAGGAATGTAGTAAGGAAGTGGATTCCCAGGAAAGAGAGGCTCCATTCCACAGAAATTAGAGGAAACAGCCCAGATATCATGTGTGGGAGAAAGAGAATGAGGACAGTTCCTCCTTAATAGTTCACAATGTATATTGTGGATGCAGATAGCAGAGTCTTTGGTCTGGCAAGATGTTTTCTGAAGGTGTGAAAACAATAAAGAACTCAACTTGGAAAACTCACCAAGTGTCATTCTTAGTTTTGGGCTTGACACATGGTGATTGATGAACTCTGGGAGTTGATATCCACACATGGTGACTGAGGGATTCTGGGACTTGAAGTCCCTAGTAAGAAGGTAGATTCCCAGAAAAGAGGGGGTGCATACCAGAGGAGTAAGAGTCAACTCAGGCCAGATATCCTGTGTGAAAGAAAAAGGGTGAGGACAGCTCCTATTTAATAGTTCCCAGAGTATATTGTAGATGCAGACAGTAAAGTCTTCACTCTGGCAAGATTTTGTCTATAGGTGTGAAACAATAAAGAACTAGGTTGGAAGAATCTCCATATGTCACTCTTGGTTTTGGGACTGACACATGGCATCCAAGGAATTTTGGGAGTTGAAGTTCACACACAATAGCTGATGAATTCTGGGAGTTGAAATTCAAACATGGTAGCTGAGGGATTGTGGGAGTTGAGGTCCATGTATGAGGTAATGGAATGTAGGTAGGAGGTGGATTTCCAGAAAGGAGGGGATGCATTACAGAGGAATAAGAGGCAACTCAGGCCAGATATCATGTGTGACAGAAAGAGAGTGAGCACAGCTCCTCCCAAATAGTTCACAGAGTCTATTGTAGACGTAGATAGTAAAACCATCAATCTGGCAAGATTTTGTCTATAGGGTTAGTCCCTCTTATTTCTGGGACGGACACATTGTGAGTGAGGGATTCTGGGAGTTGAAGTCCATATAGGATGTAATGGAATGTAGGGAGGAAATGGAGCCCAAGGAGGGAGGGGCTGCGTTCCAGAGTAGTAAGAAGGTAAATTACTCAGATATTATGTGTGACAGAAAGAGGGTGAAGACAAATACTCCTTAATAGATCCTAAAGTATATTTTAGATGTAGATAGCAGAATATTCAGTCCGGAAAGATTTTGTTGATAAATGTGAAACAATAAAAAAATTCAGCTTGGAAGAATAGGTGGTGTTCTTGGTTTTGGGTCTGACACGGGTGAAATGCTCCTGGTTCGGACCGGATCACCTGATTTGGTAGCGATGGTGGCGGGTGGTTCGGAGAACCGGTAGCAAAAATCCCTGCCCCCCCCCCGCCCTCCCGCCCATGCCCAGCTGAGCCACGCGATCATCAGAAGCTTTTTTTCTACTTTTAAAAGCATTTTTAAACAAATGCTTTTAAAAGGTTAAAAAAAAACCTCTGACGATCCCAGCTGAGCAGCGCGATCGTCAGAGGCTTTTTTTTTTACTTTTAAAAGCAATGCTTTTAAAAGTAAAAAAAAAAAAATTGTGCACCACAGCTCATCAGCCCCCTTCGCGCGCTGTTCTACTTACCACATGCCTCCTTTTGGCTAGCGCTGCGCGCATCTCGTATTTGGTGCGGGGTGAGCACTGCGCATGTGCAGCCAGCAAACCGGTAGTAAACTGGTTCAGATTTCACAACTGGTCTGACACCTCTTTCACCTTTCATGAGGACCCAGATTGTGGGGGCAATAAGCTGACTTTGTATAAAATATACAAAAGTATGAAGGCTATTGCTTAATGCATTGTAAACCGCCCTGAGTCTCCGGAGAAGGGCGGCATATAAATAAAACAATAATAATAATAATAATACAAAGTTATTTTTGGGTGGCATACAAGAAAAAAAACAACCATTAAAATATTATGCAAAAGAGATTTAAAGCAATTAAATGTAAATGAAAAAAAAAAAAAACAAAGTGAGGAAATAAATCACGCCAGAATATTACACATATTCAGGCAACCCATGGGCTTTGCTAAAAAAAAAAAAAAAAAAAAAAAGGGGCAGGTTTTAAGAAATTTTGAGAAGCTCACCAAGGTTTGGAAGCAAGTTCACCTGGAAGGTAGGGGAGGTGATCTACCAAAGGGAGAAAATTGCTTTTCTCCATCCATCCATCCATCAATCCATCAAAATTTATTTATGGTCCAAAACAGAAGACATCCTGCAATTCTTCATGTCAGCACAGTGAAAGCTGAGCCAAGAAAAACAGCAGAGAAAAATTATTCCCATTTCTTCTTTCTCCATTTTATATTGTGGCTATTGCTCATAGATTGCTTCAATACACTCTGCATGGGGCTGCCCTTGAAAACCACCTGGAAACTTGAACTGGTCCAGAGTGCACAATAACAGGGACCCCTAAGTTTCCCTATATAACATCTCTATTGCATGAAGATAAGCAACAAAGGGGACTGGAGGCTAAAACATATAAAGAACGGTTGCAGGAACTGGGTATGTCTAGTTTAATGAAAAGAAGGACCAGGGGAGACATGAGAGCAGTCTTCCAATATCTCAGGGGTTGCCACAAAAAAGAGGGAGTCAAGCTATTCTCCAAAGCACCTGAGGGCAGGACAAGAAGCAATGGGTGGAAACCAGTCAAGAAAAGAATCAATTTAGAATTAAGGAGAAATTTCCTGACAGTAGAACAATTAATCAGTGGAACAACTTGCCTCCAGAAGTTGTCAATGCTCCAACACTGGAAGTTTTTAAAAATTTTTGGATAACCATTTGTCTGAAATTGTACAGGGTTTCCTGCCTAAGCAGGGGGTTGGACCAGAAGACCTCAGAGGTTGGCTGCTGCTGGTTCGCACCAGTTCAGGCGAACTGGTAGTTAAGATTCCATGCAGTTCAGCAAACCAGCAAATCCCAGCACTTACTGGCCTTGCACCTGCTAATTTTTGGCCTGTTTTCTAGGCTGCTTTTTGGCCTGTTTTCCAGGCCATTTTCCAACCATTTGGGGGGCTGTTTCTCAGGCCAAAAATGGCCTGAAAAATGCCCCCAAAATGGTGAAAAACGGCTTCCAAAATGGCCTGAAAATGGTCCCAAAATGGTGAAAAATGGCCTCCAAAATGGGCTAAAATGGCCCCAAAATGGGCTGAAAATGGCCCCAAAATGGGCTGAAAACAGTCTGAAAAACGGCCTGAAAATGGCCCAAAAATGGTGAAAAACGGCTCCCAAAATGACCTGAAAATGGCCCCAAAATGGGCTGAAAACAGCCTGAAAAATGGCCTGAAAAAGGCCCAAAGACAGCCTGAAAATGGCCCAAAAATGACCTGAAAATGGCTCAAAAAACAGCCTGAAAATGGCCCAAAAATGACCTGAAAATGGCTCAAAAAACAGCCTGAAAATGGCCCAAAAACAGGTTTAAAAAATGGGTGGGGGAAGGGCCAGCCAGTGGTAGGATTAGCCCCAATTGGCTCAATCCTACCTCTGCTTTTGAGGGTGTCCGGGAGGCGGGGCTGGGTGTGATGAGTGATGTCACCCACCCAGTCACATGACCAATCAGCCACACCTACCCAGCCAGAGAACCGGTTGTTAAGTTATTCAAGTCCCACCACTTGAAGACCTCCAAGGTCCCTTCCAACTCTTATTCTATTCTATCCTTGTCTGTCTGACCTGCAGTAGCTTCTTGTTTCTTTCCAGGTGCGATTCTAGGTGCTGGTCATCACCTTTAAAGCCCTACATGGCACAGGGCCGGGTATCTGAAGGATTGTTTCCCTAAGGACAACAACTTCAATCTGCTTCAGGCCTGGATGCAAAAATAGTCCTCTTTGGCTCCTCCTGAGTGTCACAACATCCCCTGCTTTACATTGTAGGAAGTTAGCACCCACCCCTTTCCTAGAAGAATGAAATATTTTAGGAAATATTAAAAAGGCAGAATATTATGTTTCCCTGGATGAGAAATAGAGAAGCATGTTTTAAAGACGAAGCAGCTCCCACCTTCCTGCCCACCCCCCACCTCACCATCCTTTGTCAATGGGCCAGAGGCAGAAACTCAATTCCCTCCCATCTTTGTCAATGGACCATCATCTGCAACACAATAGGACCCATCTAGCAACAGAAACTCCCCACATGGCACCTGGGAAGATTACATCAGCCAGCAAGGCTAGCTAAGACACCTGCCCCCTGGGAGTCTGACAACCAATCAGGATACTCTTTCTGGGCCCCAGGAAGTTCAAAGCCAGGGAGAGCATAAAACCCGGGGACTTGCTGCATCTCGCCTTTTTCTCTTTAGGAACTCAAACCATGTGATCCTGTCCACCATTAAACCATCTTTCCAAGCAGTCTCCATGTTTCCAGTGTCTTTTTCCCCACTTGGAGCTGAACCCAGAAGGATATTTCTTCCTACGACATCTAGGGAGATTCTCAATCATTCAAGTCATGATTGTCCCAAAGGTGCTTTTTTCAAGAGGCAACTGGAGTTCCTTTGAGTTTCCTTCAAGATGTTTCGCTTCAAGCATCCAAGAAACTCCAGTTGCCTCTTGAAAAAAGCACCTCTGGGATAACCATGAGCTGGATGACTGAGAATCTCCAAAGGTATTTAGCTGTGCACTCAGAGCTGAAGAGGCTTCTTGGATGAGAAGCGAAACACCTTCAAAGAAAAACAAGAAAGTCCAGTTGCCTCTAGAAAAAGCACCTTTGGGACAACCAGGGTTTGGATGACCAGTCCCATGACCAGTCCCATTTCAGGGATAAGAGTAAACTATCCCCTGCTCCCCCCACTCCTCCTCCTCCTCCTCCTCCTCCTCCTCCTCCGCTTTATGAAACAGTTCAGCTTTCTTTCTCTACCTGACTCCCTCAAATATGCTCCTTGCTCCCAAACCTATTGAAAATTTTGTCAACAATCCTCTCCCCGAAAGCTCGATACACCGTCTGCATAAAAACCTTAGTTTCACGAGAAAATGACTATTAATGAGACCGTGTTCCTTCCCAGCATCAAACTCAAAGAGACACAGGTCATAAATCTCTTTGATCTTTCTTTTTTGTTGTTGTTGTTGTTGTTGTTGACTGGAGAAGTGCACGGTTTCATTTTTTTTTCCTCCCAGACTCTTATTTGTAATATAAAAAAATGTTCTGATTGTGACAATTCCATTTGGTAATGAGTAATTTATGGCAAGAGCTGTTTGCAGTCTCTCCCCCCTAAAAAAATACCCCTCCAACCTTCTTTCTTCTTTCTGTTGTTTCTTGTTTCCCATTTTTCTCTTGACACATCAACAAATCCATCCTGACATGCGGACACCTGTTCTTGTTCTCTCACTCATTCACACTTTTTTTCCTCCTCCTTTATTATTTTGGGGAAAAAAAATATGGCAGTTCAGTGTAGGAAGAACCTCATGCTGATTCCTTTGTGTTAAAGACTTTCAGTTACCTTGGAGTGAGGTAACCAAATTTACCTCAGCTCATTTCTGGATTTATGTCCGTGCCAATAAAGGAGAATATTTATAGCTCAGGGTTGAAATGAGGGGGTCCTTGGTGCTCTCTTGTTTCCTGGCAGATGTTTCATGACCCAACTAGGTAACGTCATCAGGTCTAGTTAGGAATGGGGTTTCCTCTCTGATTAGACACAAAAGATTTGCCACGTCATTCTACTAACAGAAGAGAATATCTGTAGCTCAAGGAAGAACTGTGGTTCTTGGTGCTCTCTGAGCTTAGTTGTTTTCTTGCAGACGTTTTAGGACCCAACTAAGGAACATCTCCTGTGCTAGAAGGAAAGGATGTTTGTGGAGAGGAGGAGGAGGAGGAGGAGGAGGAGGAGGAGGAGGAGGAGGAGGAGGAGGAGGAGGAGGAGGAGAACTATGGAGTCCTTGGTGCTCTCTGAAGGTGGTTGTTTTCTTGCAGATGTTTCATTACCCAATTAGGTAACATCACCAGTGCTAGAAGGGAAGGAGGTTTGCGGAGAGAGGAGGAGGAGGAAGGAGGAGACAGAGGAGGAGGACAAGGAAGAAGAGGAGGAGGAGGAGGAGGAGGAGGAGGAGGAGGAGGAGGAGGAGGAGGAGGAGGAGGAGGACGACTGTGAAGTCCTTGGTGCTCTCTCAGTTTGGTGGTTTTCTTGCAGATATTTCATTACCCATCAGTGCTAGAAAGGAATGGGGTTTGTGGAGAGGAGGAGGTAGAGGAGGAGAAGGAGAAGGAGGAAGAGGAAGAGAAGGAGGAAGGAAGAGAAGGAGGACAAGGAAGAAGAGGAGGAGGACTGTGGGGTCCTTGGTGCTCTCTGAGTTTGGTGGTTTTCTTGCAGATATTTCATTACCCATCAGTGCTAGAAGGGAGTGGGGTTTGTGGAGAGGAGGAGGTTGAGGAGGAGAAGGAGAAGGAGGAAGAGAAGGAGGAAGGAAGAGAAGGAGGAAGGAGGAGGAGGACAAGAAAGAAGAAGAAGAGGAGAAGGAGGAGGAGGAGTGAGGTCCTTGGTGCTCTCTGACTTTGGTTGTTTTCTTGCAGATATTTCATTACCCATCAGTGCTAGAAGGGAGTGGGCTTTGTGGAGAGGAGGAGGAGGAGGAAGAAGGAGGACAAGGAGGAGGAGGACAAGGAAGAAGAAGAGGAGGAGGAGGACTGTGAGGTCCTTGGTATTCTCTGACTTTGGTTGTTTTCAGGCAGATGTTTCATTACCCAACTAGGTAACATCAGTGCTAGAAGGGAGTGGGGTTTGTGAAGAGAGAGGAGGAGAAAAAGGAGGAGGAGGAAGAAGAAGAAAAGGAGGAGGAGGAAGAGGAAGCACAGGAGGAAAAGGAAGAAGAGGAAGAGGAGAACTGTGCGCTCCTTGGTGCTCTCTGAGCTTGGTGATATTTTATTTATTTTTTTTGCAGATGTTTCATGATCTAACTAGATAGTATCATCAGCCATTTTCCAAACTAGTAACGTTTTAGTTATTCATCTGGGATGCACGAACCATTCAGTTGGATGAAAAGGAAACAGGGGTTCATGTGTACTTTTCTGGCACCTTTTCCCCCCTTGGAAAAGATACTGAGGTTCTTCCGCCACCCTCCAAGCAAAAAAGAAAGAAAGAAAAGGAATAACTCTTTTGAACTGCCCTCCCCCCTTTTTTAAAAAAAGAAATGGATATTTGGTGATTCCCAGTGGAGTTCCTCTCTCTTCCCCCCACCCCAACCCCACTTCTCCTGGCCTTGCATAGCCTCTGCAAATAATGCCAGACGTAACCCTCAGATTTCCTCTGTCAGAAGCCAAAGCGAGGTTTCCGATCCTTAATGACATCTAGGGTCTGCAACTTTATAAAAACCCCTCCAGGAAAATGGGGCAGCTACCCTTCCTTCTGCACCTGCCTTCCCACAAATAAATTACAGAGAAGAAAAATAAAAAAAAGAGAGAGCGAGGGAAAAAAAAAGGCAAATCATTTCGCTCCCCAAAAAACAAACAAACAAAGAGACTTTTCAGGAATTGAGAGTCCCAGCTAAAAGTCTATCTGATACAATGCCAGGTTCTGGAAATATCTCACCCAAAATTGCGTAGAAAGACACCGGGCCAGATTGCGCCATGCAAAATAAATGGAAAAAAAAAAAAAAAAAGAACGACGACGACGAGAGAAGAAAGAGCAAAGAATATTTTTCCTCCTTTCCCTTCTTAGAATCCTTCCAAGATTTCATCTTCCTCCCAAAGATGAATCAACAGTGCCCTCTTTCGCTTCTCTGTTTCTGAGGAAGGTTTTGTGGGTTTTTTTTTTTTTGGCCGAAATGAACCCATCAGAAATCTTTGTGTCTCACCAGAGAGACGGGTTTTTTAATTGTGTGACTTTATCTCTCTCTCCCTCCCTCTCTCTCTTTCACATCTATCTCTATATCTTTATATATTTATCTCTCTCTCTCTCTCTCTCTCTCTCTCTCTCTCTCTCTCTCTCTCTCGTCTGTCTGTCTGTCTGTCTGTCTGTCTGTCTATCCATCCATCCATCCTGTCTGTCTGTCTGTCTGTCTGCCTACCCATCCATCATCTATCTATCTATCTATCTATCTATCTATCTATCTATCTATCTATCTATCTCTTTATATATATATATCTTATCTGTCTGTCTGTCTCTGTCTCTGTCTGTGTCTATCTGTCTATCTGTCTGTCTGTCTATCTATCTATCTATCTATCTATCTATCTATCTATCATCTATCTATTTATCTTCATCTATCATCTATATCTCTATATCTGTCTCTCTCATCTATGTCTCTGTCTGTCTGTCTATCTATCATCTCTATCATCTATCTTTATATCTTTCTCTCTCTCTCTCTCTCCCTCCCTCTGTCCCTCCCTCCCTCTCTCTCTCTCCCTCCCTTAATTTACAATTTGGAAAGAAATTGGAAAGAAGAAGGACTCCTTTAAATGCAAGGACTGGTGAAAAGAAAAATAGGATCTGCCCCATCTGGATTATGATTTAGGGAATCCATGCACCAGAAGACACACAAAGAACTGTACAGCACATACGCCTCTGAACAAGTTGAGACTGAGAATGCAACTCTGTGTTTACAAAAAAGGCAAAAATAGACTACACCTTCTGGAAGAATGCTCAGAGAATTGTGAAAATGAAAGGGTCTTCTTCCGAACACTCCCCACTTCCTGCTTGCACTGACGATGTTACCTAATTGGGTAATGAAAAGTCTGCCAGAAAACAACCAAGCTCAGAGAGCACCAAGGAACTCCCTGTTCAACTCTGAATTACCAGTAACAGAATAACAGAGTCGGAAGGGACCTTGGAGGTCCTCTATCCCAACCCCCTACTCAAAAAGGAGACCATGTATCATTTCAAATAAAAACTGTGGTTGTAAGTTGAAAAATACCTATAGAGATGGTTATAAGAGTGTGCATTTAACAGAATAACAGAGTAAGAAGGGACCTTGGAGGTCTTCTAGTCCAACCCCCTGCTTAGGCAGGAAACCCTATACCATTTCAGACTTAATGGTTGTCCAATCTCTTCTTAAAAACTTCCAGTGTTGGAGCATTCACAACTTCTGGAGGCAAGTCATTCCACTGATTAATTGTTCTCACTGTCAAGAAATTTCTCCTTAGTTCTAGGTTGCTTCTCTCCTTGATTAGTTTCCACCCATTGCTTCTTGTCCTGCCTTCAAGTGCTTTGGAGAATAGTTTGACTCCCTCTTCTTTGTGGCAGCCCCTGAGATATTGGAAGACTGCTATTATCTCACCCACTAGTCCTTCTTTTCATTAGACTAGATATACCCAATTCCTTCAAATATATGTTTTAACCTCCAGTCCCCTAATCACTTTGGTTGCTCGTCTTCATGCAATAGATGGACCCTTTTTCCAATCAGCCTCCAGCCTCCATTTTGTCTCCAGTGCCTTTTTCCCGGCTTGGAACTGAACCAGATGGATTTTCCTTCCAGCAGGCTGTGATAGTCATAAGTGGAAGGACTGGTGTATAGATCTTTTTTTTTTTTTCAATGCCTTTGTAACTTTGGATATTGGTTGTAAGACAAGGACTATTTGCATGCAATTTGGCAGTCTATTTTCAAAGCCCTTGGTGGACGTATTGTTTGCAGAAAATGAAGGAAACATCTAAGGAAAAGAAAGCACCCGACCACACACGCAAAGGTAATTTCTGAAGAAACAAGAGATCTGAGCTCGAAAGCACAAAAAAAAAAAAAACATTGCTTTGGAAATCCTCCTTTATTGCTCCATCCCTGTTTCAAAAAAAAAGGTTAAAAAAAGGAAGAACGAGGCGAGGCAGAGGTGACCTAACATCGTGCAACCACAGCAACGAAAATCAATTTCATAGAAAGTAAAGTGGTGTTGCTTACTGATGCTCACGTGGGCTCGGAGGGAAACAAAACAAAACAAAACAAAACAATGACACATTGGCACAGCTAAACAACAAATATTCATAGCCAGGTTTTGAAACAGGGGTGAAATCCAGCAGGTTCTGGAGAACCTGTAGTGGAAATTTTGAGTAGTTCGGAGAACCGGCAAATACCACCTCCGGCTGGCCCCAGAGTGGGGTGGGAATGGGGATTTTGCAGTATCCTTCCCCTGGAGTGGGGAGGGGGGAATGGGGATTTTGCAGTATCCTTCCCCTGGAGTGGGGAGGGGAGGGAATGGGGATTTTGCAATATCCTTCCCCTGCCACACCCACCAAGCCATGACCACCACGCCCACCAAGCCACGCCCACAGAACCGGTAGTAAAAAAATTTGAATTTCTGTGCTCGCTTCGGCAGCACATATACTAAAATTGGAACGATACAGAGAAGATTAGCACGGCCCCTGCGCAAGGATGAAACGCAAATTCGTGAAGCGTTCCATATTTTTACCTATTTTCATGTTTGGTGGACTTGTAAAAAAGTTAAAGCATTTTGGATAAAAATATGGTGGATTCTTCAAAATATTTTTTTAAAAAAGGATAAAGTTTACTCCACAGTTGTCTTTGTTAGGTATCATTACAGATTGTACGGCTGTAGAGACTAATTTGATTCTGAACTTAACAACTGCAGCAAGACTCTTGGTGGAGCAGTACTGGAAGAAGGAAGATTTACCTACTATTCAAGAATGGACATTAAAAGTAGTAAATTTAGCAGAAATGGCGAAAATTTCAACATATCTAAAGGACCATTCAAATGAGAAATATATGTTAGAATGGAGAAGATGGATTGATTATATTCAAGGCAAATATCGGACTAAAAAATTTCAAATAGCTTACGAATGATCAAAGAGATTTTATAAAGTATTTAAATTTAGTTTAGCAAAAGGGGAGTTAAAAGTTCAAGAGGGGGATAGGAGGCTATAGATAATTAGCTTATGTTAGCTTATGATTGTCAAATGTTATACCCTGTATTTTGCTCTGGGAAGTGGAGGGGGGAGGGAGGGGAAGGGGAAGGGGAGGGTTGGAAGGGGAGGAGGGAGGGGGAAGGGGAAATGTCTGTAAAACTTTTTAAAACTTTTTAATTAAAAAAATTGGATTTCACCACTGTCTTGAAGGCTTATATGTCCCATGTCTTGAGGGAGATAACAATGGGCACCCTAAGAATGTGGAGAACACCACGATCACTCTCGACAGACCCTTTGATCAATATTTCTATCCCCTTCATCCTTCTTCTTTGTCCTCACCAAATAGTTGTCCAATCTCTTCTTAAAATCCTCCAGTGTTGGAGCACCCACAGCTTGTGAAGGCACTGATTAATTGTTCTAACTGTCAGGAAGTTGCTTCTTAATTCCATCCATTGCTTCTTTCCTTTACTAGTTTCCAACTGTTGCTTCTTGTCTTGCCTTCAAGTGCTTTGGAGAATAGATTGACTCCCTCTTCACTGTGGCAACCCCTTACATCACAGGTGCCCAACCTGTGTTCCGTGGCCCACTAGTAGTTTTGCAACTGGACCATGGAAACCAGAAAGTGCACACACACATGCATATACTCACTTGCACAAGTAGCACACTCCATTTTCATGAACGGCCAGCGCTCATGCGCACCACTCGTGCAACTGGAGCTGCACCTGTGTGCATTCTTGCCCTGCCACTTGCACGAACCTTCCCCTCCTCCCCTTGCCAGTCCGCAAAGCCGGAACCATATGCCTTAGATAATGGAACACTGATATCATGTCACCCTTAGTCCTCGTCTTATAACCTTTGGCTCCTTTCCTTCTTATCTTTAACTCCATTTTGAGTTCTTTTTTTTTTTTTAATTTGATTTATATGCCGCCCTTCTCCGGAGACTCAGGGCGGCTTACAGTGCGTTAAGCAATAGCCTTCATTCTTTTGTATATTTTATACAAAGTCATCTTATTGCCCCCACAAACTGGGTCCTCAATTTACTTACCTTAGAAAGGATGGAAGGCTGAGTCAACCTTGAGCCTGGGGAGATTCGATCTTACTTTAATTGCAGACAGCTGGTGTTAAATTACAGTGCTTCTGTCTGTTGAGCTATCCAGGCTCCTGTACAGAGGGAAGTTCTTCCTTCCCTCTGTACAGAATAGAATAACAGAGTTGAAAGGGATCTTGGAGATCTTCTAATCCAACCCCAAGAAGGAAACCTTACACCATTTCAGACAAATGGTTATCCAACATCTTCTTAAAAACTTCCAGTGTTGGAGCATTCACAACTTCTGGAGGCCAGTTATTCCACCGATTAATTGTTCTGTCAGGAAATTTCTTCTCAGTTCTAGGTTACTTCTCTCCTTGAAATAGTTTTCATCCATTGCTTCTTGTGCTGCCTTCAGGTGCTTTGGAGAATAGCTTGACTCCCTTTTCTTTGGGGCAGCCCTTGAGATATTGGAACACTATTATCATGTCACCCCTAATCAGTGGTGGGATTCAAGCAATTTAACAACTGGTTCTCTGCCCTAATGATTTCTTCCAACAACCAGTTTGCCAAACTGCTCAGAAAGTTAACAACTGGTTTTCCCGAAGTGGTGCGAACTGGCTGAATCCCACCACTGCCCCTAGTCCTTCTTTTCATTAAACTAGCCATACCCAGTTCCTGCAACCATTCTTCATATATTTTAGCCTCCAGCCCCATAATCATTTGTTGCTCTTCTCTGCACTCTTTCTAGAGTCTGAATATATTTTTTACATCGTTGTGACCAAAACTCGATCTTTCTCTCTCTCTATCTCTGTGTTTGTGTAAATCTGTCTTAAGATATTTAGAACTGGGCCCTATTTCACTTAATGCTACTTAAGGATGGTACCAAAGCATTGATAAAACTATATAAATAACAATAGCAATCCATAATCAATAATGTCTTGGTGTAAACTGCAACTTATGCCTTTCACCGTCATCCTTTCTATTTTAATAGTTCATTGCAAAAACTGCAGAACTGTCTTATGCTATTACAGGACCACAACGGAGATATATGGGCCTTAAAAATGAAAGTCAACAGAACGTTTTAGATGCAGAGCAAACATTGATTTCTTCAATTAAATGGAATGGGGATGGGGAGGACAAGTTGGAAAGGGCTTGAGGAAATAACTGTGTGTCTCATCTTGTTATTTTAGTGCAGACAACCAAACAGAAACATTGGCCATTACTCTGTCAAAACAGTAGAGCTGGGGGCCTCTGATAATTTGATCAGAAGATGGCCTCCTTCTGCCATTCATGTGTAATAGAGAAGGATTGTAAAGAGGGTAATATTGAAACCAAGGAAATGCTGGGGATTGATGATCAAAGGGAAATTGGAAATAGCCAACAATTCTTGTGTTCTCTCACAATTAGAGGATTTAACAAACATGGGATTTGAACTCCATACCTCTTAAAGTTGTCCGGTTTGAAAAAACACCGTCCTACAGTAACCATTCTCCTTCCTTGTGTCACCTGGATGCTTTCTTATAATGATCCACAAATCAAAACAAAACCTTTTTTTTTTCCCCCAAGGGGAAATCTGCAAACATTCTGCCAACCTACCAATAATGGTGAATATTTGTAGCTTGGGGTTGAAATGAGCTTGGTTCTCTCTGTTCTGACCTAGGCTTCCCCAGCAGCACGAAGCCAAGTCCTCGTCCCGATAAACCCCTTTTATTTAATTGACAGGGAATTCCTCTCCAGCAAAGTCTTTCCTCTCCCAGAGTCTTTCAAGTTAGTTCACAATTACCGACCTTTATCAGGCTTGGAGAGTGGCCAGGCCGATATCTTTCAGACACCACAATACTTGGCAAGAATGCATTAATGAACTAATTGTCTCCTGCAAACTCCACTCCCCTTTTGCTCCTTTTTTATTCCCTCTTAGAGGGGCCATTCATCGTCCAAGTTGACCCTTGTTATTTAGCTGTTCCCTTCATCTGGCAACGGGGAACAGGCTCCAGCTGTTTGTCTGCCTCACTGATGTCTGACTCCGAAGGCAGCTGATAACTGCCTTCTGGTCCCCTCTCTGTGTTGTGACTCCGACCTCCGAGCCCATCTTATCAGAGGGAGAAGACTTCGAAAGTGAAGGAGAGGAGTTGGCAAGGCCTCCCTCTCCAGGACCCTCCTCTCTGGCAATGCCTCAGGTGTCCTCCGAAGGCCAAGAGATAGGCCAGGAGCCAGGCACTTCCAAGCAGCCGCAGTTAGACAGTGACAGAGATGAGTCTTGGCTGGATCCCCGACAGCGTCGGAAAGATAAGCACGCGCAGCACAGAAAGAGGTGTGCCAGAGATTAAGCTGAGTCACTGGACCACACCCCACAGGGGATAAAAGGGGGTGTGGTGGCCATTCAGGCCTTGTGATGGACAAAACTGAAAAGCTAGCAAGTCATACTGCGTTTCTGGAACTTCGTTATATGCCCTCCTTGGATTTATTATGGACTGGACTTGACAATTCTTTGGCTTTGTGGACTTATTTTGGTCCCGTTGTGAGTAAAGTCTTTGGCAGGCAGCTACTGGGTTGCTGCCAATTCTGTTATCTCAAAGGAATTCTTGACTGCTGGTTTTATTAACTCCTGGCTGACTGTTTGTGTGCGTGTGCGAGACGGGGACAGAACACTCTGCCTCCAATGCAGAGCCCTCCCCAGAGCCTTCCCCAGACTCCAGGACTGGCCCATGTTCCTCCCCAACCTCTTCACTGTCTGAATCTGCTGCCAGATCCTCTGGCCGCTGACGGGCCACAACACTCTCTATGGTTGGCTGTTTTCTTGCAGATGTTTCAATACTCTCATTCTGCCAAGCCATTCAATATTTGGCTTCTCCGATGCCGCGAGAAAGAAAACAAACACGCTGTTTGGAAGAGAAAGTTTGGGGTAATCAGGAAACATGGCCAAGGAGCTGAAGTTCTGGATATGCCTGGACCACAAAGCAACTGCTTTATCAATGACACACAGGTATACAGCAGTGAGGCAGATAAAAACGTGGGAAACCTGAAATGACAGTTTGGTGTTCAAAATGCATTCATCACCCCCTGATACAGTTGAACATCTGTTACCAGCCTGAGGCATTTTCCTTGTTTTGCTTGGGAGTTACTGGGCTAAGTGGTCATCGCCTTCTATTTTTCCATTACGCAGTACAATTGCTTAGGAAAATTTGACTCGGTAAGATTTCCTTCTTATCCAGCGATGATGGGAGGGCCAGGCATTATCAGCCTGATGGTGAAGCCTCACCCGGCAAGAAATAAATTCACTCCTGGGCTGATAGACTGAGCTGCCTGTCTCTTGCCAAATATTTTGCTTTAGCATCTAGCCTTTCCGTCCAAAAAGTATAAACCTTCCACTGGCAAGCTTTAATTTATTAATCAGCGGAGGACAGTTTTCAATTAATTCAACTCATTACTACGCCCTCATTCTTCGGCGTTACTTTGCTGGCAGTATGTTCCAGGAATCAGGAATGGCAAATAAACAGTGGCTTGGATTTTGCTTCCAAAGATGAACTGTTTACGGTGATAAAAATGGCAAAAGAGCTGATGTTTCCATGTTGCGTTGTATTGAAAAGGGCTCTTTGCACCGACACATATTAAGGGAATGTGGTTGAAAGATACATTGTTAATCAGAGAAGAATAGTTTGAAGTATTGCCTTGTTATTTCCATCTAATAGCAGGACAGCATTTGAAGGACAACATCTGAAATAACCTAAATGATGGACGATGTTAGGCATAAATCCAAAGATAACACAGTGAAATCCAAACACGCTCAGTTGTTTATTTGCTTATGCCTAATGGACGCAACCTTGCCAGACTAAAGCTATAACCTTCTAACCTTAATAGATGCAGTCCTGTTCTTTATGCACTTACACCAATAGACAGAATCTTGCCAGATTAAAGCTGCAATCTTCTAACCTAATAGATACACCTTAGCAGCTTTTAGGGTATGGCTATCCTGAAGGGATGCAGTGGCTCAGTGGATAAGACGCTGAGCTTGTCGATTGAAAGGTAGGCAGTTCAGCGGTTCGAATACATAGTGCTGCACAACGGGGTGAGCTCCTGTTACTTGTCCCAGCTTCTGCCAACCTAACAGTTGGAAAGCACTTAAAAAATGCAAGTAGAAAAAAAGGGACTACCTTTGGTGGGAAGGTAACAGCATTCCATGTGTCTTTGGCATTTAGTCATGCCAGCCACATGACCCCAGAGACGTATTCAGACAACACTGGTTCTTCGACTTTGAAACGGAGATGAGCACCGCCCCCTAGAGTTGGGAATGACTAGCACACATGTGCGAGGGGAACCTTTACCTTTATCCTGAACTACTTTCTCCCTCCCCCATCCAGCCGGGGATAACCTGTTGTCTTAGTCTCCTCTCTGGAATGTGCTGCATTTTTCCTGGGAAACTGCAGAGTTCCTGCTCAGATCCCTCCCCACTCCTTCTCCAGGTGTACATTCCATCACACTTATGTACAGAGTATGTAGTTCTCCATTTCAATAATTGTTTGTGTTCCTTCAAATGGTAGCTGATCCTCAGCGTCTCTATGGATGGAAGCTCTCCAACTATTCTGTCTCTTGAAATAATGCACAATTTTTGTAGGTGTGTTCCTGTGGCTTCCAGAACTTGTCTATTCACCTCATGCACTTTCAGCTCCTGTCAGGTCCAAGCCAGAGATGGCACAATGAAATCCAGTTGAGTCCAAGTCTTTATGCCCTTATGCCTAATGGACAGAATCTTGCCAGACTAAAGCTATAACCTTGTAACCTAATAAGTATACCCTGAGAGAATCTAGGGTGTATCTATCCTGCTTTTTTTTTCTTCCTCTCCCATCCAGTTCAGGACTGTGCCTTGTCTTGGGCCCCTCTCTGTAAAGTGCTGCCCCTCCACCATGATTTCACACCCATCCCAATTCCTTGTTAAGCTGCACATTTGATCCCAGAGGAAAAAAACACCCTTCCATCTCTTTTATCTACACGCCATAGTACAACATAGTTAATCAGACCAGTTAAAGAACTGGTGGCCAAATTTGTCCAACAAACCTCAGAGCAACAGAATCTCCCTCTGACCTCAATTGTCTTCTGGAGTTTTCCAAAATTCATTTTCATTGTGTCGATGACATTATCTTACCATCTCATTCTCTGCTGCTCCCTTCTCCTTTTGCCTTCCGTCTTTCCCAACATCAGAATATTTTCCATTGAGTCCAATGGCCAAAGTATTTGTTAGACATTTGTTTGTATATAGCACCAATGTCAGGGTTCCAAGAAACACCTAACTGCCAACTACAGAGCAAACAAAAGAGTACAGTCACCATGTGCTTTACTGCTCAACTGTTTTACTATAGCAGGAAAATGGGAAACTCTACTTAGAACAAAAGAGCATAGATCTAAACTTTTAAACACTTCCATCTACTGGCTGAATACTACTATAGTTGTTTCATAGAAATACATTCCAACAATGAATTCCAACAGTATTTGAGTTTCAGCTTCAGTATCTGTCCTTCCAAAGAACAATAGGGGTAGTTTCCTTTAGGAAAATGCATACTAGGTACCTCTCGATTTTGCCCATCTTATGAGAACATCTACAGAGGCTCAGCTTAAGTTCCTATTTCATGACAGGTGAGAGCATCATGTATCTCTTCTTAAGAGATAAAGTATCTCTTCTTGTTGGTTGCCCTGATGCTGCAAAGGTCACAACTCTAGATGTTGGGCTTCATCCTACGTCAACCACTTAGCTAGCTTTCAAGGAATCTAAGAAATAAGAATGTGTGATAATTAGTGAACATATATTATGGACAGCCAGAGCAACCAACGGAGAGGTGCTGAATTGTATAAAACCAGACACATCACTAGAAGCCAAAACCACAAGACTACGTCTGATTTAATTTGACCATGTCATAAGTGCAAATTCATTGGAGAAGTCAAGGATGCTGGGAATGATTAGTAGAACAAGAAGAAGGGGCAAACAAAGAACACGGTGGCTTGATAACATCAAAACAGATACAAAGATGAACATTGAAGAACTGAAAGTAGCGTTGCTTGGAGAGCACTTACCTAGAAAGTCTCTAAGAGTCGGACACAACTGAATGGTTAAAACAACTATTATTATTATTATTGAAGAAAGTTGACAGCTTGTTCTGACCTAGGCTTCCCAAGCAGCACGAAGCCGAGTCCTCGTCCCGATAAACCCCTTTTATTTAATTTGCAGTGAATTCCACTCCAGCAAAGTCTTTCCCCTCCCACAGTCTTTCAAGATAGTTCCCAATTACTGACCTTTATCAGGCTTGGAGAGTGGCCAGGCCGATATCTTTCAGACTCCACACTGTAACAGACAATACTTGGCAAGAATGCAAGAACAGATCTTCACCCAAATGAACTAATTGTCTCCTACAAACTCCCCTCCCTTCGCTCCTCTTTATTCCCTATGGGAAGGGCCATTCACTGTCCACCTGTGGCTTTACTCCTGAGTCGACCCTTGTTCCTTAGCTGTTCCCTTCTCCTGGACACTCTGTGCATGTGCACACTGGGAAAAGGATCCAGCTGTTCTTCTGCCCCACTGATGTCCGACTCCGAAGGCAGCTGACAACTGTCAGACGGCCCAGGACCCCTCTCTGCCTCTGACGCAGAGCTCTCATCAGAACCTTCCCCAGACTCTAGGACTGGCCCATGTTCCTCCCCAAGCTCCTCACTGTCCGAATCTGCTACCAGATCCACTGGCCACTGGTGGACCACAACACAGCCCACCATACTACCATCCCCCAAAAATCAGTGAATTCATTCCTGTGATATCCTTCTTGCTCAACATAATAAACTGTTTGATGTTTCCTTTGGAGTGGGCTGGCTTATCTTCATCTGTTCATTGTTTTATTTTTTTAATTACCAGGCTTGCTATCATGTGGATTTTCACTGACTGTGTGAGAATTATGTCTTTTCTTGAAGGTGAACTTCAACCTTTTGCTCCAGGTATTCCCAAAAGGAGTGAAGGCGCTTTTTTTTTTTAAAAAAAAAAATGATGTTTTGACATGCAATTCACTGATCGTTGGATAGCTTTTGTCAATTATGATCTGTTATTCTTTCCAGACTTCAGTTGGTTGGGCTGATTTTTGCGGGAATCGGAGACCTGTTATTTAAGGTGTAGGCTTCATATTGATATTTTAGACTGTATATTGCCCAGAGTCATTGAAGTGGGTGGGATTGACAATTGTGTAAACAAACAAACAAATCTGAAAGCTCAATTTGTGTTTTGCTGAGTCTATTGTGGGAACTTAATCCATTCGGTTCAATGATGTTCCCATACTTTCTGCATTCTTAAGAAAATGAGTGAGTCCAGTAAGTGAGTTAATGTGTTGTCTAAATGGGAGCACTATTCTGCTCAAGGAAACCTTTAAATAGGAGAGCATTGCAAACCAGATAGCTTGTACACACACAAACACACAAACACACACAGAGACACACACACACACATACACACACAGAGAGAGAAAGGGGGCCAGGGAGGGAGGGGGAGAGAAGAGAAAAGAAGAGAAGAGAAGAGAAGAGAAGAGAAGAGAAGAGAAGAGAAGAGAAGAGAAGAGAAGGAGAAAGGAGAAAGGAGAAAGGAGAAAGGAGAAAGGAGAAAGGAGAAAGGAGAAAGGAGAAAGGAGAGAAGAGAAAGGGAAAGAGAGAGAGGGGGGACAGGGAGAGAGGGGGGACAGGGAGGGAGGGGGACAGAAGAGAAGAGAAAGAGAAAGGAGAAAGGAGAAAGGAGAAAGGAGAAAGGAGAGAAAAGAAAGAAGAGAAGAGAAAGGGAAAGGGGAAAGAAAGAAATGAGAGAGAGGGGGGAGGGAGAGGAAGAGAGAGAGAGAGAGAGAGGGAGGGGGAGAGAGAGAAGCAAAAAGAATGAATGCCTCATAAAATAATTCATAAAAGACCTCACTACCAGGAGAGTAATATACAGCTACAGAAAATAAAATGGAAGAGATCACAGAGATTTAAACTCCTTTCCAATGCCATATAGAAAAGCAACTTTAAGAATATTAGATGTCATGAATGAAGCATTACATTTTGGCAATGTTTCGGTGCCCTTGTGAATGTTAAACATTCTTATTTATAGGTCCAAGTAAGCAACTGATCTGTAGTATTACATATTACTGTGCCTGGGGAAGTTGTTGCACCTACAGATAACCTGCATCAATAATCTACAAGTATCCAGAGAAGGAAAAGGTTGAACACTGAATTTTGCAAACTGGGGGATGCAGAGATGGATGCCAGAAATGTTGTCCCTTGGACAGCTATAAGATGGTGGACTAGCCTGTATCTAACACGGAGATGAAACACAGAGATAAGAAATTGGACTGGCTGCCAGACTGGTTAGCAAAGCTAAGATCTTGTTCCCAAAGCATTTTATGAAATGTTTGAGAGAGGTCACAACATATTCTGTGCAAAAGATTGGGCTTGTTGTGGCCCCGCCCTCTGAGCCTGTCCCATCGGAGGAAGAAAGCTCCGAGCATGAGGAAGAGGAGTCAGCCAGGCCTCCCTCTCCAGGCCCCTCTCCTCTGGCATTGTCTCAAGTGCCGGCCGAGGGAGAGGAGACAGCTGGTTCGAATCAGAGTGATGAAGAAACATCATTCCTGGATGCACGCCTCCGAAGGTGTGATAAACGTTTGCAGCAGTTTAGGAGGCGTGCTAGGGATTAGAACTGAGTCACTGGACCACACCCCAGAGACTATATAATAGAGGGTGGTGGTCAAGGATCCTTGTGACGAACAAAGCAAACCCTGGATAGTCACTAAAGCCTCGTCCGGAACTGCTGAGAGAAAGATTTAAAGTGTCGGACATTTGGACTCTTGAGTATTTATCTTTCTGTTTTACTTTGAAAATAAAGTCACTTGGCAGACGGTGTGTCTATCGCTGCCAAGTGGGAGATAAGACCTGGGTGCGTTCCAAAGTGTTTCCTTAACCCTTGACTGGCTGTGTTGGTGTGTGTGTGGGTACGGGGACAGATCAGGGCTCTGAGTTGCTATAGCCATACTACATGGATAAAATAGACTTCATGTCAACTCTGAAGCTTGACGGTAAGATAGTACTATGAGAATTAGGCTCTTTTTTAATTATTTTTTTTTCTTTTGTAACATATACCGTGTTTTCCCGAAAATAAGACAACCCCTTATAATAAGCCCAATTGGACTTTTGAGTGCATGTGCTAAAATAAGCCCCTCACCAAATTAAGCCCCCCCCCAAAAAATAAGCCCCCCAAATAAGTCCTCCCTGAAAATAAGCCTTCCCCAAAAATATTTAAACGCATGCACAGCCGGCCCCTGCCATTTCCTAGGATTAGGGCAGGGGTCGGCAGCCTGTGGCTCTGGAGCCGCATGTGGCTGTTTCATTCCTCTGCTGTGGCTCCCTGTCACCAGTTGGCTCCACAATTGATAGAGCTTTCGGTTAGGACAGGTAGATGAAAAAGGATGCTGTGCTAGGAGGAGACTCTATGGTGCAGGAATTGGACTTCCGGTTGTCAGAGGAAAAAGGATGCCGCACTAGGAGGAGACTCTATGGTGGAGGAACCGGACTTCCGGTCTACTCCAGAATTTAATGGGGGGAGGCTTCCAGTTAGGACCTTTGTGACTCTTTGAGTGTTTAAGATTGCTGACCCCTGGGTTAGGAAAACAGAGCTGGAAATCAGGTAAGATTGCAAGAGAAGCCCCATCTTGCTCCACATGCCCCAAAATAGTAAGACCTCCCTGAAAATAAGGCCAAGTGCTTATTTAGGGGTTCAAAAAATATAAGACAGGGTCTTATTTTGGGGAAAACACAGTAAAAATTCCATTTTTAGTTGAACAGTGTGTTGTCTGGGTACAGATATTTTTAGGAAATAATAATCACATGTTTACAATAATATTCATTACATTGGTATTAATTCTATGGTAATAATAATAGTAATCATAATACTATTTGCTTGTCCATTTTAACAAATCTCTGTTCTGTCCCTGTACCACACACACACCCCCACAGATGGCCCAGAGTTAATAAACCACACAACAAAACTCTTTGAAGATAAAGCTGGCAGCAACCCAGTGGCTAGCTGCCAATTCAGACTTTACTCACACAAAACAAAGATTAGACTGCAAGCATTCCGATAAAACAGGCAGAGTTCAACAATACAAGGATTAATCCAAATGCAGTCCGATAAAGCAGGCAAAGTCCAGTAACGCAGAGATCATGGATTATTTCCAGTTTTTGCTCGTCACAAACTGAACCAGCCACCACATCCACATTTATACCCTGTGGGGTGTGGCCCAGTGACTCAACTAATCTCTGGCACACCTTCCCCTCTGCTGTGCATGCTTCTCCCTGCGCCTCTGTCGCGGGTCCAGCCAGCACTTATCTTCTTCATTGCTGTCCACCTGTGGCTGCGGGGACGTGCTTGGCTCTGAGCCTATCGTTTGGCCTTCGGTGTCCTCCTGAGGCATTGCCAGAGAGGAGGGTCCTGAAGAGGGAAGCGTTGCCAACTCCTCTCCCTCACTCTCAGAGTCTGCATCTGTCGATAGCCCAGGCTCAGGCAACGGAGCCACAACAATCTCCCTTATATCATTCGTCCTTTTCTGATATCCACATGTTTGTTTTTATTACCTAGCCATTGATAAAATAAATCCCATGTCAAAACATACTGTATTTTTCGGAGTATATGATGCACCTTTCCCCCCCGAAAAGAGGGTGAAAATCTGGGTGTGTCTTATACAGTGAATGTAGCCCCATTCAGCTTCTCAAACTTCCATTTCAGAGGCTGAAAAAAGCTTATGAAATGGAGGTTTCAGAGGCTGAAAAAAAAAGCCTCTGAAACAGAGGTTTCAGAGGCTGAAAAAGCAAGGCGCAGAGCTCACAACCAACAAACCTGTTGCTAAAGTTCACCTCTGGGAACAGCTGATAGGGGGTATTCCGGGAGGCCGATCCACCCGCCAATCAGCTTTTTTTGTATTTTTCTCCCCCAAAATTAAGTGCGTCTTATACTCTGGTGCATTTTATAGTCCGAAAAATATGGTATTTAGTTTTGTAAAAAACTAAATTGTAAAATTTAAAAAAGAAAGAATTAGGTCTTCAGCAGAGTGATGTCACAATTTAAAAAAGAAACATCAAAAGCTCTATTGTCTGCTGAGATAACTATATCATGCAAGCAGTGGTGGATTCAAATAATTTAACTGGTTTTCTGCCCTAATGACCAGCTGGGTAGGCGTGGCTTGGTGGTCATATGACCATGTGGGTATGGCCAACTCAACGTCACTCACATTGATGGGCACTTCGCCTTAGCTGTTACAATGTAATAAGGGTTAATCAGAGAGGAAGTTTCTGTAAGCAGAGCAATAAAGATTAGGCTAGAAACAACGCCAGAATGTTTCCTTCCTGCCTTCCTTACAGGATTAGCCCTCTAAAGTGGAAAAAAAACAAAATAAGATTTCTTCCAACAACCGGTTCTCCGAACTGCTTAGAAAGTTAACAACCGGTTCTCCCGAATAGGTGTGAACTGGCTGAATCCCACCACTGCGTGCAAGTATTATTAATCTGATTGATTGATTGCTTGATTTTTGTAAACCTGAATGCTCTTGTCAAAATGTCCAAGAAACACCATTTTTGTGTGTTCATTATGTGTTCAAACCAAGGCAAAGAATTTGATCTGGACACCTACTGGGGTCCTCTCTTCCTTTGACTTACCATCTTGCCATATTAAATTAACATTTCTTGAAAGATCGCTGTGGGGTGTAAAATGTAATCATTGCTTTTGCTTTGTTTAATTTTCCTGTTGCAGACCTTTAAAAATCAGATGTGTAAAGTAGGGTAGGAAGGAAGAAAGAAAGAAAGAGGGGAAATGGCAACAGACCTAAAAAAAAAAAAAAAAAACTTAGAATGTAGAATAATAGAGTTGGAAGGGACTTGGAGATCTTCTAGTCCAGTGATGGCTAACCTTTTTGACGTTGCATGCCAAAAGCGGGGGGAGCATGGGGGGGTTGTGTGCGAGCGTGTCCACACCCATAATTGAATGCCCCCTTGCGCCCCACCCCCTCGCGCATGCGCATGTGACCCCTCCACACTCCCCCCGCTTTGGCACGTGACGGCAAAAAGGTTACCAGTGGGCCTGGTAGATCCTTTTTTCACCCTCCCAAGGCTCCAAAGTCTTTCTTGGAGCCTGGGGAGGGCAAAAACAGCCTCCCCCCACACCCCCAGAGGCCCTCCGGAGGTCAGAAACAGTCCGTTTCCTGACTTCTGTTGGGCCCAAAAGGCCCGAAAATCAGGTGGCCAGTGTGCACATGCACGCTGCAGCTGCGCTAAGGCAACACTCGCGTGCCCACAGATATGGCTCCGCGTGCCACCCGTGGCACGTGTGCCATAGGTTCGCCATCACGGTTCTAGTCAAACCCCTTGCTCAAGCAGGAGATCCTATATCCTTGATGGCGAACCTATGGCACACATGCCAGAGGTAGCACATAGAGCCCTCTCTGTGGGCACGCATGCCATCGCCAGCTGTTCTTCTGGTTTCAGCTGGCCTTCACGGGCACAGAGTGCTGGAAAACTGTGAAAATGGCACAAAAAATGGCCAAAAAACAGGCTGTTTTCTGGGTCTTTTCTGGGCCATTTCTGTGCTGTATTTTTTGGCCATTTTCAGGACATTTCTTGGGCCATTTTCAGGCCTCAAAACGGGCTGAAAATGGCCAAAAAACCAGCCAGAAACAGGCATGTGCATGCCAGCCAGCTGGTCTTAAGGTTTCTGGCACTCTGGCGCATGCACATGCACACTGTCAGGGCTCCAAGTAACCCAATCGGTCGGGTCCACACAAGGCCACACGCACATTCACACGCATTCCAGTTTGGACACTCGGTGCCGAAAAGGTTCGCCATCACTGCCCTATACCATTTCAGAAAAGTGGCTGTCCAAGTGTCTTTTGAAAGCCTCCAGTGATGGAGCACAAGTGGTCGTATTCCGCCAGTTCTGACCAGTTCAGGCGAACTGGTAGTGGCAACCTGTGGGTGGCTGCCCACCTACCCCAGCGCTATGCCGTCCTATTTAGCCATGTTTTCTAAGCCACGCACATGCGTGCATGCTTGCACATTTTCGGTGTGCAGCGAACCGGTGGTAAAATGATGCGAAACCCAGCTCTTTGGAGCCCTTACAACATCTGAAGGCAAGCTATTCCATGGGTTGATTGTTCTCACTGTTATACTTGTTCTTGTTGCTGCTATTGTTGCTGTTGTTGTTGTTGTATGCTCTTCTTCTTGAGAGAAGTGTTAAAAACACCTTGTGGCTTATATTTGAGGACAGAAAGAATTTGGAGCACTACATCCAATTTTTTTTTTTAATTTGATTTATATGCTGCCCTTCTCCAGAGACTCAGGGCGGCTTACAATGCGTTAAGCAGTAGCCTTCATACTTTTGTATAATTATACAAAGTCAGCTTATTGCCCCCACAAACTGGGTCCTCATTTAACAATTCAGATGTCATGGGGTCTGCAGGATTAATCATATGAGGAATGGTTAAGGGAACTAGGTATGTCTGGCCAAATGAAGAGAAGGATTAGACCAGACATGACAACTGTCTTCCAGTACTTGAAGGCTATCACAGAGAAGAGAGGGTTAACTTACTCCCCAAAGCACCCCAAGAAGCAACAGGGAGAAGCTCATCAGAGGAAGATTCCACCTGGAACTAAGGAGAACCTTCCTGACAGTGAGAATGATTAATCAATGGAGCAGCTTGCCTCCCAAAGTTAATTTATTATTATTATTATTATTATTATTATTATTTAATTTGATTTATATGCCGCCCTTCTCCGGAGACTCAGGGCGGCTTACAATGTGTTAAGCAATAGCCTTCATTCTTTTGTATATTTTTTTTATACAAAGTCAGCTTATTGCCCCCACAAACTGGGTCCTCATTTCACCTACCTTAGAAAGGATGGAAGGCTGAGTCAACCTTGAGCCTGGTAAGATTCGAACCTGCAGAAATTGCAGGCAGCTGTGTTAATAACAGGGTGCATTAACCACTGTACCATCAAGGCTCTTATTTTATTTATTTCTATTTTATTTCTCTATTTTATTTCTATATTGCCCTTCTCCCCAAGGATTCAGGGTGATGTACAGCCTAATTAAAAACACAAAGACAGACAAAATTTAAAAATAATTAAAATTATTAAATAATAGGCCCAATTTATAAAACCCCAAATTTTAAATCCCATTTAAAGCCAATTAAAATATTTACATTGATAGCCCAGCCTGGCAGAACATGGTTTTGAAGGCACAGCGAAATACACGGAGGTCGGAGATCTTGTGCAATTCCGGGGGCAGTTCATTCCACAGGGCAAGAGCTCCCACAGAGAAGGCCCTCCCCCTGGGTGTCGCCAGTTGACATAACTTGGCCGATGGCACCCTGAGGAGCCCCTCTCAGTGGGAGCGGACTGGCCGGTGGGAGGCTACTGGTGGCAGAAGTCGGTCTCGAAGGTACCCATGGAGCACTTTAAAAGTGGTGACCAACACCTTGAATCGCACCCGGAGGACCACTGGGAGCCAGTGCAGCTCGCGCAGGAGGGGTGTCACATGGGCACAATGAGTTGCGCCCATAACCACCCGCACGGCCGCATTATGGACCAGTTGGAGCCTCTGGGTGCTTTTCAAGGGGAGCCCCATGTAGAGAGTATTGCAGTAGTCCAGCCGGGAGGTGACAAGGGCGTGAGTGACTGTGCGCAAGGCGTCGTGGTCCAGAAAGGGCCGCAACTGGCAGATCAGGTGAACCTGATAAAAAGCCCCCCTGGCCACGGCCGTCATATGATCTTCTAAAGACAGCTGTGTGTCCAGGAGGACGCCCAGATTGCGCGCCCTCTCTGTGGAGGGTAAAGTTGTGGGTGATCCATCACTGGAGGCTTTCAACAAATGATTGGACAACCTTTTCTCCAGGATGATATCAGATCTCCTGTCATGGGTAGGGGTATGGACTAGAAGACCTTCAAAGTCCCTTTTAGCCCTATGATTTTATGACCTGTCTTTTCACATTTCTTTCCCCTCCTTTTTTTTAAAGCTGTAGGAGGAGATGACCAGGCTGAGCTCAAGGGTAGAGTCAAATGCATCTCTGTCTGGAGCCCCGATGGCCCCAAAAGAGATTAAATTGTCCAGCCATTCTTGGAGTCCATTGAATCTTATCTGGCGCCAATTTGCTTTGACCACTAGTATGTTGGATTCTTATGTATAGGTTGCATGAAATAAACCCATGGTGCTTTCTAAACTCTATCCTAGCTCCTGGTTTCTTGAGCCTGGCATAATCTTTATCAATAAAAGAAGAAGAAAAACAGCAAGAAAAACAGCAACAAGCCTTAATGATAGAATAGAATAGAATAACAGAGTTGGAAGGGACCTTGGAGATCTTCTAGTCCAGCCCCTTTGCTTAGGCAGGAAACCCTGCACCACTTCAGACAAATGGTTATCCAACATCTTCTTTAAAACTTCCAGTGTTGGAGCATTCACAACTTCTGGAGGCAAGTTGTTCCACTGATTAATTGTTCTAACTCTCAGGAGATTTCTCCTTAGTTCTAGGTTGCTTCTCTCCTTGAGTAGTTTCCACCCATTGCTTCTTGTCCTGCCCTCAGGTGCTTTGGAGAATAGCTTGCTAGGATACAATCCCTGAAAATATTAGAGTTTTGCCTAGAAACCTCTCAAAGGAATTTGGGAAATTCTAATCCTGTAATTTTTATGCCTCTCTTGCCCTAAACCAAGACTTCTGGAATTCCTTTCTGTTTTCTAGAAAGACTAGAGGTGATATCAGAATAGAGCTGGCAGGTCTTCTACTCCAACCTTCTCCTGAAGCAGGAGACCTTATACCATTTAACACAACCGGCTACCCAGTTGCCCAGGCTAAAAACCTCCAGTGATGAAGTACCCACAACTTCTGAAGACAAGCTTGGTTAATTGTCCTCACTGTTAAGAAGTTTCTCTTTAATTCCAGGTTGCTTCTCTCCTTGATTAGTTTCCATCCATAGCTTCTTCTTCTTTTTTTTTTGGAATTTTTTTTTATTTTTAAACAAAACTTAAAACATAAAACAATTATCATCCATTACAATTACAGAAAGTGTATTGATCGGTTACAAATCATTTGTGCTTAATCCTCTATCCAACATTTTCTTATTTAACAGTTTATTACATTATTATTCTCATTTACCAATTATTTAACAGTAGATTGTCCTCTATAAGGGAAAAAAAACCCTTTATATGTTTTATTATCTTGTCCATTTCATATTTCATATTTCATTTCCATTCTTTCTTGTCTAACTATTGATAAAATAAATCCCATATCAAATAATATTGTTTATCTTCTTGTTCCCTAATTTCAAATGTCAATTTACTCATTTCAGCACACTCCAAAATTTTCTTGATAACTTCATCATCCGTGGGTATCTTCTCACCTTTCCAGTTTCTAGCAAATACAATTCTAGCCGCCGTTAAAACATTCACAATTAAATATCTCATTTCTCTATTATATATTTCTGGTAAAATCCCCCAATAAAAATATCTCTGGTTTAAAGTCAATATGTTTCTTTGTCATTTTTTCCAGCCATTTGTGGATTTTAGTCCAATATCTTTTAGCTTCTGCACATGTCCACCACATATGGTAATATGAGCCTGGAATCTGATGACACTTCCAACATTTCTCCGGTTAATTGTCCTCGCTGTTAGGAAGTTTCTCTTTAATTCCAGGTTGCTTCTCTCCTTGATTAGTTTCCATCCATAGCTTCTTGTCCTGCCTTCTGGTGCTTTGGAGAATAGCGTGACTCTCTCCACTTTCTGGCAGTCCCTCAAATACTGGAAGACTGCTATCGTCACCCCTAGTCCTTCTTTTCTCTAGACTGGCCATATCCAATTCCTGCAACCGTTCTTCATATGTTTTAGTCTTCATGATAGCAACGTTCCAATATTTGAGGGGCTGCGACAAAAAAGAGGGGGGGAGGGAGTTTCCAACCTATTTTCCAAATCACCAGAAGGCAAGACAGAAAACAACAGATGGAAACTAATCAAGGAGAGAAGCAACCTAGGATAAGGAGAAATGTCGTAAGAATTAAAGAACGATGAGTCAGTGGAAAAGCTTGCCCTGAGAAAATATGGGTGCTTCATTAATGGAGGTTTTAAAGAAAAGACTGGGCAGCCACTTGTCTGGAATGATATAAGATCTCCTGCTCGAGCAGGGGGTTGGACTAGAAGATCTCCAAGGGCCCTTCCAACTCTGTTATTCTGTTACTCTGTTCTTCTTTGCAATATAAATCAAAAAATAAATAAATAAATAAATAAATAAATAAATATCAGGAGGCTTAGCACCAGGAGGGCATTTTGCCCAAGCTCATAAAGTAGGATTACAAGATGGGTTCCTCTTTTTCTTCTCTCTTTTCTTTCAACTCAAGGAGAGGGAGAATATTATTTTTTTAAAAAAAAAAGACAACCCAATGTACTTAATCCCCCTCAGCTATTCCTCGGCTGCAGTGCTTTCCTTCACCAACTCGAGGCTTCCTTCTAAAACCGAGAAATGCAAGCTTTGGCCTGTAATGATCTTTAAATGATTTATATCTAGTTCTTCTTTAAATACACCGCGGTGGTTTAAACGATTGAAAACCCAGCATGGAAAACAAGAAAACAGTTATTTCATTCAGTCGGAACGCTATCTCCTCCAAGGGAGAGAAGATAACCGATTCTGATTCTCAAAGTCAGTTGGAATTCGCCTTCCGGGGTCTCAGATCTCCTAGAAGTGGAAAAAAATGTTTCTAATTCTTGTTGAGGGGACTGATCAGCTTTTGGGGTTTGTTTGTTTGTTGTTGTTGTTGTTGTTGTTTTGTTTCTTACACTCATTCTGTGCCCTAGTGAGTCATGGGTCATAACCAGGAGTGGGTTCTAAATTTTTTTACTACCGGTTCTGTGGGCGTGGCTTATTTTGTGGGTGTGGCTTGGAGGTCATGTGACTAGGTGGGCGTGGCTAGCTGGTCAGAGTCATTTCTGGAAGGTCCTCGCACTCACGACCAGTCCTCGCACTTACGACCCGACTCATTTGTTTGCTTTTAACACTGATCAGCTGTAGGGCGGCCCTTTGAAGCCCCGCGGCAAGAGTTTAAACAGGTTTTTTCCCTCTAGTCATCAGCTGGGACTCAGGAGGCAGCAATAGATTGGGGATGGGACCAAATAAAAGGTAAGAATAATGTGGGGGGGTAGCGGGGTGGGAGGGCGGGGGAGGAGAACCGGTTCGGTGATGTCATATCGTCACCTCTACCAGCTCGGCCGAACCGGACCGAACCGGGAGGAACCTACCACTGGTCATAGCAGTGAGAACAATCAACCAGTGGAACAGTTTGCCTTCAGCAGTTGTGGGTGCTTCGTCGCTGGAGCGACGAAGAAGAAGGGACTGGACAGCTACCTGTCTCCTGAAATGGTCTCCTGCTGAAGCAGGGGGTTGGATTAGAAGATCTCCAAGATCCCTTCCAGCATTATTCCCTTCCCTTCCCAATAGTGGGAAACCCACCCCCCTCCTAGAAGAATAAAATATTTTGGGAAATATTAAAAAAAAAGGCAGAATATTATATTTCCCTAAATAAGAAACGGAGAAACATGCTCTTAAAAAGAGAGAAAGCAGACTCAGTCTCCCAGCCCCCAGCAGATATTTTGTGCCCGTTAAGAAAGACTGGGCCAGCCTAGCTACAAAACAAAAGACCTTCAGCTCCAGGGGGATGGAGTTAAGAAGAGCAGGACAAGACCCTTCAGGACATAATAGGATTAACCCACTTAGCAGAAGACACAGAGCTCACTACATTGCACAATCTCCTAAGGGTATTTCAGACACATTGTACAACCTCTCCTAGCAGCATCTCTGAAACTTATAAATGGACGTTTCTTTCCAATCAGCCTCCAGCCTCCATTTTGTTTCCAGCGTCTTTCTACCGGATTGAAACTGAATCAGATGGATTTTCTGTCCATCTTCCCTTCCCATCCTATCCCAGACCCCATTTAGAATAAGCATCCAGTGCTTCCTTTTTTCTTTCTTTCTTTCCTTTTTTCCTTCTTTCCTACCTACTTCACTTCCTTTTTTTCTTTCCTCCCTCCCTCCCTTCCTTTTTCCTCCCTCCCTTTTTTCTTTCTTTCCTTTTTTCCTTCTTTCCTCCCTCCCTTCCTTTTTTCTTTCCTCCCTCCCTCCCTTCCTTTTTCCTCCCTCCCTTTTTTCTTTCTTTCCTTTTTTCCTTCTTTCCTCCCTCCCTCCCTTCCTTCTTCCTCTCTCCCTTTTTCTTTCTTTCTTGTTCTTTTGTTCTTTCATTCATTCTTTCATTCATTCTTTCTTTCTTCTTTCTTTCTTTACTTCTTTTCTTCCTTCTTTTCTTTCCTTCCTTCCTTCCCTTCCTTCCTTCCTTTTTCTTTCTTTCTTTCTTTCTTTCTTTCTTTCTTTCTTTCTTTCTTTCTTTCTTTCTTTCTTTCTTTCTTTCTTTCTTTTTTTTCCACCAACATCTTTTTTACATTGTGGCAACCAAAACTGGATGCAGTATTCCAAGTGTGGCCTTACCAAGGCATTATAAAGTGGTATTAACACTTCACATGATCTTGATTCACTTCACATGATCTTGATTCTCTCTTTATGCAGCCTAGAACTGTGTTGGCTTTTTTGGCAGCTGCAGCTGGTTCATATTTAAATGGTTGTCCAGTAGGACTCCAAGATCCCTCTCACAATTATTATGATTGAGCAAGGTACTACCTATACTGTATCTGTGCATTTTGTTTTCTGTGCCTAAATGTAGAACCTTGCTTTTTTCCACCTTTTAATTTTTTTGTTAGAAAGCACAATTGTTGTGACTCTGACCCCCGAGGCCAACTTATCAGAGGGAGAAGGCTCCGAACATGAAGGAGAGGAGTTGGCCAGGCCTCCCTCTCCAGGACTCTCCTCTCTGGCAATGCCTCAGGTGTCTCCTGAAGGAGAAGAGATTGGCCAGGAGCCAGGTATCTCCTTGCAGTCAGACAGTGACGGAGATAAGTCTTGACTGGATCCACGCCAGCGTCGGAGAGACAAGCGCATGCAGCAGAAAAGGAGGCATGCCAGAGATTAAGCTGAGTCACTGGACCACACCCACAGGGGATAAAAGGGGGTGAGGTGGCCATTCAGACTCTGTGACGGACAAAACTAATTACTAGCGAGTCACATTGTATCTTTGAAACAACGTTATCTGCCTTGGATTTAATATGGACTGGACTTGACAATTCTTGAACTGTGTGTATTTTGTTTGGGTTTATCTGTTGGAGGAACAACCCCTCCCTCTATGAGTAAAGTTCTTGGCAAGCAGCTACTGGGTTGCTGCCAATCCTCTTACCGAAAGAATTTGTTGTCTGCCAGTTTTATTTAACCCCTGGCTGTCTGTTTGTGTGCGTGTGTGAGACGGGGACAGAACACCAATGTACAAGTCTGTCAAGATCCTTCTGTATCTTAAGTCTATCTTCTGGACGGCATGTATTTGTGATGTGAGTGATTCTGGTACCTGGAAGAAATTCTTCCCGTAATATCAGGGAAGGGGATGTGTGGAGTCAGAAGATCTCTCAGTTTCTCAGGTCATGTGAAACTGGTTTTAGCCCACTTCCTTGGCTGTAGGTACAGTGTTCACCAGCTGTAAAACAAACAGCAACCTGAAGCTGGAAGAAAAAGACCAAGCTGAAACACACATAATTACTTTCCATCCTTGTGCCATGTTTTAATTAAAGATAGCAGCCCCACAAACTACGAGATCTCTGGAAATTATTTGAGACCTTTTCCAGAGGCGAAAAAGATCAATAGCTTTTTGTCTCGGTGGCATAAAACATTGTGGGGCTCTTTATTTATTTCCCACCGGTTGCTGTGAATTGACACAAGCATGGCAGGCAACCATAATTGTAACAAGTCCTATCGTGGATTACATACCTTCCATCTCCACTAGAAACTACTCAGTGATGGTTAGATCTTTTTACAAAATAAATACAACCACGGAAAGCAGTCCCAGCAACCCTGGCTGGGCAAGCCCTTGGTATATAAATAGAGAGCAAACCTTACTCTCTTCTAGTGCTGATGATGTTGCATTGTTGGGTAATGAAATGTCTCAAGCTCAGAGAGCACCAAGGACACTAAAGTCCTTCTCTTCTTCTTCCTTTTCCTTTTCCTTTTCCTTTTCCTTTTCCTTTTCCTCTTCCTCTTCCTCTTCCTCTTCTTCTTCCTCTCCTTCTCCTTCTCCTTCTCCTTCTCCTTCTCCTCCTCCTCCTCCTTCTTCTTCTTCTTCTTCTTTCCTCCTCCTCCTCCTCCTCTTCCTCCTCCTCCTCCTCCTCTTGCTCCTGCTGCTGAAAATAATTGCTAAGGTATCCTGATATTTTGAGTGACAGATGCGTGATCATACTGATTTGGCCTAATTTTTAGGACTTCCTATATCCGGAGACCTATATCTGGAGACTATATATGGACTCACTGGAGAAGAGTCTAATGCTGGGAAAGATAAAGGGCAAAAGAAGAAAGGGACGACAGAGAACGAGGTGGCTGGATGGAGTCATTCAAGCAGTCGGCGTGAGCTTAAATGGACTCCAGAGGATGGTAGAAGACAGGAAGGCCTGGAGGAAGGTTGTCCATGGGGTCACGATGGGTCAGACACGACTTCACAACTAACAACAACAATATCTGGACTTTGATCAGTCCCAGAGGATATCAGTGGGTCAGTCCTAGAGGAGATCAACTCTGATTGCTCTTTAGAAGGCCAGATCCTGAAGATGAAACTCAAATACTTTGGCCACCTAATGAGAAGGAAGGATTCACTAGAGAAGAGCCTAATGCTAGGAACGATTGAGGGCAAAAAAAGAGAAGGGGATGACAGAGAATGAGGTGGCTGGATGGAGTCACTCAAGCAGTCGGCGTGAGCTTAAATGGACTCCATAGGATGGTAGAGGACAGGAAGGCCTGGAGGAACATTGTTCATGAGGTCGTGATGGGTTGGATGCAACTAACAACAACAATATCTGGACTTCCAAACCATGAATGGCCAGCAGATAGGAGGACAATAGAGACAGAAAACTCAAAGTTTTAACCACTATTTAATACTTATCTTGATCTTTGAAGCCCACAACTAGTAGGGCTGAACTTTTGTCCATCCGTAACCGCTCTTAGTATTCCACCCAGTATGAAATGCAGTCTCTAGCAATAAAACGTTGCTTCTTTCTTTTCTCCGTTTCACTTGGTTCATCCTTCATCAATTATTAGCTTGCATTCTGCAATCTGTTTTGCATACCGCACTCTGCACTTAGTTTACACCTACTGCACTCTGGAAACAGTGCAAAGAAGAGCAACAAAGATGAATATGATCCTCAAGGTTAAAATAGATGAAGAATGGTTGTAAAAAAATGTGTATGTCTAGTCTAGTGAAAACAAGGACCAGTGGTGACATGATAGCAATCTTCCAATATTTGGGGCTACCACAGAGAAGTGGGTACTGTTGTGACCGAGGCCCACGTAGCGATTACCAAACACAATTCAGTCGTGAACAAACTTATTTTATTAAAACAGCTGAGAATTAATTCATTCTCAGCTTAGTCCAAAACAAAATTCTTCATAACCAGTCCGTCGGCCTTATCACCAACCTTTGATGTCTTTGGCAACCTGCCAAAGGCTTTTCTTGGCAAAGCCCCACAAAGTTCAGAAACAAGAGACAAAAAACAAATGTAGCAACGTTGCTTTCTTACAAAGAGCCCAAGAGCCTTTGCTGCTCTTTTAAGCCATATGGGAGTGGTCAATCATCTTCTGGCCTTACTCCCGAGTCGTCCTTTTTGCTTCAGCTGCTCTTGCCTTCCGGCAGCTCTTCGCATGAGTGCACTAGGAACAGGCTCCTCCTGTTCCTCTGCCTCTCTGCTGTCTGCCTCTGGAGCAGTGGTGGGATTCAGCCAGTTCGCACCACTTCGGGAGAACCGGTTGTTAACTTTCTGAGCAGTTTGGCAAACTAGTTGTTGAAGAAATCATTAGGGCAGAGAACCAGTTGTTAAATTACTTGAAATCCACCACTGCTCTGGAGGCTCCGGAGTCCACGCATCGCTCCCAGATGGCCCATTTTTGCTTCCGACGCAGAACCCTTGTCCGGGCCTTCCCCTGACTCCAGGACTGGCCCATTGTCCTCCCCAGCCTCCTCACTGTCCGGCTCCACTGCCAGGAATGCAGGCTGCTGGCGGACCACAACAGGTACCAACCTATTCTCCAAAGCATTTGAAGGCAGGACAAGAAGCAACGGATGGAAACTAACCAAGGAGAGAAGCAACCTGGAAGTAAGGAGAAACTTCCTAACAGTGAGAAAAAATTAATCAGTGGAACTGCTTGCCTCCAGAAGTTGTGGGTGCTCCAACAGTGGAGGTTTTTAAGAAGAGATTGGACAGCCACTTGTCTGAAATGGTATAGCATCTCCTGCTGGAGCAAAAGGTTGGACTAGAAGATCTCCAAGGTCCCTTCTAACTCTGCTATTCTGTTAATTTATGGTGTTCCTGCCCTGTGCCCCCATTGTGATTATGCTGAGTGCCACTACACATTTCCTACTGTCAGGTTTCGATGCTATCTCAAAATAAATGAATTTCCAAACTGCCGATCTTTGAGGAAATTTTCTCTTTATTGAGCATAGTGATCTGTCCCTGGCTCTTTCGCGGTCAGCACTGACCTTTGCCCCCCAAACCCTCCCTTTCCGATCCCCAATTCTCTGCGTCTCATTGGCTATCTTCCAAGCCACTCTCCTCATCCCATCTCTGTCAGATCACAGGAATGTCCCCCCTCCTCCCATCTCCGAGGAAACAGGATCTTCAAAGGAATTAAGTAGGCAAAAGTTCAAGCTTCTCCTTTCCTTTCATATGCCAGCGCTGGAACGCTGACACCTACAATATTTTGGCAAAACCACTAGAAATGGTGTTCACATTCAAGGTTCACTGTTTTTCCCTATTTCTAATAATTCTAATTATTCTATCAGTGGACAGAAAGAGTTGACAATGTAGAAACTCTACATTAAATTCCACCTTGAATAATACTAATTGGTGAAAAGCTTACCTTCTCACCCACATTTAGAAGTCTGTCCCTCCACTAGAATATAGAATAATAAGATTGGAAGAACAGAATAGAATTCTTTATTGGCCAAGTGTGATTGGACACAAAAGGAATTTGTCTTTGGTGTATATGCTCTCAGTGTACATAAGGAGAATAAAATACATTCATCAAGAATAAAAAAAATACAACACTTAGTGATAGTCAAGGTTACTAATAAGCTATCAAATCGTACTAGGAAACAAATAAAAGCAATAAAAATTGAAAGATACAAGCAACATGGTTATAGTAATAAGTGGGAAGAGATGGGTACTACGAAGGATGAGAAGAATAATAGTAATACATTCTTAGTAAATTATTTGACAGTGTTGTGGGAATTAGTTATTAAGCAGGGTGATGGCATTTGGGAAAAAACTGTCCTTGTGTCTAGTTGTTCTGGTGTGCAGTGCTCTATAGCGTCGTTTTGAGGGTAGGAGTTGAAACAGTTTATGTGCAGGATGCGAGGGGTCTATAAATATTTTCCCAGCCCACTTTTTGACTCATGCAGTATACAGGTCCTCAATGGAAGGCAGGTTGGTAGCCATTGTTTTTTTTTTCTGCAGTTCTAAGGAACTGCAAGGAAGGGGACCTTGGAGGTCATCTAGTCCAACCCTCTGCTCAAACAGGACACCCTATATCCTTTCTGACAAATGGTTGTCCAATCTGTCCTTGAAAATGTCCAATGTCTGAGCACCCACAACTTCTGACGGCAAGCCATTTCACAGATTTTTTTTTTTCTCACTGTCAGGAAATTTCTCCTTAGTTCTAAGGCCTGTTCACCTTTGGGAACAGGTGGGCTCCTTCAGAATATCATATTGCTCAGATATCTGCATTTTGTGTTGTGTTGGTTAGGCCATACATTATTGTAAAATAAACAAGTGTATCTTGACTTAAAGGTAAAGGTTCCCCTTGCACATATGTGCTAGTCATTTCCTACTCTAGGGGGCAGTGCTCCTCTCTGTTTCAAAGCCGAAGAGCCAGCACTGTCCAAAGACGTCTCCGTGGTCATGTGACTGGCATGACTCAATGCCAAAGGCGCACGGAACGCTGTTCCCTTCCCACCAAAGGTGGTCCCTATTTTTCTACTTGCATTTTTTACCTGCTTTCAAACTGCTAGGTTGGCAGAAGCTGGGACAAGTCACGGGAACTCACCCCATTACGCGGCACTAAGGATTCGAACCGCTGAACTGCCAACCTTTCGATCGACAAGCTCAGCGTCTTAGCCACTGAGCCACCGTGTCCCTAATCTTGCCCTACAAAGCAAATAAATTTAAAAACGGTTTTAGGTGACTGGTGAGTAAACATGCACCTTACGTATTCCATCCTATTGTCGGCATTCTAGAGAACTATCTATTAGATATTAATCATATATATTAATCATATATTAATATTTTATATTAATTATGGCTGTGCTGTCTGACATATTGTAGGCTGTTGCTCTACATGTGTCAGAGTGTTCTGCCTGCTTGCATTTTAGCTGTAAATATTTGTTCTTTACAGATTTGGTGGTTAAGTGTGATCTAATTTTGTTGTAGAGAACTTTTATAATTACTGTGTTCCTTGAATTATACCTGGGGGGAGGGGGGAAATAGAGAAGAAAACACAAAAGCAAAACAAAACCAGACAAGACTACACAAAGAGAAAAAAAATGTGCATGAAAAGAAGGGGGGGCGGGGGGAAACCCAGAAGAAACATGTAGATAAATTGTCCCCCCTAGTTTAATACTGATAAATATATTTCAAAAATAATAATTCCCCCCACCTCTCTTCTGGACTTTTCTGCAAGGGCTAACAGATCCTAAACCCCTTAAATTGTATGACTGTAATTTTGTTTCTCTTGGAGTGGGAAAATAAAATAAAAAGGAGGCAGGTTTTTGTTGACACACAAACACAGAGGGGGGGGGGAGAGAAGCGGGGAGAGAAAGAGAGGGGAAGAGAGAGGGGAAGGAAAGAGAGAGAGGAAGAGAGAGAGGGGTAGAGAGAGGGAAAGAGAGAGGGGAAGGAAAGAGAGAGAGGAAGAGAGAGAGGGAAAGAGAGAGGGAGGGGAGAGAAACAGGGAGGGAAAGAGAAAGGGGAAGGAAAGAGAGAGAGGGGGAAGACAGAGGGAGAGGGAGAGAGAGAAGGAGGGGGAGAGAGGGAGGGAGGGAGAGAGAGAAATAGAGAGGGGAAACAGAGAGGGAGAGAAAGAGAGAGAGGGAGGGAGAGGGAGGAAGGGGGAGAGGGAGGGAGAGAGAGAGAAGGAGTGGGAGGGAGGGAGGAGAGAGGGAGGGAGAAAGAGAGATGTGGGAGAGGGAAGGGAGGGGGAGAAATAGAGAGGGGGAGACACAGAGAGAGGGAGGAAGAGATAGAGGGAGAGGGAGGGAGGGAGAGGGGGGAGGGAGAGAGAGAAGTGGGAGAGAGAGGGAGGGGGTAGAGAGAGGGAGGGAGGGAAAGAAAGAGAGGGGGAGACAGAGAGGGAGGGAGGAAAGAGATAGAGGGAGAAAGAGTGAGGGATGGGGAGAGAGAGGGAGAGAGAGAGGAGTGGGAGAGAGGGAGGGAGAGAGAAATAGAGAGGGGGAGACAAAGAGAGAGGGGGAAAGAGAGAGAGAGAAAGAGAGGGGGAGGGAAAGAGAGAGAGAGAGACGGAGAGAGGGAAAGAAAGAGGGAGGGAGAGAGAAAGAGGGAGGGAGGGAGGGAGGGAGAGAGAGATTCCTATTTTGCACTCTCCGATGACTTTTTCTCTCCCTTTCTTTTTTGCCGGGCTCCTTGCATGACTGCGGCCCTCGAAGTGCCAACGGTTATTATTATTATTATTGGGAGAAAAATAATAACGGCCATAAAAATAAAATGAAGCTGAGCTTTTGTCTTTCGGTGGACTGGTGGTTTTTTTCTTTTTTCTTTTTTTTTGATTTTTTTAGTTTTTAGCAATCCGGAAAGCGAAAGCCAAGAAATAAGACAATAAGAAGGGTGAGGTGCTTGATATCATCAGACCGAGTGTGTTTGGGGGGTGATGGTGTGTGTGTGGGGGGGAGAGATATTTGCAACCACCCAGCTGCTATCCTCGTAATCAGTATTTTTATTATTCCGTATAGAAAGAAAAGGCCCTTGCCATTGGGGGAGAGGGCTTTAAGTCTCGAAGCAGACTGTTGCTGTGCTGGGAAAGAGACACATACAGAAAATCCCCCACCCCAGCCTGAAAAATAAAATAAAATAAAGCGAATAGCTTCTCCTTTTGTAACAGCGCCATCTTCAGGCACATAGGAGAAAGTGAAAACACCAGTCGTTCTTCATTTTTTTCCCACAACGAAATGATTCGCTGGGCCACTGATAATGGTTTCTGAACCCTGCTCCAGAGTTATAGTTAGTTAGTTAGTTAGTTAGTTCATGTTATTGAGTTCATGCTGTTAAGTCATCTGCACCTCAATAACTGTCTGCTTTCGTTCTGCAACCCAAGACAGACACAGACTTCAGAGGATAATTAGAACTGCAGAAAAAAAAAACCCAATTTTTTTTTTTTTTTTAATTTGATTTATATGCCGCCCTTCTCCAGAGACTCAGGGCGGCTTACAATGTGCTCAGCAATAGCCTTCATCCTTTTGTATATTTTAGACAAAGTCAGCTTATTGCCCCCACAACTGGGTCCTCAATTTATCTACCTTAGAAAGGATGGATGGCTGAGTCAACCTTGAGCCTTGGCGAGATTCGAACCTGCAGTAATTGCAGGCAGCTGGTCTTAATAACCAGCTTAATAACAGGGTGCCTTAGACCACTGTACTACCAAGGCTCTTTTTACAATTACTACCAACCTGCCTTCCATGGAGGATCTGTATACTGCACGAGTCAAAAAGAGGGCTGTGAAAATATCTACAGATGCCTTGCATCCTGGACATGTTTCAACTCCTACCCTCAAAATGACGCTATAGAGCACTGCACACCAGAACAACAAGACACAAGAACAGTTTTTTCCCCGAACGCCATCGCTCTGCTAAACAAATAATTCCCTCAACACTGTCAAACTATTCACTAAATCTGTACTACTATTAATCTTCTCATCGTTCCCATCACCCATCTCCTCCCACTTATGACTGTATGACTGTAATTTTGTTGCTGGTATCCTTACAATTTATATTGATATTGATTGTTTCCTGATTGCTTATCTGTTCCCTATGACTATCATTAAGTGTTGTACCTTATAATTCTTGATAAACGTATCTTTTCTTTTATGTCTATTGAGACCAAGACAAATTCCTTGTGTGTCCAATCACACTTGGCCAATAAAGAATTCTATTCTATTCTATTCTATTCTATTCTATTCTATTCTATTCTATTCTATTCTATTCTATTCTATTCTATTCTATTCTATTCTATTCTACTCTACTCTACTCTACTCTATTCCATTCCATTCCATTCCATTCCATTCCATTGATGAAGTTATTGCCAAGACTTGGATGGTGTCCAAAGCTTGGCGATTCTACTAGCCAGGTCTCTCCATAACTTCCAATGTTGTATTACTTCTTTGAGTTGTTCAGCGCTCTGGCTGGTCTCAGCTTTGATGGGGTTCCCTTTATTATTATCTTTTTTTATAAATAACTCAAGGCAGTAAACATTGCTAATGCTCCTTCCTCCTCTTCTTTTCCTCACAAAAACAATCCTGTGAGGTGGGTTGGGATGAGAAGAGAGTGACTGGCCCAAATTTACCCAGCCAGCTTTCATGCCTAAATTGAGACTAGAACTCATGATCTCCTGGTGATAAACCCCAAATCACACATCAAACTTTCATGGGACTAGAACTCACAGTCTCCTGGGGATTAGCCAAAAGTCACCCAGCTGGCTTTCCTGCCAACTGCAGGACTAGAACTCACCCTCTCCTGGTGATTGGACCAAAATCATCCAGTCAGCTTTACTGCCTAAGGCAGAACTAGAACTCTCAGTTTCCTGGTGATTGCCCTCTTCTCCCTTAAAAAAAAGATACTCAAGATTTGGAAGGATCTTGACAGATTTGAATATTGGGCCCTATCCAACAAGATGCAGTTCGGTGGCAAGAAAAGTAAGGACCTGCCTTTGATCAGGAAAAATCAGATACACGGGTACAGGATAGGTGGTCCCTGGCTCAATGGTAGTGCCTGTGAGAGGGATCTACTTGTCCTGGTGGATCACCATTTCAGGATGAGCCCACCGTGTGCTGCAGCTGCCAATAAAGCCAACTCAGTCCTAGGTGGCATCCACAAGAGGGAGAGCATCAAAATCAAGTGTTAGTACCACTCTATACTGCGCTAGAAGAACTGTGGTGGCGCATCGGTTTAGAATTCAGTATTGCAGGCTGATTCTGCCCGCTGTCAGCAGTTCGATCCTGACCAGCTCAAGGTTGACTCAGCCTTCCATTCTTCCAAGGTCAGTAAAATGAGGACCAGATTGTTTGGGGGAAATATGCTGACTCTGTAAACAGCTTAGAGAGGGCTGTGAAGCACTGTGAAGCAATATATAACAGAGGTGGGTTTCAGCAGGTTCTGACCAGTTCTGGAGAACCAGTAGCAGAAATTTTGGAGTTCTGGAGAACCGGTAAATACCACCTCTGACTGGCCCCGTCCCCATCTATTCTCTGCCTCCTGATCTGTCCCCGTACCCACACACACACAAACACAGCCAGTCGAGGGTTAAGGAAACACTTTGGAACGCACCCAGGTCTTATCTCTCACTTGGCAGCGATAGACACACCGTCTGCCAAGTGACTTTATTTTCAAAGTAAAACAGAAAGATAAATACTCAAGAGTCCAAATGTCCGACACTTTAAATCTTTCTCTCAGCAGTTCCGGACGAGGCTTTAGTGACTATCCAGGGTTTGCTTTGTTCGTCACAAGGATCCTTGACCACCACCCTCTATTATATAGTCTCTGGGGTGTGGTCCAATGACTCAGTTCTAATCCCTAGCATGCCTCCTAAGCTGCTGCAAACGTTTATCACGCCTTCGGAGGCGTGCGTCCAGGAATGATGTTTCTTCATCACTCTGATCCGAACCAGCTGTCTCCTCTCCCTCGGCTGGCACTTGAGACAATGCCAGAGGGGAGGGGCCTGGAGAGGGAGGCCTGGATGACTCCTCTTCCTCATGCTCAGAGCTTTCTTCCTCCGATGGGACAGGCTCAGAGGGCGGGGCCACAACACCTCCAGAGTCCCAGCTGATTGGGAGGAAATGGGGATTTTGCAGTAACCTTCCTCTGGAGTGGGGTGGGAATGGAGATTTTACAGTATCCTTCTCTTGCCATGCCCACCATGCCACGCCCACCAAGCCCTGCCATGCCACGTCCACCAAGCCACCCCCACAGAACCAGTAGTAACAAAATTTGAATTCCACCAGTGCTTCCAGCCCTATGATTCTATGATTCCAGATCCTTCTCTGTAATATAACATTGGACCCAACGGATGGAAGAAGCTTATGGTGGCAGTCTAGACATAGGAGTCATTATCATTCAGACAACATAGCTTGGCAGAAATGATGATGCTGAAAACTTGGTTGAATTCAGCGCTCAGCTTGACTTCTTACTTGAAAACCAGGTTTAATCATTTATTTTCAAGTAAAAAAAAACACAACCCTTTCTGACTGCTTAAAGAAAAGCAAAAACAAAATGCTATTACTAAACTTCAGTAGTTAAAATATCTGGCCCCGGTATGTACATAGATGTTCCTTCTACATAGACATGATATAAATCTTTCTTTGATAGTTTATTTTACCTTCCAATTAATCGTCTCTCTCTCTCTAGCCCAGGAATGAAAGGAGCCCATTCCATTAATTTTCCCCAAAAAACATCAGATGGCCAAAAGTGTTTTTGACCTTCACTTAAATCCATTATCATTTTTCAGCTTCAATGGCTGAGTGAAGGAAGTGTCATTCTGTCATATATATATATATATTATATATATATATTCCCCCTACATAGGGAAAACCTGGCTAGAAGAAAAACATATATATATACACACACACACACACACACACACACATGGAAGGGTAGGAGGGGGAGGAACTAAAAATCGATTCTGTTTATCCCCAAAAACCTTTCCTTTGTATTGGCATACAACTGACATTTAAACAAGGAGGGGGGAAAAAAAAACCACCGAAACGAAAAGAAAACATTGCTGGTTTGATTTGCATTCATGGAAGTTTGCTGGTTAGCAGACAGTTGTGTATTTTCTGAGGGAGAGGGAGGAGGGTGTGTCGTTCTGAACAGGGATGGGAAAAGACCATGGCAATTCCAACTATACAAAATTATTCCAACACTCTTTGGTAACTCACAACAGAGTCAAACATTTTGCAACTCTGCCTTGGTGTCCGTTCGCAGCTGTTAATTATAAATATCTTTATAAAGGCATTAGAAAGGGATTTATTTTATTTTTTTTGTTAAAAGTAGGCTCTTGGGTGTCACGTGATTAACAAAGGTTAAAGATTTGTGAAATGAAATGAAAAAAATGAAGGAAATGAGGTTAGTAGATACAGAAAAGAGGAAGGGAGGGAGGGAGGGAGGAAGGAAGGAAAAGAGGGAGGGAGGAAAGAAGGGAGGGAGGGAAAGAGGAAGGAAGAAAGAAAAAAAAAGAAAAGGAAGAGAGAGGGAGGGAGGGAGGAATAGAAGGAGGAAGAAAAGAAGGGAGGAAGAAAGGGTGAGAGGAAGGAAGGAAGGAAGAAGAAAGAAAGAAAGAAAATAAAAAAGAGGGAGGGAGGGAGGGAGGAAAGAGGAAGGAGGAAAGAAAGAGGAAAGAAGGAAGGAAGGAAGGAGGGAGGGAGGGAGGAAAGAAGGGAGGGAGGGAGGAAGAAGAAAGAAGGAAAATAAGGAGGGAGGGAGGGAGGAGGAAGGATGAGAGAAAGAAAGGAAGGAAGGGAGGGAGGGAGGGAGGAAAGGAGGAGAGAAAGGAAGAGGGAGGGAGGGAGGGAAGGAAGGAGGGAGGGAGGAAGGAAAGAAGGGAGGGAGGGAGGAAGAAGAAAGAAGGAAAATAAAAAGAAGGAGGGAGGGAGGGAGGAGGAAGGATGAGAGAAAGGAAGGAAGGAAGGAAGGAAGGAAGGAAGGAAGGGAGGAAGGAAGGAAGGAAGGAAGGAAGGAAGGAAAAGGAAAAAAAAGACATTACTTCCACAATGCACCCTATGAATGCTTCCAAAATTCATTTGAAGGTCTCTCCAGAAGGTAAAACAGCAGTTTTAGAGATCTTTCAAAAAGAGGTCTGAAGGCAGGCAGATGTTTATACTGAATCCAACCATCCACCTCCACCGTTTCCATTCCTCCCTCCTACTTTTATTCGATTTGAATGCAGAGAATTTGCTTTAGGAAAAAATCTACCTTTTGAAGAAGAACATTATATGGATAGAGTTTGGCCTTCTTCTCTCTCCTTTGGTGTGTTTCTGTGCTTTCAGCAGGTGTCAAAGTCCTGTTTTCCACTATGGAATCTTCTTAGCGGAGATTCTGCTACACTCTTGGCTTCAATTTCCATTTCATTCCAACTAAAGTCAACACCAGGGAAGAAACTCATCCCTAGAAGTTTCCTCGGTAGCTGTTATTGCTAGGAGAAAAAGAAATCTCCCCTTAACATATTGCTGGAGAATTTCTCCTTTTCTTGGAGAAATTCAGAGAAGTCATCCATCTGACTTCCCTGTCCACCAATTTGGTGGAGGGTGTGAAAAAGCCACCATGGTCCATTCAAGAACTAATAAATAGTAACCATATCATATTGGACATAAGCTCTGGAATTCCTCCCTTGCAATGCATGCTATATCATTAGCCTCCAGAATTTCCATTGGAAGCTCTGTTATATCAAGGCATAAATAAATTTAAAACAAAAGCATGGTTAGCTGCAACTGAAGGACTCTATGGAGAACACCGGTCGTTCTGAAACAACTCGTAAAAGACTTCCCTTTGCCAAGCCATTAAAGGTAAGGCAAGACCAGCTGGCAGAAATGGGAATATTCATAAGAGGAGAGAGAGAGAGAGAGAAACAGAAAGAGAGAAAGGGAAGGAGGGAGAGAAAGAGAATGAAAAAGAGAAAGAGAAAGAAAATGAAGAAGAGAAAGAGAAAAGGTGCCAGGGAAGGAGAGAGAAAAGGAGAGAAGAGAAGGGAAGGGAAGGGAAGGGAAGGGAAGGGAAGGGAAGGGGAAGGGGAAGGGGAAGGAGAAGGAGAAGGAGAAAGGAGAGAAGAGAAAGGGAAAGGGAAAGGAAAAAGGAAAGGGAAAGGGGAGAGAAAGAATTGAGAGGGGGCTAGGGAGGGAGGGAGAAGAGAAGAGGGAGAAGGTGAAGGAGAAAGGAGAGAAGGAGAAAGGAGAGAAGAGAAAGGGAAAAGAAAAAGGAAAGGGGAGAGAAAGGGGAGAGAAAGAATTGAGAGGGGGCTAGGGAGGGAGGGAGAAGGAAGAGGGAGAAGAAGAAGATGAAGGAGAAAGGAGAGAAGAGAAAGGAGAGAAGAGAAAGGGAAAGGGGAGAGAAAGAAATAAGAGAGAGAGAGAGAGATGTCAGTTCTCCTTCGTCTTCTGCATTCATACTGTCCCCACTTTTAATCCTTGCCAATCCCTTCCTTTGTCTTTCAAACCTGAAAAAAAAAAGAAGTAACTTCTTGTTTTTGAGTCCTTGGTGCTCTCTGAGCTCGGTTGTTTTCTTGCAGACATTTTGTTACCCAACTAGGTAACATCATCCATGCTCCTGGGATGCAATATAGACTGGCCTCCTTGTGGCGCACCCTGGGCAATGTGATTTTATCCCAGCTAAATAGTCTATTTATTCCAGTTGCTGGACCTCACAAGGATCTCCCAGTGAGAAAAAAGCAGCAGGATAAAAAAACAACAACAACTTAATGCTGTATTCTGTTACACCATAGGAAATAAAATCAATGCTAGCTCTTTTTTTTATTTTATTTTTCTCCTTTTGCAAGAAAACAACCAAGCTCGGAGAGCACAAAGGATTCCTACCCTGAGCTTACAAATATTTTCTTTTATTATAATCAGCTCTCCAAATTCATCCAGCCCTCTTTCTTACCTTTTCCCTGCTAGCAAATTTGAACATCGGATGGGAGCTGGGAAGCAGGCGTTTTCTGTGGCAGCCCCTGTGGCAGCCCATGGATCTCTCTCCCCCTTAAATTCATCAGGCCTTTCCAGAGGTGGGATTCAAAAATTTTAGCAACCAGTTCTCTGCCCGGTTGCTGGGTGGTCATGGTGGATGTGGCCTACTCAGCCTATTGCACCATGGTGGCAGGAGGGGTTGTTTTTGCCCTCCCCAGGCGCCAGAGGCTTTCCTCAAACCTCCGGGAGAGCGAAAATGGCCTCCCCCATCAGGAGTGGGTTCTAAATTTTTTTTACTACCGGTTCTGTGGGCGTGACTTATTTTGTGGGCGTGGCTCGATGGTCATGTGACAATTCTTTAGGATTTAGCAGGTCTACCAGGCTTTTAACTGCTTGCAGAGGCACCGGTCTACCCATTTGTTTTTGCAGGCACCGGTCTACTCATTTGTTTTTAGAGGCACCGGTCTACCCATTTATTTTTGCAGGCACCAGTCTACTCATTTGTTTTTAGAGGTACTGGGCTACCCATGTATTTTTACAGGCACCAGTCTACTCATTTGTTTTTGGAGGCACCGGTCTACCCATTTATTTTTGCAGGCACCGGTCTACTCATTTGTTTTTGGAGGTACTGGGCTACCCATGTATTTTTACAGGCACCGGTCTACTCATTTGTTTTTGGAGGTACTGGGCTACCCATGTATTTTTACAGGCACCGGTCTACTCATTTGTTTTTGGAGGCACCGGTCTACCCATTTATTTTTGCAGGCACCGGTCTACTCATTTGTTTTTGGAGGTACTGATCTACCCATTTATTTTTACAGGCACCGGTCTACTCATTTGTTTTTGGAGGCACTGGTCTACCACCACACTGCCTTTTAATACTGATCAGCTGTAGGGCGGACCTTTGAAGCCCCGCGGCAAGAGTTTAAACAGCTTTTTCCTTCTAGCCAATCAGCTGGGACTCAGGAGGCAGCAATATATTGGGGGTGGGGCCAAATAAAAGGTAAGAATAATGTGGGGTGGGGGTGGGGAGGCGGGGGGGCAGAACCGGTTCGGTGACATCATATCGTCACCACTACCAGCTCGGCAGAACCAGGCCGAACCAGGAGGAACCCACCACTGTCCCCCATACTCCAGAGGCCCTCTGGAGGGCGGAAATGGGCCCATTTCCAGACTTCCGGAACTTCTGGGAGGCCCATTTTTAGCCCTCCCAGTACCTCCATGTGGGCCCTGCACTTACCTGGCATCCAAAACAGGCCTTGTGGAGACTCCTAGGAGGGGTGGGATGGGCAGGGCCAGCAAGTCCTTGCAACTACCGGTTCGGTGAACCAGATATAAAATTAGTATCCGGTTTTCCTGAACCGGTCTGAACCGGCTGAATCCCACCTCTGGGCCATTTCCTTTTTAGTCTTCCATAAAGCTTTAAAAACATCTATGGAGATTCTCTGTCATCCAGGTCCTGGTTGCCCTAAAAGTGCTTTTTCAAAAGGCAACTGGATTTTGTTTTTCCTTGATGAGTTTTTTTTTTTTTAATTTGATTTATATGCCGCCCTTCTCCGGAGACTCAGGGTGGCTTACAATGCGTTAAGCAATAGCCTTCATCCTTTTGTATATTTATACAAAGTCAGCTTATTGCCCCCACAAACTGGGTCCTCATTTCACCTACCTTAGAAAGGATGGAAGGCTGAGTCAACCTTGAGCCTTGGAGAGATTCGAACCTGCAGTAATTGCAGGCAGCTGGTCTTAATAACAGGGTGCTTTAGACCACTGTACTACCAAGGCTCTAGTTTTGCTTCTCAACCAAGAAACTTCTTCAGTTCTTGACTGAATGGAGAGAACCTTGACCAGGACAAGTTGCAGTAGCCCATCTGCATTTGAAATACAGTCTTCTGAAGACAGCAAAGTCCACGTTCTGGATAGAGAACTGGTTTGAAAGAGGAGTCAAAGAAGCCATCTACGTTAAAATTAAACAGCCCTCTCTCAACACCCATCTCGTGTTTACAACGTAGTCCTTTCACCAGTTCCAAGAAGGTTACACACTCATTTGTACTATTCAGGTGACCCTGACGATGCAGATAAATCTCCAAGTGGCCTTAACTGACAGGAATCGCCAACGTCCCAGGAGACAAGCTCAGGATCCAAAAAGAACTTGACAGGCTTCAACGATGGGCCCTATCCAACAAAATGAATTTTAAGCAGTGGTGAAATCTAAAATTTGTTACTACCGGTTCTGTGGGCGTGGCTTGGTGGGAGGGGGGGGGTAATGTGACTTGGTGGGCATGGCCAATTTTTTTTTTTTTACTTTTAAAACCATTTTTTCTACAACCTCTTCGGCGAAAAGGTTGTAAAAAAATGCTTCAAAAGGCTCTGACGATCCCAGCGGAGTTGCCTGATCTGCAGAGGCTTTTTTTCTTTTTAAATGCCTCTGACGATCAGGTAACTCAGCTTGGATCGTCAGAGGCTTTTAAAAGAAAAAATGCCTCTGCTGATCAGGCAACTCAGCTTGGATCGTCAGAGGCTTTTAAAAGAAAAAATGCCTCTGCCGATCAGGCAACTCAGCTGGGATCATCAGAAGCATTTAAAAGGAAAAAAAAAAGCCTCTGATGATCGCGCGGCTCAGCTGGGCATGGGGGGAGGGCAGGGATTTTTGCTACCGGTTCTCCGAATCATCCGCCTCCATCGCTACCAGATCGGGCAATCCGGTCCGAACCGGGAGCATTTCACCCCTGATTTTAACGTGGAGAAAAGTAAAGTTTTACATTTAGGCAGGAAAAAAAAATCAAAAGTATAAGTACAGATTAGGGGAGACCTGGCTCAAAAACAGAGGGACCTTGGAGTCCTTAGTGGACGATCACTTGAATATGAGCCAGCCGCGTGCGGCAGCAGCCAAAAGAAGCTAATACAATCCCGGTTGTATGAACAGAGGCATAGAATCAAGATCATGTGAAGTATTAGTACCGCTTTATAAAACCCTTTGTAAGATCACACCTGGAATACTGCAACCCATTTTGGTCACCACACCACACACAAAAAAAGATGTTGAGACTTCGGAAAAAGCTCAGAGAAGAGCAACTAAGCTGATCAAGGGTGTTAGGATATGGTTTGAGCCTAACAAGTTGTCCAGGCAATATATGTGTTCTGTGACTTTAATATGAATATGTATTGTGTGACTTTAAAGTTTTCCTGCTGATTCATTGTAATGCTGAGTCATGCTGTAATTAGTTGTGAACGTATTTAAGAAAGGTACTGTAACGTATTCGGTTGATGATAAGCTACCATAGTGTGTGGAGTTGCTATCATTGTGCTATCATCAGTTGGATGGATCTGCTACCATCGTGGTTTTTGTGAACCAGAGTGAGTTTGTTATTCTAACCAACTAATGTTTGTTTGGTAAGAAGATATATGTAACTTTGGACTGATTTAACTGGCAAAGATTTGGATTGATTTAAAGACTATGAGATTGTTTTTTCACTATAAAGTAAACTTTTGATAAACCAGTTTGCACATCTCTTATTCATTGCTCTCAGCAACATTTCTCTGTGCTCTACACTCTGCTGGTTGGTAACACAACAACAATATCCTTAACAAAGGGCCTGGAGACTAAAGCATATGAAGAATGGCTGCAGCATTTGGGTCTGGCTAGTCTAAAGAAAAGAAGAATCAGGGGTGACATAATAGCAGTGTTTTCATATTTGAGGAGCTACCACAAAGAAGAGAGGGATCAATTTATTCTCCAAAGCATCAGAGGCCAAGAGGAGAAACAATGGATGGAAACTAATCAGAGGGAGAAGCAACCTGGAATTAAGGAGAAAATTCCTAACAGTGAAGACAATTAATCAGTGGAACAGAAGTTGCCTTCAGAAATCGTGAGTGCTCCATCAGTGGGGATTTAAGAAGAGACTAGACAATCACTTATCTGAAATGGTATAGGTCAGTGATGGCTAACCTTTTTGCCATCGTGTGCCAAAAATGGGGGGAGTGCGGGAGGGTCGCACTCTCGTGTGCCCACACTCATAATTCAATGCCTCCCCAGTGCCCCCCGTGCATGCGGGCGTGACCCCACTGTGCTCCCCTGCTTTTGGCACGTGACGGCAAAAAGTTACCGGTGGGCCCAGTAGGCCCGTTTTTTTCGCCCTCCTCAGGCTCCAGAGGCTTTCTTGGAACCTGGGGAGGGCAAAAACGGCCTTCCTCATCCCTCCGGAGGCCCTCCGGAGGCTGGAAACGGCTTGTTTCCCGACTTCCGGTGGGCCCGGAAGGCCCAAAAATCAGCTGGCCAGCACACACATGCGTGCTGGAGCTGAGGTAGGGCAATGCTCACGTGCCCACAGATATGGCTCTGCGTGCCACCTGTGGCACGCGTGCCATAGGTTTGCCATCACGGGTATAGGTTCTCCTGCTTGAGCAGAGAGCTCGACTAGAAGACCTCTAAGGTCCCTTCCAGCTCGTTCTCTTCTACTTATGAACAACCAGATGACTGCAAGGAATATAAATCCTTCCATCTTCCACCATTCGGTCAGAACCAAAGAAGCTTCTTGGATGAGAAGCGAAACATCTTCAAGGAAAAAGAAAGTCCAGTTGCCCTTTGATTAAATGGACCTTTGGGTCAAGGCATTAAAAAGAAAAAAACTAGCTTTTTCCAAAAGTGTTGGGAGAAGATCAGAGGATGGCAGATTGACAAGGATTTTGGCACCAACGTTTGGTGGTTTTCATGTTTTATGTTTCCCCCCCCCGGGTGGAAATTTATAGTTTTTTAAAAAATGATTTTGTATGTCTTCTAGTTTTTGATGAGCAGCTGCCCGGAGCGGGTTGAAAAATGGGCGGCTATATAAATGTTTTAAATAAAATAAAATCAATCAATCAATAAAAAAACAGCAGATCGCAGCTTGAGCTGGAATAGCTACGGGCAACGTCTCATTTTACAAGCTGAGCGTTCTCTGCATGTCATAACTGGAGCCTTAATGGTGGGTGAAAGATCAGCTTCACAATCGCTCACAAGTTCACAAAGGCATTTTGGATATCAATCCATCCGTGGCATTTATGATGAGTTATGTTCTGCATGAGGGGGTCTTCGGTGCTCTTTGAGCTTGGTTGTTTTCTTGCTTCCAGTTTCATTACTCAAACTGGGTAACGTCATCAGTGCTAGTAAGGAGTAGGGCTTGCTCTCTTTTACTCTCAACTGAGAGCAAACCCCACTCCCCACCAGCACTGATGATGTTACCTAGCTGGGTCATGAAATTCTGCAAGAAAACCACCAAGCTCCTTCTCCTTCTCTGTTCCCTCACATTCTCCTCCTCCTCCTCCTCCTCCTCTTCTTCTTCTCCATAAACCCCACTTCCTTCTAGCACGGATGATGTTACTTAGCTGGGTCATGAAATGTCTGCAAGAAAACCACCAAGCTCACAGAGTACCGAGGACCCCACAGTCCTCCTTCTCTCCTCCTCTTCTTCCTCTTCCTCCTCCTCCTCCTCTTCTTCTTCTCCATAAACCCCACTTCCTTCTAGCACGGATTGTTGCAATATTTTCAGGATCAGACTCAATAAAGATAATAGAAGTTAGAGATTTAAATATATCTCTCTTTATTCATAATAGGCATTCTATATTCGCTGAATATTCAAGATAGAAGCAAGGAAAAATGGGGAGGATGGCTCCTTATATATACAAGGGGTGGAGCCAGGAATGGGAGTGGTAAATTATGAATACATTAAAGTCCAAAGAATAAGTTAACCCCTGATGTTCCATATATACATTATTTACACATTAGAGAATAAGGCATTTACATCTGACAAATCCCCCTCTAAATGCCGGTTCGTTATACAACACCAGTTACATTCAGATTCAGGACAATATAATACATATAATTTAGAAGTTAAATATTTGTGTTGTTTAGAAGGTAAGGGTTTTGTTAATATATCAGCTAATTGTTCAGAAGTATCACAATGTATTGCTTTGATGAATCCGTCTTGAGATAGTTGTCTCACGTGCTTAAATTTTATATCAATATGCCTGGACCTTTGTCCAATTGCATCGGATCTAGATATTTCAATGGCCGCTTTATTGTCTTCATGCATAATAAATGGTAAAGTAGGTTTCTTCCAAACATCTGTGATCAAATCATTGAACCATACAAGGTTATTTGCAGCTTTAGACAAGCAAACATATTCCGCTTCTGTGGTAGAAGTGGCTACCAGTTCTTGTTTACCAGTATACCAGTAAACTGGACAATCGTTCAATAGAAAAACATAACCAGAGGTACTCTTTCTGCATGATGTATCACCAGCCCAATCTGCATCAGCATAACAAGTAATTTTTGGTTCTTTGTCATTATTTGGTTCCAATATTAAACAAAAATCTAATGTACTTTTCAGATATCTTAAAATTCTTTTGACAGCTTCCCAATGATACAAGGTTGGTTTGCTAACATATCTTGACAATAAATTGAGAGGTAATGCAATATCTGGTCTAGTCCAATTAGATATATAAAGGAGTGAACCTATAACTGATCTGTAAAATGTGTTGTCTTTAAACTCAGGGGAAGATTCATCAGTGTTTCTAAGAAAATCAGTTTGCATAGGTGTGTCACATGTTTTGGCATTATTTAAGTTACATTTGTTTAGGAGTTCAATAATTTTATCTTTCTGAGTAAGTTTGAATCCCCTTTTAGTTTTGTTAATTTGTACACCAAGGTATTTATTCACTCTACCTAGTGATTTCAATGAGAAATGTTCGTTTAACTTATTTACAAAGATTTCCCTGCTCTCTTTATGCTTTCCAATATATAAAATATCATCCACATAAATTAATACAAATTCAATATGATCATTACTCTTTTTTACAAAGAAACAGTTATCAGCAGTGGTGGCGTTGAAATTCATGGTCTTAAGTACTTTTACCAAACAATCGTACCATCTTTTGCCAGATTGCTTCAATCCGTACAAACTCTTATTTAATAACCAAATTTCGTTCTTATTAGTGTATTGACTGTGTGGTGCTCTTACATATATTTCCTTATCTAATTTTGCGTGTAAGTATGCAGTCTGTATGTCATATTGAAACACGTCCAGATTGAGTGCAGATGCTACTACAAGAGCTGTTTTGACACTCTCTGTTCTCACTGTTGGTGAATAAGTTTCAGTATAGTCTTCTGGATATTTTTGTGCATAACCTTGTGCAACTAGTCTGGCCTTGTATAAGGTATTACCTCCTTCCAAATTCTTAATTTTATAAATCCACCTGGTACCTATAATTGTTTTATCCTTAGGTGCGATCGCAGGTGTAAATACATTTAATTCTTGTAAACTTTCCATCTCTTTTTCCATAGCTAGTTCCCATTTTTCTCTTTCTTCACGGGGAAGTTTCAATACTTCCTCATATGTATTAGGTGTTATTTGTTCTCCATCCATATGCATTATGTAATCTTTGTATTTATTTGGTATTTGGTTTCTATTGTTTCTAATATTTCTTTCAGGTTTGCTATGGTTGTCATGCAAATATCTGGCTTCCTTTTTTGTTAATGTGTCTGTCTTTATTTTATGCTGACTATTTGTCCAAGTTTTGGTTTTGTTCTTACTTTTGTTAATATTTTGATTTTCTGTTGTTCCTTCCTCGCAAGATATATTATCTTTGCTCTTATTAGGAAATATTTCATTAAGGTGCAATTTAGACCAATTGGCCTGCTCATGGAACACAGCTGTTCTGGATACTATAAATTTGTTATTATTATCAATGAATCTGTACCCTTTGGTTCCAGTTTCGTATCCCATGAATCTTAATCTCCTGGATACGTTTTCTCCCTTTCTTCTCAATTGTTTAGGTATGTGTACGTCTGCAGTAACTCCAAATATGTGCATGTGTGCTAATTTGGGTTTTCTATTGTACATCACCTCATATGGTGTCTTATTCACAATACTGGACCATGTTCTATTTTGAGTGTAATTTGAATAATGTAAGGCTTCTGACCAAAATTGTTTGCCTAAACCAGCATCCTCTAATGTGCATCTAATCATGGTTTGTAGTGTGGAATTCTTTCTCTCTGCAATCCCATTTTGAAATGCAGAAAATGGATTGGACATGAAATGTAGCATCCCTCTATCCTTTAACCATTGGGAGAATTCTTTAGACATGAATTCACATCCCCTATCTGTCATAATTTGTTTTATTCTGATATTATGCTGTGTTTCTATGCGTTTGTAGAATTCCTTAAATTTCTGAAAGGTTTCATCCTTGTGCTTTAATGTGTAAACAAAACCATAGCGACTGTAATCATCCACTATTGTTAGGAAGTAACGTTTTCTATAGGTAATTGATGGAGTTAATGGACCAACTAAGTCCATATGTACCAAATCAAAAATATTGTTAGTTGATCTGTTAGATTTTTTTGGTCTGGGACTGGTTTTTAGTTTGGTGGATTTACATACTGAGCATTCCAAATAATTTTCACAATTTTTTATTTTGACACCTTCTGCGTGTTCAGTCATTTTTTGTACTACGGGAAAGCTTGCATGTCCTAACTTCCTATGTAAGATGTGAGCACACTCATCATGAATTGGTTTACCTATTTTTGGTTTCTTCTCATTGTGTGTATTTTTGTTATCATGAGTTATTTTACATTCATCATTGTCACTGTTACTGACATTTTCATCATCTGCTTCAATACAATCTTCCATATTTGAATCAATGTTATGTAACCATCTTTCTTTGGTTATCAGATAGGGTAGACCCCCTTTTATCATCACAGTACCTACATTTGTTTTGTTCTTTTCTATAGTTGCTTTCCCCTTTGAGAAAACTATATTGATGTCAGATTCTCTGCTTAGTTTTATAGCACTCAGTATGTTGTGAGGTATTTCTGGGATTAATAATACCCCCTCTATTTTCCCTAAACCAGGCAAGGTCACATTTCCTCTGCCTAATACTTGAACCTTTTCTTGATTAGCTACCTTTATCACAAACTTATCTTCTGTAAATGAAGTTAATATACTTTTGTTGTTAGTGGTGTGATTTGTTGCACCAGAATCAATAAGCCAATTATTGTTCTCATCTTGTTGTGTTCTGGTGCTGTCTTGTTTATTTAGCCCATTTAGTGACCCAGATTTTCTCTCTTTTGAATTTTCTCTACCCCCTCTACTTTCTCTGTAATTTGGTGGACTTCTATATTTGTGTCTATCTGTGGAAGATTGTCTGTAATTGTATTTGCTCCTATATTCTGGCCTATGTCTCTCCCTTGGGACTTTGGGACAGTCTCTTCTACTGTGTTCCCTGGATCCACAATTGTGGCATCTAAAGGCCTCATTATATTTATCTTGAAAGACTACTTTCCTAAAAGATTTGTGTTCTGTTTGGTTACTGGAACGATTTTTTCTTGAATTGTCTTCTGCTATCAATTTGTTAGATAGACTTTCTATTGATAAATATCCCAAATTAATGGTATCTAAGTGTGACATAAAGCTATCCCATGATGGATCAAGTGAATTGATAATAACACTTTTCATTGTTTGATCTGAAATCACTTCCCCCCTCAATTGCAGCTCAGCTCTTATTTTGTTTAGATTTATCAAATGCTCACTTATAGAAACCCCTGGTTTCACTCTAGAAGAAAAGAAATCCTTAGACATTCTTGTGGTTGTGGCTACGCTATCGCTGTGAAATAGATTAAACATGCATTGAATTATTTCTGATACAGTTAGGTTTGGTTTGATGCTATGATACATTGCAGGAGACACACTAGAAATTATTATGAAAAATGCTCTATGATGTAAACAATCTATTTTTAAAGTCCAAGGTCTTCTTGGAGGACTAGTTATAAAGAATAGTAAATTTTCTTTCATGAAAATAACCTGAAGCTGTTGGTACCACTCTTGTAAATTAATGCCATCAATTCTAAGTTTTGGGAAGTCACTGGGTAAGTTCCCCACATTATTTTGTCCATTACTTACGACCTGAGGCAGTCCGTGGTCTCTCAAGTGCAGGAAATTACAGAACGGCATTGGGATGCTTGTAACGAGTCTGCGCGGTTCTCTGGCCAGTTCAAGTCTTTCGGGGCCGTCTACGTAGTTTTGCACATGCGCGTTGCTCATTTCTTCTTTGGCGCCGTTGTGGAAGGTTCTCTCCATTTCAGCTCTCTCGATCCGCTCTTCTTCAGATGAGTCGGTCTCTGGCTCGGTTTTTGGGGCTTTGGTGATGGCGACGGTTCTTCTCTTTCTCTTGTGTGCGCTGGCACTCGATTCTGTCTGCGGTGTAGGACGGAATCGGCATGGCTCTCTGGGCTCGGGTGTCGTCGTTTTCGAAGTCAGGATGGGAGCGTGCAGATCTTGAGTTGTCGGTTTGATTTCTTGCTTCTTCGTTGATGTCTTGGAGATTTTCAATCTTGGCCCAAAAGCAGCAAAAAGCGTTTTCATTGCTGACTTTACTTGAGACTTTGTTAAATCGTCTTCACTTTCTGATTTTGGTTCATCTGAAGAGTTTGAGACTTCTTTTTCACTTTCTTCGTCTGATAGCGTTTTTCGCGCCAGAAATTTTGAACTGAGCGTTTTGATTGGCTCTGCTTCACTCTCTTTTGAAGTTCGTTGAAACCAAGATGGCTGCCGTTCAAAATTTCGCGCGAGGTCACATCTTTTCTTTTTTACAACTATTTTCTCAGTAGTCATTTCACTCACAGTTTTTTGATCTTTGGGTTTTTCTTTAATGACGTTTTTCTCTCTCGCTGCTCCGCTGTTCCTCAGCATCTCCTGGAGGTCCGCGATGAGGCTTTCATCATTCTTTTGGCTTTTTAGTATCTTTAATATCTCTGACCTGAGTTCGTTATTTTCTATCTCAATTTTTTCCTGGTCGTTGTTTTCACTCATCAGTTCTTCTTCTTCAGTGGTGTATTCTTCGGATTCTCTCGAAATCGCATTAGCGGATTCGTTGATCATCTCTTGATCAGTTTCTATTTCTTTGCTGTAGGCCCTGGTGTTGGGCCTATCTTTCTTGGACATTTTTAATTACTTATTGAGTCAATTAACCATCCTCTGCTACCAGCTTGTTGCAATATTTTCAGGATCAGACTCAATAAAGATAATAGAAGTTAGAGATTTAAATATATCTCTCTTTATTCATAATAGGCATTCTATATTCGCTGAATATTCAAGATAGAAGCAAGGAAAAATGGGGAGGATGGCTCCTTATATATACAAGGGGTGGAGCCAGGAATGGGAGTGGTAAATTATGAATACATTAAAGTCCAAAGAATAAGTTAACCCCTGATGTTCCATATATACATTATTTACACATTAGAGAATAAGGCATTTACATCTGACACGGATGATGTTACTTAGCTGGGTCATGAAATGTCTGCAAGAAAACCACCAAGCTCACAGAGTACCGAGGACCCCACAGTCCTCCTTCTCTCCTCCTCTTCTTCCTCTTCCTCCTCCTCCTCCTCTTCTTCTTCTCCATAAACCCCACTTCCTTCTAGCACGGATGATGTTACTTAGCTAGGTCATGAAATGTCTGCAAGAAAACCACCAAGCTCACAGAGTACCGAGGACGCCACAGTCCTCCTTCTCTCCTCCTCTTCCTCCTCTTCCTCCTCCTCTTCTTCTTCTTTTTCCTCCTCCTCTTCTTCTTATTTATTTATTTATTTATTTATTTATTTATTTAATTTGTATACCGCCCTTCTCCCAGAAGGGACTCAGGGCGGTGAACAGCCAAAATTAAAAAAAACATACAAATACAAAAGTTAAGATAATTAAAAAGAATTAAATCACTAGCTTCCCAATTTAAAACCCCCAAATCCATAAAATTTAAAATCCCAATTAAAAACCATTTAGGCTAGGCCGGCTTGATGGAATAAAAACCAAGGACCCCACAGTCCTCCGTCTCTCCTCCTCTTCCTCCTCCTCTTTCTCCTCCTCTTCTTCTTCCTCCTCCTCCTCCTCTTTCTCCTCCTCTTCTTCTTCCTCCTCCTCCTCCTCTTTCTCCTCCTCTTCTTCTTCCTCCTCCTCCTCCTCTTCCTCCTCCTCCTCCTCCTCTTTCTCTTCCTCCTCCTCCTCTCCACAAGCCCCACTCCCTTCTAGCACTGATGAAGTTTTCTGAAATAAAAGAATGCTCTTTATAATAAAGGATGTATGATAACAGAATAAGAAAGTTGGGAGGGACATTAGAGGTCTTCTAGTCCAACCCCCTGCTTAGGCAGGATACCCTACACCACTTCAGACAAATGTTATCCAACATCTTCTTTAAAGCTTCCAGTGTTGGAGAATTCACAACTTCTGGAGGCAAGTTGTTCCACTGGTTAATTGTTCTCACTGTCAGGAAATTTCTCCTTAGTTCTAAGTTGCTTCTCTCCTTGATTAGTTTCCACCCGTTGCTTCTTCTCCTGCCTTCTGGTGCTTTGGAGAATAATTTGACTCCCTCTTCTTTGGGGCAGCCCCTCAAATATTGGAACACTGCTATCATGTCACCCCCTAGTCTTTCTTTTTATTAGACTAGGCATACCCCATAAGCTGATCCCCTCTTCTTTGTGGCAGCCCCTCAAATCCTGGAATACTTATTAGCTTGGGTCTAATTTAGATTAACAGAGCTGGAAGGGATCTTATAGGTCCGTGATGGCGAACCTATGGCACGCGTGCCACAGGTGGCATGTGGAGCCATTTCTGTGGGCATGCGAGCCGTTGCCCTAGGTCAGCTCCACCGCACATACACTCCCGCCTCCCGCCAGCCAGCTGATTTTTGGGTCTCTACCACACGTGCAGGAGACATGCACGCTTGCCCATGCTGCCCTGCCCATCCCAGGAGTCTCCATGTGGCCCATTTTGGATGCCAGGGAATGACAAGGCTTGCGTGGAGACTCTGGGAGGGTGAAAAACAGGCCTCCCGAAAGTACCGGGAGTCCACAAATGCGCCATTTCCAGCCTTCGAAGGGTCTCCGGCAGACCATGGGAGGCTGTTTTCATCCTCCTGGAAGCTCCAGAAAAGCCTCCGGAGCCTGGGGAGGGCGAAAAACGAGCCTACTGGAAGTCCAGAAACGGGCCATTTCCAGCCTTCGAAGGGTCTCCGGCAGATCAGGGGAGGCTGTTTTCATCCTCCTGGAGGCTCCAGAAAAGCCTCCGGAGCCTGGGGAGGGCGAAAAACGAGCCTACTGGAAGTCCAGAAACGGGCCATTTCCAGCCTTCGAAGGGTCTCCGGCAGACCATGGGAGGCTGTTTTCATCCTCCTGGAAGCTCCAGAAAAGCCTCCGGAGCCTGGAGAGGGCGAAAAACGAGCCTACTGGAAGTCCAGAAACGGGCCATTTCCAGCCTTCGAAGGGTCTCTGGCACCAGGGGAGGCTGTTTTCATCCTCCTGGAGGCTCCAGAAAAGCCTCCGGAGCCTGGGGAGGGCAAAAAACGAGCCTACTGGAAGTCCAGAAATGGGCTGTTTCCGGCCTCCGGAGGCTTCAGGGAAGTCTGCTAGGCCCAAAACGGGGCGCGGGGAGGTCATACATGCCCATGCGCGGGGGGGCAGTCATCCATGGGGGGCATTGCATTATGGGCGTGGGCACGCATGCGCGTGCTATTGTGCGCGCACACGCGTTTTTGGCACCAGAGGAAAAAAAAAAGGTTAGCCATCACTGTTATAGGTCATCTAGTCCAACCGGCCACTCAGCAAGAGACCCTACACCATTTCTGACAAACGGCAGTCCAATCTCTTCTTGAAAGTCTCAAGTGATGAAGTGATGAAGTGTGAATTCATAATCCTTCCGCTCTCTTTTGACCCAAAGCAAATCCACAGTCTTTAGAGATGATCAGCTTTTAAAATTTATATTCTTTGAGGCAATCAAACAACAACAACAACAATATGGATCCATTCCTTTTAAAATCTCAATTTCCTGCTTTTTTTTCTAGTACAAAAACACCAAGGAATTTGAGATTCACCCCTCCTCCCCACACACACACACACACCATCTCCACACCACCTGATAATGCCTCTTGAAAATAAATGGCTGAATAAAACTAGCATTGCTCATACTGTGTTTCAAATCACCTTTAGACATTTCTTTTTTTCCCCTTTTTTTATTTTTTATTGGATGCAATTTTGCCGGGGCAGTGTATTAGGGAGCGAGGGAGAGAGAGAGAGAGAGAAAGACAGAGAGAGCAAAAGAGAAAGCAATGGTATTTTAAGACCCGCGAGGAGAAATCAGGGCTTAATAACTATATAGATTGGAGAGAGAACAATGAAGAGGTTAGAGCGCAGAGCCATGTATTCAACTAATTAAAAAAGAAGTTATTAGTTTTTAGTTACACAGCGGTTGCAGATGCCACCACATTAAAAAGAAAAAAGAAAAAAAAAAGGGAGTGCAAAAGTTACACGGAATGACCAATATGGGTTTTTAAATGGCTTTCTAATTAGGCCAATGGAAAAAAAGATCTGTATTTCAAGCCAGCTGGAATGGTGACCTATATTATGATACACAAAAGGATAGGAGAGGAGGGGGGGGGGACCTGGCTTCCATTAGCAGCCATTCAGCGATCTTGAATATTATGTATTGGCTCAGGAGTGCTCCCAGGATTCCAAAGGAAGGTCGCCATGGCAGCTGGTGAAAATATATCTCCATCGTTTCCTGAGACCGGAACAGAGAAAATGGGATTATTCTAGGTTGGGAAAACTGAGAAGGAAGGAGAAGCAAGAAGACAAGTCAATACTGCATCCAGTTTTGGTCTCCATGATGTAAAAAAGATGTGGAGACTCTAGAAAGAGTAAGAGAAGAGCAACCAAGATGATTAGGGGACTGGAGGCTAAAAGATACGAAGAACGGTTGCAGGAACTGGGTATGTCTAGTTTGATGAAAAGAAGGAGAGGGGAGACATGATAGCAGTCTTCCAATATCTCAGGGGCTGCCCCAAAGAAGAGGGAGTCAAGCTCTTCTCCAAAGCACCTGAAGGCAGGACAAGAAGCAATGGGTGGAAACTAACCAAGGAGAGAAGCAATTTAGAACTAAGGAGAAATTTCCTGACAGTTGGAACAATTAATCAGTGGAACAACTTGCCTCCAGAAGTTGTGAATGCTCCAACACTGGAAGTTTTTAAGAAGATGTTGGATAACCATTTGTCTGAAGTGGTGTAGGGTTTCCTGCCTAAGCAGAGGGGTGGACTAGAAGACCTCCAAGGTCCCTTCCAACTCTGTTATTCTATTCTATTCTATTGAATAGCTGAACAACAATGTCCATGTCAGTCAACTTCAAAATGTTGAAGGACAATCAAAGGATCCTATCTGCAATTTCAATCTTTCTAGCTGTGTTTTCCCAGCCCGGCTTTCTAGAATGAATGAAGAATGAAACTGTTTTGTGAGAGGACCACCAAACCTACTGAAGAAGATGGGGATGAAATTGGGTGAAAGGCTTTAGGGTTTTCGATCCAAACGATTTCCTTTAAAAAAAAATTTAAAACGCATGTTGAAATGTAATGTCTTTGAGGAAGGAAAGAAGGAAGGAAGGAAAGAAAGAAGAATAGCTGGGGAAGGGAGGGAGGGAGAAAGGAAGGGAGGGAGGAAGGAAGAATAGCTGGGGATGAAGGGCGAGTAGGAGGAAGGAAGGAAGGAAGGAAGGAAGGAAGGAAGGAAGGAAGGAAGGAAGGAAGGAAGGAAGGAAAAATAACTGGGGAAGGGAGGGAGGGAGGGAGGAAGGAAGGATAGCTGGGGAGGGAGGGAGGGGGAAGGAAGGAAGGAAGGAAGGAAGGAAGGAAGGAAGGAAGGAAGGAAGGAAGGAAGAAAGAATAGCTGGGGAAGGGAGGGAGGGAGGAAGGAAGGAAGGAAAAATAACTGGGGAAGGGAGGGAGGGAGGGAGGAAGGCTGAAGAAGGGAGGGGGAGGGAGGAAGGAAGGAAATTAGAAGCTGGCTCAGTGCTTCATAATAAAGTGCTAATTTGACATTTCCCCCCCTTTAATTGAGAAAGATTACACGGAATATACCTTTCCATATGTTTCAGTAGCAATGTCACAGAATCTTTCTTTGTTAAGGGAAAAAATGAGTCACATTAGAGCTTTATGATAAAGCACTGAGCAGGCTACCGACTTTTGCCTTCTTCCTCTTCTTCTTTTCCTCCCTCCTTCCTTCCCTCCCGTCTCTCTACTCTGTTTTTTTTTCTTTCTTTCTTCATTTGCTAAGCATTAAATTAAATGTTTAAATTGAATTAACTCTGGAGTTTTGTTTTGCTCTTTTTTAAAAAAAAAACAGGGAAAACTGTGCAAGGGAGCAAAGTTGGAAACGATGAAAGAAGAGAGCAGATGGCATTCTTTCGCACACATTACGGTCGAAACCGATTTTCAGTCCTTTGGGCCGAGTCGCAAATGCCTCGGAAACACACACCTTCTCGTATCTAAATCGGAGCTACACGGCAACTGGAGCCAGTCCAAACCCCACGTCAAGCTCAAAAGATTTCTCCTTTCCCCCCACATCCCCAAGCACACCCGGCGTTCCCCCAAATCAAAATAAGCAATACCCAATACATTGAAAAGGTCAGTCACTCGGTTCCTTTTGTGAGAGGGGGAAAAGAAAGGTCTTTCTAAACCTTTCTAAACAACTTGAAAAGCTAACCTTTACATGGGAGAACTCCACAAGTCTCAATTGACATTCTTCTCCCGGCCCAGGATTTTGACACACGGTGGAAGAGAGCCTTTCCTGCACACACACGAACACAGACACCACAGACACACAAACACACAGGGATAGAAATGCACACAGAAAGGCTCACGAGAACTCTCTGTAGCTGTGTGTTATTTAGGGTTCTGTTTTATTTATATCTCGCCTTCATTCTCTATTATAAACAAGAGAAGGGACTTATTTAATACGCCGTCCTCCTCCTATTTTGCTCACAACTTATTTAATATGCCACTCTCCTATTCTATTCTATTCCATTCCATTCCATTCCATTCCACTCCACTCCACTCCACTCCACTCCACTCCACTCCACTCCACTCCATATTTTCTATTCTATTCTATTCTATTCTATTCTATTCTGTTCTGTTCTGTTCTGTTCCATTCCACTTCATTCCACTCCATATTTTCTATTCTATTCTGTTCTCTTCTGTTCTGTTCTGTTCTGTTCCGTTCTGTTCCGTTCCATATTTTCTATTCTATTCTATTCTATTCTATTCTATTCTATTCTATTCTATTCTATTCTATTCTATTCTATTCTATTCTAGTCCAGTCTAGTCTAGTCCAGTCCATTCCACTCCACTCCACTCCATACCACTCCATTCCATATATTCTATCCTATCCTATCCTATCCCATCCAATATATTCTATTCTATCCCACCCCACCCCACCCCACCCCATTAATATCAGTTGCCACCTAGCATTCACATTGTGTCCCGATGGTAGTACCTCAGTAGTTTGGCAAATAAAATTGTCTGCCTGGTTTAGTCTGCCAGGACCTCTCCTGAAACCTCTGCTATCTATGTCTGCACAACACCCCTGCAAATATTTTCCCTACTTTGATCTCTTAAATGCTGGACACTGGGGGACAGAAGTATCCAGAAGCCCCAATGCCTTTGCTTTGCCCTGCCAAGACCCAGAGCTCTGTGAATTTGACTGTATTGTTTGAAAAATGAAACTGCATATGCTAGCAGAGCTCCAGGGCAGAGCTTAGCTGGAGTTAGCATAGCTGCCACGTTGACAGTTTATGCCAAATTTATGTGCCCATTTATTCTGTCTTTTTATGGGAAAACAGGCTGTTACCCTACAGCTGCCTTATCACATGTTCCTTACCCTGCCTGCGAGCCACGGTGCACCTTCCTCAAGGAAATATACATACATCAAGGGGTTATAGAGATTTTAACAACTTGGGAACGGTAAAGGGAGGGAGGTTTTGTCATAAAAAATGCATTATAGGCCACGGAGTTTGAGCTTTTAATTTTTTTATTATTATTATTTATGGCCACATTTTTACTTTCTGCATAAGTGCTTTATTGCATATTGCCACCATTTGGACAATATTAGCATAGGGAGTGAGGGACAGAGAGAGGGGGGGGGGAAAGAAGGGAGGGAGGGAAGAATAAAGCAAAATTGAGACAGAAAAGAAAGAAAGAAAGAAAGAAAGAAAGAAAGAAAGAAAGAAAGAAAGAAAGAAAGAAAGAAAGGGGGAGGGAGGGAGAGAAGAATAAAGCAAGAGAGAGAGAGAGAGAGAGAGAGAGAGAGAGAGAGAGAGAGAGAGAGAGAGAGAGAGAGAGAAAGAAAGAGGGGGTGGAAGGGAGGGAGAGAAGAATAAAGCAAGAGTGAGAGAGAAAAGAAGAAAGGAAGGAAGGAAGGAAGGAAGGAAGGAAGGAAGGAAAGAAAGAAAGAAAGAAAGAAAGAAAGAAAGAAAGAAAGAAAGAAAGAAAGAAAGAAAGAAAGAAAGAAAGAGGGAGGGAGGGAGGGAGGGAAGAATGGATAAAGCAAGAATGAGAGAGAAAAGAAAGGACAGCCAATCAAAGGGCCCTCTCTGAAATTTCAATCTTTCAAGATGTATTTTCCAAGATGGACTTTCTAGAATGAATGAACAATGAAACTGTCTTGAGAGAGGACCTTCAAACCTATTGAAGAAGACTGGGAAATAATTGGGTTAAAGTCTTCAAGAATTCATTCCAAATTATTTCCTTAACAAATTAAAATGCTTGTTGAAATGTAATGTCTTTGAGGAGGAAGGAAGGAAGGAGAGAAGAAAAGAAGGAAGGAAGGAAGGAAAAGAAAGAAAGAAAGAGGAAAGAAAGTTAATGAATTAAGTATGGGAAAGTCTAATTTGCCTGCTGTAGGGATATAGATTCAATAATTCAATATAGGGGCTGGGGTCATTTATTGAAGCGAAATGTGGGGAGATTCGTGATCAATAACAATGCTTTTTTTTAACTCAATGCATGATTAACCTATATAATTTACTGCCTGAAGATGTGCTAATAGCCACGATGTAACATGGAGGATTTTTTGGTGTAGGGCAGCTGTGCTGCCTCATGTAAATCATACCTGCTTCTTATAACTTCTTCTAGCAAGAGGTTTTTTCCTCAGATTCGATGCTGAAAATCCTGTTTTCCAGGCTTCAGTCATGTTGATGCGTATGGCAATTCACTCACTCACTCACTCATTCATTCATTCATTCTTTCATTCTTTCATTCTTTCATTCATTCATTTTCATTAATTAATTAATTAATTCATTTATTCATTCATTTGTTGCTATTCATTCATTCATTATTCATCTATTTATTCATTCATTCATTCATTCATTCATTCATTTTCCACCATTTAATTATTTGTATCAATTCCTTAAACTGGCAAACATATCTAATAATCCTTCCTTCTCATCCTTTCCTGACAACAGCCTTGTCTCTAAGAGGAAGGCTGAGGAAAAAGGAAAAGATGAGAAGGAAGGAAGAATTATTAGATAAAACTTGTGTGTTCGGCTGAGAAAAAGAGACTGGTTCAAATTCACCCAGCTGGCTTTCATGCCTAAGGCGGGACTAGAACTCACGGTCTCCTGGTGATTGGCCCCAAGTCACCCAGCTGGCTTTCATGCCTAAGGTGCAACTGGAAGTCACAGTCTCCTGGGGTGGATCTGGCCCATGGGCCTTGAGTTTGACAACCCTGCTGTAGTAGATATACAGTATAGTGGTGAAAGACACTGAGGAATTATGTGGCAAATTGTTGAGAAGGCACAGGAGCCGAGGTGGTGCAGTGGTTAGAATGCAGGACTGCAGACTAATTCAGCTGACTGCTAGCTGCAGTTCAGCTGTTCAAATCTCACCAGCTCGAGGTTGATTCAGCCTTCCATCCTTCCAAGGTGGGTAAAATGGGGACCCGTATTTATTTATTTATTTATTTATTTATTTATTTATTTATTTATTTATTTATTTTATTTTATTTTATTTTTAATTTGATTTATATGCCGCCCTTCTCCGGAGACTCAGGGCGGCTTACAATGCGTTAAGCAATAGCCTTCATTCTTTTGTATATTTTATACAAAGTCAGCTTATTGCCCCCACAAACTGGGTCCTCATTTCACCTACCTTAGAAAGGATGGAAGGCTGAGTCAACCTTGAGCCTTGGAGAGATTCAAACCAGCAGAAATTGCAGGCAGCTGTGTTAATAACAGGGTGCACTAAACCCCTGTACTATCAAGGCTCTTACTAAAAATATGGAACGCCTCACGAATTTGCGTATTTTATTTTATTTTATTTTATTTGTATACCGCCCTTCTCCAACGGGACTCAGGGCGGTGAACAGCCATGATAAAACATAACATATAAAATTTAAAAGCAATTTAAAAACATTAAATAATTTAGCTATCCAATTAAAACAACCCGGGTTAAAACCAATTACAAATTAAAATTGAAGGGATGGGATCAAGCCAGCCCGGCTAGGTGAAAAAGATGTGTTTTCAGGGCCTGATGAAAAGTCCGGAGGTCTGGTATTGTGCATATCTCTGGGGGCAGGTCGTTCCAGAGGGCAGGTGCCGCCACAGAGAAGGCTCTCCCCCTGGGGGTCGCCAGCCGACATTGTCTGGCCGACAGCACCCTGAGGAGTCCCTCTCTGTGGGAGCGTACTGGCCGGTGGGAGGCTATTGGCGGCAGAAGGCGGTCTCGTAAATACCCCGGCCCTAAGCCATGGAGCGCTTGGGGGCAAGAGGCTGACTCTGTAAACCACTTAGAGAGGGCTGTAAAAGCACTATGAAGAGGTATATAAGTCTAAGTGCTATTGCTATTGGGGGAAAAAAGGAGAAATCTGGATTTAGAGGAATATTTAGACTGGATAAACCCAATAACGCAGGAGACGAATAAAGTTTTGTGCAGTCTTTCTTCGCTGCAAACACTTGCTTTAAACCACACAACAGCCACAGGTGCTACCACCTTGACATCGGTGGATGCACAGCATCAAAATCAAATCAACTATGTAATCGGAAACAGGAAAGGAAGAAGTACAATTCACTCAGCCAAAACATGTCCAGGTGCAGATGGCGGAACAGACCATGAATTATTGGTGTCAAAGGTGGGAGTTAAATATTTAAAATTAAACAGAATGGATGGGCTTACAAGAGTTGACCTGGAGGACATTCAGTCAGAATATAAGACCGGTAAAAAGAACGGGACACAATGGCTCAGTGGCTAAGATGCTGAGTTTGTCGATCGAAAGGTCGGCAGTTCAGCAGTTCGAATCCCTAGTGCCGCGTACATGGGTTGAGCTCCTGTGACTTGTCCCAGCTTCTGCCAACCTAGCAGCTCGAAAGCACGTAAAAAATGTAAGTAGAAAAATAGGGACCACCTTTGGTGGGAAGGTAAGAGCGTTCCGTGCGCCTTTAGCATTGAATCATGCCAGCCACATGACCACAGAGACATCTTCAGACAGCACTGGCTCTTTGCCTTTGAAACGGAGATGAGCACCACCCCCTAGAGTCGGGAACGACTAGCACATATGTGCGAGGAGAAACTTTACCTTTACCTTTTTAGAAGGAACAGATTCTGTACCAGGGGTGGGTTCTAAATTTGTTTACTACCGGTTCTGTGGGCGTGGCTTATTTTGTGGGTGTGGCTTGGAGGTCATGTGACTAGGTGGGCGTGGCTAGCTGGTCAGAGTCATTTCTGGAAGGTCCTCGCACTTACGACCCGACTCATTTGTTTGCTTTTAACACTGATCAGCTGTAGGGCGGCCCTTTGAAGCCCCGCGGCAAGAGTTTAAACAGTTTTTTTTCCCTCTAGTCATCAGCTGGGACTCAGGAGGCAGCAATAGATTGGGGGTGGGACCAAATAAAAGGTAAGAATAACGTGGGTGGGGGGGGGTGGGGGGGTGGGAGGGCGGGGGGGAGAACCGGTTCGGTGACGTCATATCGTCACCGCTACCAGCTCGGCCGAATTGGACCGAACCGGGAGGAACCCACCACTGTTCTGTATGATTTACGTCTCGAAAAGAGAACTGGAGTTACTTTGGGAAGAGATGAGAGATGTGATAAAAGCCAAAGTGAAAAGAAAAACTCCCCAAATTTCAAAGTGAAAACAATCCAAGAAGCTTTCAGAAGAAGCTTTTGTGATAGCCAGGGGAAAATAAAAGATGAAAACATTGAGAAAGGAAAAAAAAAAGGTTTTATGAGGAACTGAACCCTGAATTGTAACCTCCAGAAAGATGTTTAAGGAAAACGATCACCCTCAAGCTTGTCGGCAAAGAAAGGAAAATAACAGAGAAAGGAAGAAAAAAGAGAAATCACATGGAAATTTGGGAGCCGGTTGGGTCTACTAGTTAAGATGCTGGCCTAGAAACCAGGAGACTGTGAGTTCTAGTGCCACATTAGGTAAATAAGCTGACTGGATGACTTGGGCCAATCACCAGGAGATGGAGAGTTCTAGTTGCACCTGAGGTATGAAAGTGGGCTGGGTGACTTTGGGCCAATCACCAGGAACCTGTGAGTTCTAGTGCCACATTAGGTAAATAAGCTGACTGGATGACTTGGGCCAATCATCAGGAGATGGAGAGTTCTAGTCCCACCTTAAGTATGAAAGCGGGCTGGGTGTCTTTGGGCCAATCACCAGGAACCTGTGAGTTCTAGTGCCACATTAGGCAAGGAAGCTGACTGGATGATTTGGGCCAATCACCAGGAGATGGAGAGTTCTAGTCCCACCTGAGGTATGAAAGCAGGCTGGGTGACTTTGGGCCAATCACCAGGAGATAGTGAGTTCTAGTGCCACATTAGGCAAGGAAGCTGACTGGATGATTTGGGCCAATCACCAGGAGATGGAGAGTTCTAGTCCCACCTGAGGTATGAAAGCAGGCTGGGTGACTTTGGGCCAATCACCAGGAACCTGTGAGTTCTAGTGCCACATTAGGCAAAGAAGCTGACTGGATGATTTGGGCCAATCACCAGGAGATGGAGAGTTCTAGTCCCACCTGAGGTATGAAAGCAGGCTGGGTGACTTTGGGCCAATCACCAGGAACCTGTGAGTTCTAGTGCCACATTAGGTAAATAAGCTGACTGGATGACTTGGGCCAATCATCAGGAGATGGAGAGTTCTAGTCCCACCTTAAGTATGAAAGCGGGCTGGGTGTCTTTGGGCCAATCACCAGGAACCTGTGAGTTCTAGTGCCACATTAGGCAAGGAAGCTGACTGGATAATTTGGGCCAATCACCAGGAGATAGTGAGTTCTAGTCCTGCCTTAGGCCAAAAAAGCGTTTAGTGATTTTGGACCAGTTCCTCTGTCTCAACCCAACCCACCTTACAAGGTTGTTGGAAAATAGGAGGAGGAAGGGGGATTTGAATGATTGCCACCTTGAGTTACTTATAAAGTAATAAAGGCAGGATAAAAAAATCTAACGATAATTTAAAAAATGGACAGTCTGAAGTCAAAATATTCAAGAATATTCACAGATAGAATTTGAAATAAGGAAACAAAGGAAGATGGGGAAGACTACTGAAATCTTTTACAAACGGGAAAACATTTACCGGAATGTGAGTTTTATTTAGAATACATCATTAACCTTTATTTCTTCAAACTGCCTTAATGAACAATATTGCTGTCACTGTATCTAAGGACGGCTACAAGAAAATCCTTCCACTCAGCAATTGATTGTACGACGTTTCTTATTATCTTCTTCATTATCCAACTTGGATGGTCTCCTTCAAACGAAAACAGATTGCCTAGATCAGTGGTGAAATGTAAAATTTGTTACTACTGGTTCTGTGGGCGTGGCTTGGTGGGGGGGGTAATGTGACTGGGTGGGCGTGGCCAACTTTTTTTTTTTTTTTACTTTAAAACCATTTTTTCTACAACTTCTTCCGTAAAAAAAAATTGCTTTTAAAAGGCTCTGCCGATCAGGCAACTCAGCTGGGATCGTCAGAGGCTTTTAAAAGCATTTTTTCTACAACCTCTTCGGCCAAAGAGGTTGTAGAAAAAATGCTTTTAAAAGCCTCTGACGATCCCAGCTGAACCACACGATAATCAGAGGCTTTTTTTTTTTTACTTTTAAAAGCATTTTTTCAGCGGAAGAGGTTGTAGAAAAAATGCTTTTAAAAATTATAAAAAGCCTCTGATGATTGTGCGGCTCAGCTGGGCATGGGGGGGCAGGGATTTTTGCTACCAGTTCTCCGAACCCCCCGCCCCCATCGCTATCAGATCGGGCGATCCAGTCCGAACCAGGAGCATTTCACCCCGTGTTGTGGCTCCGTTACCTGAGCCTGTGTCATCGGCAGCAGAGGACTCCGAGAGTGAAGGAGAGGAGTTGGCAAGGCCTCCCTTTCCAGGACCCTCCTCTCTGGCAATGCCTTCGGTATCCGCCGAAGGTCAAGAGATAGGCCCAGGGCCAAGCACATCCACGCAGCCACAGGTGGACAGTAATGAGGGAGATGAGTCTTGGCTGGATCCTCAGCAGCGTCGCAGAGATAAGCGCGCGCAACAGAAGAAGAGGCATGCCAGAGATTAAGCTGAGTCACTGGACCACACCCCACAGGGTATAAAAGGGGGTGAGGTGGCCATTCAGACTCTGTGACGGACAAAACTAACTACTATCGAGTCACATTGCATCTTTGGAAACAGCATTATCTGCCTTGGATTTAATTATGGACTGGACTTGACAATTCTTGAACTGTGTGTATCTTGTTTATGAGTAAAGTTCTTGGCAAGCAGCTACTGGGTTGCTGCCAAGCCTCTTATCGGAAGAATTGGTTGTCTGCCAGTTTATTTAACCCCCGGCTGTCTGTTTGTGTGCATGTGTAAGACGGGGACAGAACACCCCTGGTCTAGATGATCATTGTCAGAAGAGTGAATTTGTACTCAAAAGTCAGATATTGGTCATTCTCCAGCATCTATTAGCTTTTGTCATGATGGTCTTTTGTCATAAAGAACATCCCCTTCGCTTCCTTTGTACATCAGCTTTGAGCTTAATTGCAACTTGGACATTTGTACTAAATGAGTATTGTTTTTTTTTTTTAAAAAAAATCTCATGAATCAAGTAGAGAACCAACCTAGAACTAAGGAGAAATTTCCTGACAGTTAGAATAATTAATCAGTGATTAATCAAATGACTTGTCTCCAGAAGTTATGGGTGCTCCAACACTGGAGGTTTTTAAGAAGAGATTGGGCAGCCAGTTTTTCTGAAATAATGTAGGGTTCCTGATTGAGGGTTGGACTAGAAGACCACCAAGGTCCCTTCCAGCTGTTCTTCTGAACTACCAATTTATTCTATGTGTAGGGTTTTATTGTATACCTGATAAATAACACTTGGCATATTTTTCTTGCACCCTAGATGTTGCAACAATTAAAATCTTGATTTATTATGGTTCTTTGCACAGTCAGCCAGTGCTGTGGCCCGCCAGCCGCCTGCGTGGATTGTGGCTGATCCCGACAACGAGGAGGCTGGTGTGGGGTTGCGCCAGCAGCCTGCACAGCCAGCGCTCGCGTCGGACAGCGAGGAGGCTGAAGAGGATGTGGTACCAGAGGCAGAGACTCAGCCAGGGCCTTCAGAACCTCCAGAGGCTCCTTCAAGAGGACAGAGCGAAGTGGAGGAGCCTCTCCTCAATGCTCGAGCACGCAGGGCTGCCAAAAGGCAGGAGTGGCTACTCAGGACGAGGAGGTCTCCTCGAGAGTAAGGACTGAGGATAATTGGCCACTCCCTTAGCCTATTTAAGTCGCATGCAGTTAGTAATTTCTTGCTGGAAACAACATATAATTATTACAGAGCATTTTTGAAGAGTGAGTGTCTTATCGTATCTTGTTTTCTGGGCTGGTTGCCAACCTTTGCCGGATTTTGTTTATCCTTGGTACGTTATAACTTTGATAAGGACCATTGGTGTGTGTCACAATCCTTGGGAATCCGGATCTGGGGCAGAACAGCCAGATATTAGATTGGATCTGGCCTTTTTATCCACTTATTGAGTCTCTCCTAAGGACTTGAGATCGGTAGGCATTGTTTCAGGCTGTTAGAATAGAATAGAATAGAATTTTATTAGCCAAGTGTGATTGGACACACAAGGGATTTGTCTTGGTGCATATGCTCAGTGAACATAAAAGAAAAGATAAAAGATATTAAAGGTATGGTTGCAGGATATAAGCTGTTTCAATGAAAACCGCCTTTTGCAATTGACGGATGGTGAGTTTGTCAATGTCAGGTGATGTTCAGGTATGCTCCCGATGCTCTGAGATTACACCCAAGGTGCCTATTACAATACCTTTTGTAGAAAATTAGTACTTACTCCTCTCCTAGAAGAATGAAATACTTTGAAAAATATTTAAAAGAGGCAGAATATTATATTTCCCTGGATGAGAAATGGAGAAACATGCTCTTGGAAAGCAGCCCCCGCCTTTCTTAATAATCCACAGCAGATGTCAGCACTTAAGAGATAAAGAGATAGATAGCTCTATTCATAAGCAGATACCCTCACCCAAGATCCATCAAAGGTAGGATTAGCCCTCAGCCACAAAAGGAATTGCCCAACGCCATTCATTGCATCACCCTCAGAAACCTCAGCCAAACGTAGCTCAGACAAACACCTAGGATTTGTACTTTGCCTATAGAGCCAGCTTTGACCCCTACATGACCCCTACAAAAGCCAATAGAATATATGTTCTTGCACAGGAACAGGAAGCTCAAGTGCAAAGCACAGAGAAGGTATAAATCCCCTTCATTCTCAACTCCATCTGATCAGCTGCCCAGAACTACCCCTGTGCTTCTGCTTCATCATTAAACCCTCTTTCCAATCAGCCTCCAGCCTCCATTTTGTCTCCAGTGACTTTCTCCCAACTTGGAACTGAACCAGATGGATATTTCTTCCAACACTTCACTTCCTTTTGCCTCAGCTGTTCTACTTCTATTTGCTTATTGTTATTATGGTTAGTTCCACAGTCAGCCAGATGTTTAGACTTGGATTGGCCTTTTTGTCCACCTACTAAGTCCTTCCCAAGGACCTGGGATAGGCAGATGTGGATGTTGGATGGTGTCACAGGATGTCAGCTGCTCCAAGTAAAGCTGCCTTTTGCAATTGACTGATGATGCATTTGTCAGTGCCAACAGTGTTCAAGTGATGCTCCAGTTGTTTTGGGATTACACCCAAGGCGCCAATTACTATGGATACCATCTTTGCTTTCTTTTGCCACAGTTGTTCCATTTCTATTTGCTGGTTTTTGTGTTTTGCGATCTCTTCCATTTTTTTCTCTTCTGTTCTGCAGTCTCCAGGTATCCACCTTTCAGATTTTTTAGCTTTTCTTATTGACAATTATTAAGGATGTGCCAGTTGCTTCTTTGTTTGAATTCTAAAGTCCCAGAGCACTTTAATTTCTATTGCTTTGTCTACTTTGTGGTCCCACCAATTCTTGCTTGCAAGCAAACGGTATTTTTTTGCAGGTCTTCCAATGTACCATGGCTGCTCCTTTGTAGAGCCATGGTTTGTATCAAACAAAGTTAAAGAAAGGTTGAGAGAGTGCACAGAAACCTTTTACAAACCAGAAATCATTTCAGCAGTAAAATTAAATCCAGGAACAGACTCCATGTTAGGGAATGGCTATTGCCTAACTGGTTGGGTTGGCAATATATATAAACCATCAATGCATGTTTGCAGTCAACATGTACTGTATTCTGATTGGCTAAGCTCTGTAGCCAACGTCCTTAAGAGGAAGCTTGAATTATGGCTTGTTTTTCTTATAACATTATTATTGCTACCTCTGCTCCTCTCTGCCTGTTCTCTCTGCATGATCACTGCTTGATCATTGCTACTTGTTGTTTTCTACTGTTTTACTGATTGCTTTACTGCTGTACTTGTTCCTGTTTGCAACTCCAAAAAGAACTGTTTTATTGCATATGACTACAACAACTGGTAAGAAGACTTTGTTCTTGGAATATCCCTGGATTGACAATTAAACTATCTTTATCTGTGTATGACCTGGATTGTTTATTGGACTTTGCTTTACTTTTTCCTAAAAGTAAAAGAATATCACAACTCAGTGTGTCTGTGTATTGACAATGCTTATTCACAATCACTCTCAGCCGTTTTCTCATGTGCACACCCTTGCTACTCAAGGGTTACTCTGTGCATAATTCCTTAACACTCCACTAGACAATGAAGGTGTGACAAGTTTTCTTTTTTTTTTAATTTTGATTTATATGCCGCCCTTCTCCGGAGACTCAGGGTGGCTTACAATGTGCTAAGCAATAACCTTCATCCTTTTGTATATTTATACAAAGTCAGCTTATTGCCCCCATAACTGGGTCCTCAATTTACCTACCTTAGAAAGGATGGAAGGCTGAGTCAACCTTGAGCCTGGCGAGATTCGAACCTGCAGTAATTGCAGGCAGCTGGTCTTAATAACAGGGTGCTTTAGACCACTGTATTACCAAGGCTACCAAGTTGCATAATAGATCTGAAATCCATTAAGAAAGTATCGGGGATCAGATGAAATTCTCAAGAAATTGTTGAAAGCTGTTGGAGAAAAGGCGGTTTAAGTGCTAACAGATCTATTTCAGCAATTGCATACATGTAATCCATCATGCTACTCTTTCAGAGTAAACACCGTCATTTCACATGGGGTGAAATTTCACACGAAAGCTAAAATGGGGCGAAAGAAATGTAACTAAATCTAGTTTACACCAACACCACTTCCTTTGTGTGAGTGCTTCATTGTTTTCAGTGGAAACTCAATCTTTGATACATCTTGTTTCTTCCTTTTTTTTTTTTTTTACAAATCATATTTCCCTGAATGTTTGAGTTCTTATTATGGAACATAGAACAATAGTGTTGAAAGAGACCTTGGAGGTCTTCTCATCCAACCCCCTACTCAAGCAGGAGACCCAATACCCTTCCAGAGAAATGGATGTCTCATCTCTCCTTGAAAACGTCCAGTGATGGAGCACCTACCACTTCTGGGGAGCCCTTCAAATACTGGAATACTGCCATTGTTGACATCAAGTTGATGTCAACTCCTAGTGGTCACATACAATACATAGGTCTTCTCCATCACATTCTATCATTCTGAACATCAACCTGATGTTCAGTTCTTTCAATGATGCCCCCATTGTCTCTGTAACTGTCTCCATCCCACTTTCCTGCTGGTTGTCCTTGTATTCTATTTCCAGGACCACAGCCTTCTTCAGTGAGTGAGGTCTTTGCATAATACATCTGAAGTAGGATAATTTAAGTGTAGTCATTTGTGCCTCTGGCACAAATTGGATTGGATTGGATTGGATTGGATTGGATTGGATTGAACGGAACGGAACGGAACGGAACGGAACGGAATGGAATGGAATGGAATGGAATGGAATACTTATTTGGCCAAGTGTGATTAGACATTCGTCCTACAATTTAGCCTCCAAACCCTTTATCATCCTCGTAGCTCTTCTGAAAACTCTTACTTCTGCTTTAAAAATAATAATTGAGTAGAGATATTATCTCGCTCTCTAAAGCATCAAGTTTTTTTTCTTTTGTTTTGTAACAGTTTATTAATATGTGATGATCCAATTCTATTATATTCCATGATTAAATCCATAATATTGAGATATGGTTAATGTCTAATTTGTTATGATCTCTCTCTCTTCCCCCCGCCCCCGAACCATCCTACGCATTTGGCTCATGTATTCTCCTCTTTTAACAGTTTGCAAGGCTCCCCAGTCTTTTAATAAATTAGGTTGCATTGTGTAATTTTTTTTTTTATTGCAAAAGTTTTACAATTACATTTTCACCCCTTTTTTCACCCCCCCACCTCCCTCCCCAAACTTCCCATCCTCCCTAACCCTCCCTAACCTTCCCCCCCCCAGACTTCCCTATTATGTATTCATAACTAATAACACTAATATATAAGCTTGAACCCATCCCTCCCCCTGTATAATTTTTCCTCTTTATCTCTTTACATTAAAATATTTCTAATACATTATTTTCAAATAAAAGCTATTTGATACTTTCTAGTTTGGTATTTGTTCTGGACATATTCTATCCAGCTTTTCCATTCCCATTCATAAGTCTCTTGTGAACAGTCTTTTAAATATGCTGAAATCTTCGCCATCTCTGCAAAACTAGCCATCTTCAATGTCCATTCCTCGATAGTGGGCAAAGCTTCATTCTTCCAATATTTACCTATCAACAATCTTGCTGCTGTTATCATATACAATATCAGTTTTATTTCACCCCGTGTAAAACCCTTAACTATACCCAATAAAAATAGCTGTGGAGAAAATTGAATTTTTTTCCTCAAAACATTCTGCATGACCCACCAAATTTTTATCCAAAAAGCCTTAACCTTCCTGCAGGTCCACCAAACATGATAATACGTAGCATCTAAACATTCACATCTCCAACATTTTGGCTGAACATTAGGGTACATACATGACAACTTTTTAGGATCTAAATGCCATCTATAAAACATTTTATAAAAATTTTCTCTCAGGTTTTGCGACTGTGTAAATTTAACATTCTGAACCCAAATTTTTTCCCAAGTTTCCAGCATCACTGGTTCTTCAAAATTCTGTGCCCACTTAATCATACAATCTTTAACTAATTCCGTTTCTGAATCTCTTTCTAACAAAACATTATAAAGCCTTTTAATATGCATTGGACCTTTCTCTCTTATATGTCTAACCAATTCTTCCTCATGCAACATAATGCCAGTTTTTTGGTCCTCTTTCCATCTCAGTTGTAATTGATTATATTGTAACCAAGTTAAATTAAACCCTTCATCCAACAGTGTCTGTAATGTCTTCAGCTGCTATCTGCCCGCATCTGTAAAAAGAACCTCTTTATATAAAACCCCCCCGAGTGACATTATATTTGTATTCCACAAAGTATGACCAAGATCCAGCCATAGCGGTATTTTATAATCCCATTTGAGTCGGTGCTTCTTCCAAACTCTCATCAAAGAGTCTCTAAGTATATGACTTTTAAATACTTTATCTACTTTGTCGTCGTAAAATAAATAAGCATGCCATCCAAATTCAAGATCAAAACTTTCTGCATTCAATATTCCAGTCTTTTTACTTCCAAACCAGTCACTTGTTAAAGTTAAAGCTGCTGCATCATAATATAACTGTAGGTTTGGGAGTTTAAGACCTCCTCTTTCTGGAACATCTTGCATAATTTTCAGTTTCACTCTCGGCTTCTTCTCGTTCCAGACAAACTTATTCACACCAGACTGCCAAACTTTCAGTTGTTTATCACTTTTAAGCACCGGAATCATTTGAAACAAAAACAGAAATCTTGGCAAAATGTTCATCTTAACTGCTGCTATTCTTCCAAGTAAAGACAGTTGCAGCTTTTTCCAAGTCTCCATGTCTTTCTGAACCTCTCGCCACAACACCTCATAATTATTTTGAAACAATTTCATGTTTGATTCTGCAACCTGAACTCCAAGATATTTTACCTTAGGTACAATTTCAAAACCTGCCCTCCTTTCAAGCTCATGTTTACGATCTTGTGTCATATTTTTAACTATCATTTTAGTCTTTTTTGAATTCAGTCTAAAACCCGAAACTCTACCATAGTCTTGTATAATGTCCTTCATCAAGATTGTTGATTCCATAGGTTGTGATAGGGTAACAACCAGATCATCTGCAAATGCCTTTATTCTATAATCCTCTTGCCTTATCATTATGCCTTTCAACATTTTAGAGTCCCGTATTGTATTTAACAAGACTTCCAATGTTAAAATAAATAAAAGTGGGGACAACGGACATCCCTGTCTTGTTCCTTTTTCAATTTTAAACTCTGTCGTCAAACTTCCATTAATAATAATCTGTGCCTTTTGCTCTTGATAAATTGCTGAAATCGCCTGTATAAATCGGTCCCCAAAGTCCATCTTTTTTAAAGTCTTTAGTAGAAAATTCCAATCCACTCTATCAAAGGCCTTCTCTGCATCCAAAAAAACCAGCACTGCAGGAATCTGTTTATTCTTATCAAGATATTCCAATAAATCTATTACTTGCCTTACATTGTCCTTCATATATCTGCCCTCAATAAATCCCGCTTGATCCTCATGAATCACCTTTTGGATTACTGGCATCAACCTGTTGGCTAATACTTTCGCATAGATTTTATAGTCTGTATTCAAAAGAGATATTGGTCTATAGTTCTCTGGTTTTTTAGGACCAACTTGTTCTTTTGGTATCAAAGATATATAGGCAGTTGTCCATGATGGGGGTATTTTACCCCCTTGTTGAATATTGCAAAATAAATCTCTAAGTTGTCCCACCATTTCAGCTTGTAAAGTTTTGTAATACACTGCGGTCAAACCATCCATGCCAGGAGCTTTAGCTGTTTTTAACTGTTTAATTGCTGCTGTTATCTCCTCCTCTGTTATAGGAGAATTCATTCTTTCCTTTTGTTGATCAGTAATTTTTGTAACTCTCTTATCATTTAAATATTTTTCTATAAGTCCATTCTGCACCTCCTCTTTGGCATATAGTTTGGTATAATAGTCCACAAAAGCTTCTTTAATTAATTTTTGTTGAAAAATTTCTTTCCCTCCAGTTTCAATACTATAAATAGTCCGTATACTTTGTTTTTTCCTCAATGTGTAAGCCAGCCATCTGCCCGGTTTATTAGCGTTGCAAAATGTATTATGCTTCGCATATTGTAAGTTTGTTGCAACTTGTTCCGCCATAAGCATTTGAAATTGGTCTTTCAAAAGTTTTATAGCACTTCGTATTCTTTCATCTGTTGGGTTTTTAATAAGTAACTGTTCTTTATTCTTTATTTCCGTTTCCAATTCAGATCTTTTCTTTTGTCGGAACAGTCTATGTTTAGAGTTCATGTAGATAAGTACCCCTCTCATATAAGCTTTACTTGCGTCCCAAACAATTTCAATTGGGGTACCTTTATTCAAATTTGTTTCAAAAAATTCTTTCAAATGCTTTTTAAGTTCTATTGTATTTTTTTCATATCTAAACAAGTTCTCATTTAATCTCCAAGAACGTCTCTCAACCTTATCCATCTCAATTTCAATCCATACAGGGCTATGGTCAGTCAAAGTTCTTGGAAAAATCTTTGTTCTTTTTGTCTTAACAAGTAGATCATTTGACAACAGGATAAAATCAATCCTAGAAAAGGATCTATGTCTATCAGAAAAGAAAGTGTAGTCCAATTCATTTGGGTTATGTATTCTCCAAACATCTTTTAATTCCATATCTTCTTTCATATCAAAAAAAGTCTGTGGTAGTCTAATTCTAGACTTTGCCAAACTCTTTTTATCTAATTTAGAATCAATTACTCCGTTCCAGTCTCCCATAATTAAAATAGATCTATAGTCCCATTGCAATATTTTAGTATGTAACATCTTATAAAAATAGTCCTGTTGTTGATTGGGAGCATAAATTCCAATCAAAAGAATTTGGCCATTTGCTGTAAACAATTCAATTGCTACAAACCTACCATCTTGATCTACTTCTATAACTTTAGCTGTTAACTTTTTATTTACATAAATAACCACACCATTCTTTTTCTGCGAAGTTGAAGATATAAAGTGTGCTCCTAGTTTTGAATTTATCAAATATTTTTGATCTTGAGTTGTGATATGCGTTTCTTGTAAACATATTATATCATTATTAAATTGTTTCAAATATGTAAATAATTTCTTCCTTTTTTGTGCTGAATTCAACCCATTGACATTCCAAGATAAACACTTAAAGGTCATCAGCCTCTTTCTGGAGCACAGAGCAAAATACTTGAAGTTCATCTGAGAGCTTCGATCTCGCTCCTCCCATAGCTCCACTCTCTTGTACAGTACTCTTAACTGCCTTCTTGTCTTGTCTTTCCTGTTGTTGTTGTTGCTTTTGTTTAAGTAGCTTAGATTGAGCTCTAGTTATACGTTGATCTTTAACTTCAGTCAACTGAATCAAATCCAAAATTGGAGAAGAATCAAACAAGGGCTCACTCAGAAAACCTCCTTCTGCACCTTGCACAACTTCTAATTCCTGCTTAGACTGTTCTTGCAATTGCCTCTCTTCACTCTCTTTAATCTCCAAAACTGTGGATGTACGTGGAGATGGTGTTCTTTCCTTAAGAATAGTAGTGTAAAAGTATTGTGCCTTCTCCACGGTATTCAACCAATATCCTTCTCCCTTATATCTGAAAATTATCCCAGCTGGTGCATCCCACCGGAAGGGTATCTGTAAATTTTTCAATTCCTTAACAAGAAAACCAAATTCTTTTCTGGCTTTCAGCATTTTAGGAGGTAATTCTTTAAAGATTTCAAGTCGTGAACCCCCCACTTGTACAGAAGTATGAAAAGATTTTTGCAGGATATCATTTCTAATTTCTCTATCTGTAAAGTATATGACCACATCTCTGGGCAGTTGTCTTTGTCTGGCCACCCAAGAGTTCACTCTGTAGATTTTATCTATTTTGTGAAATACCACATCAGGATTAACTTGTAAAATCTTGGCCAAGGCTTCAGAGCAAACTTGTCTCAAATCCTGTCTCTCCTCCTCTCGAATTCCCCGAAGCCGTATGGCGAATTCCATCGCCCGGAATTGTATCATAACAATCTCATCTTCAATTCTCTGCATTTTATTGTCAACTTCATCAATTTTATAATCATTGTCTTTCATCTTTACATTAACTTCTGATTTAAATTCTTCAACTTTAAAATCAACTTTCCCAATAAATTCTGCCAGGCCAGACGCCACTTCTGATATTTTTTTGGTCACCTTATTTTGATTCTGTTTCACCATATCTTTAACTTCATTAATTTCCTGCATGAATTCCTGATGTGATTTTTGAAGTTTATCATCTATCTCCTGTTGAGATTTTAGAAATTTATCATCCAGAGTTTTAGAAATAAATTGTTTTAAATCTCCCACATCAAATTCTTTTTTCTGGGTTTGTAACTGCTGTGCAGAGGGAAGCTGCGTTTCTTGTTTATGTGTGGGGGATCCCCCCCCTGCTGCCTTCCCTTCCTGCTTCTTTGAAGCCATCCTGCTGCGTAGTCTGGATTTTCTAAAAAGGGAAGTTCCTTTTCCTTTCCCTCCTGCACAAAGACTTCTAAAAAAGTCCCCCAGATTTGATCAATTAAAAGCTAAGGTAAAACAAAGTCCAATATTAGAAAGGGAGAAATTTTCCACTTGCTTCTCTTATAGCAAACAAGGCAACTTTGCAACAACTTGAAAACTTGTAACACAAAATAACTTCACCAATCCACACTCATTGGCTCGTTAACTTTAAGGCTAAGCGCCATGTTTTTTTCAAAGCACTTTCACTCACTCAAATTTGTCTCAGTTTGAAAAATCAACAAAGCGCTGATACTTGCGTTTCCAAATTTGAGGGTTCCGATAGGTTCGCTGTTTGTTAAAGCTGATTCTTTTCAAATTACGTTTCCTGCAGCCGGCTTGTTTTGCAAAAGCAAAATCGTCCCACGTCGCCCGGAGTTTCCGCAGGTTGGGAGGGAGCCACACCCGTTCTCTCCCCAGAAACAATTCCCTGGGGGACAACGGGGGCTCAACCTGTACCCTGCGATCTCTACTTCTTCAATCCTTAGGATTTTGAAGCTTTCAAGCCGCTTCTGAGTAGCGAAGCGGCTCTACGGGCGGCGGGGCTGGCGGAGCTCCAAAAGGCACCGCCGTCGCCGAAGGCAGAGAAGCCGGAAGTCCTGCATTGTGTAATTTTAATTAAAAAAAAACCCTAAATGTTTACAGTTTGTCTTATTTGTTGCTTAGCAAACAAAGGATTAAAGCTGGAAAAGATATCCGGATGTGCTCATGTGTCTACATCTACAAAGAACTGAACAGGGATGTTATTCCCTGTGACACTCTATGGAAGTGAAAGCTGGACTCTGAAGGAACAGGATAAGTATAAGTATAAGTATAAGTATATAAGTATAAGTATAATTTTATTTCTATACCGCCCTTCTCCAGAAGGACTCAGGGCGGTGTACAGCATATTTAAAAACACAAGACAAACATCAATTAAAAATTAAAAATTATTAAATAAATTCGGCTCAATTTAAAACCCCAGAGATTTAAAATACCCCAATTGAAAATTATTATGTTGATAGCCCGGCCTGGCGGAACAACAGGGTCTTCAGTGCACAGCGAAACACCCGGAGGTCAGAGATCTTACGTATTTCCGGGGGCAGTTCATTCCACAGGGCTGGGGCTCCCACAGAGAAGGCCCTCCCCCTGGGTGTCGCCAGCCGACATAACTTGGCCGATGGCACCCTGAGGAGACCCTCTCTGTGGGAGCGGACTGGTCGGTGGGAGGCTATTGGTGGCAGAAGACGGTCTCGAAGGTACCCGGGTCCCATGCCATGGAGCGCTTTAAAGGTGGTAACCAACACCTTGAATCGCACCCGGAAGACCACTGGGAGCCAGTGCAGCTCGCGCAGGAGGGGTGTCACGTGGGCACAACGAGTTGCGCCCATAACCACCCGCGCGGCCGCATTCTGGACCAGTTGGAGCCTCCGAGTGCTCTTCAAGGGGAGCCCCATGTAGAGAGCATTACAATAGTCCAGCCGGGAGGTGACAAGGGCGTGAGTGACCGTGCGCAAGGCGTCCCGGTCCAGAAAGGGCTGCAACTGGTGAATCAGGCGGACCTGATAAAAGCCCCCCCTGGCCACGGCCGTCATGTGCTCTTCTAAAGACAGCCGTGCGTCCAGGAGGACACCCAGATTGCGAGCCCTCTCTGTGGGGGGCAAAGATTCACCGCCAATAGTCAGCAATGGCACCTGCTGACTATATCGGGACGCCGGAAGCTACAGCCACTCGGTCTTGGAAGGATCTTGGACAGGAAGAATATTGATTTGTTCAAATATCAGTGTTGGAGATTAACAGAATAACAGAGTTGGAAGGGAGCTTGGAGGTCTTCTAGTCCAACCCCCTGCTCAAGCAGAAGACCCTATAGCATCTCAGACAAATGGCTATCTAATCTCTTCTTGAAAACCTCCACTGATGGAGCACCCACAACTTCTGGAGGCAAGTTTGTTCCACTGATTAATTGTTCTCACCATCAGGAAATTTCTCTTTAATTCTAGGTTGGTTCTTTCCTTGCTGATCTTCCATCCCTTACTTCTTGTCCTGCCCTCAGGTGCTTTGGAGAATAGGTTGATGGTGAACAGCTAAGAAAAGAAACTGATGGATTTATGAACAAATACATCCAGAGAATACTGTCCAATCCATCAGTGCTATTTAATGTCTATGTATATTGACCGATGTAGTGTGGGTATAGTATTATTATTTATCCTTCTTATTATCTTCTTTATTCCCTCTTATATTTGGAATTCATTGCATATGATTATTAATATTCTGCTGCTTTACACGTACACTGAGTGCTTCTGTACTGGAGACAAATTCCTTGTGTGTCTAATCTTACTTGGCCAAATAAAGTATTGAATTCAATTCAATTCAAAATCTAACCAGATGGATAAATGACTGGATTTAAATTATTCTACTTCAGACATATTATGCAAAGACCTCCCTCTCTAGAGAAGGTTGTTATCCTGGAAAAGGTGGGAGGAAATAGAATATAAGCAGGGATGGACTTCAAAAATTTTAGCAAGGGGTTCTCTACCCTGTTGCTGGGTGGGAGTGGCCAAGGTGGACATGGCCTAGTCATCCTCCTGCACCATGGCAGGGGGGTGGCATTTTTGCCCTCCCTGGGCTCCAAAAGCTTTCCTCGAGCCTCCAAGAAGGTGAAAACGGCCTCCCCAGGTTCCGGAGGCCCTTTGGAAGCTGGAAACGGGCCCATTTCTGGCATTCCCGAACTTCCGGTAGGGCCATTTTTCACCCTCCCTGAGCCTCCGCACGCTCCCTAAATTTACCTGCATCCAAAATGGGTTGCGTGGGGAATCCTGGGAGGGGAGGGGTGGAGGAGGGTAGCCAGGAGTGGGATTTGGGGGTTCTCTGAACTGCACAGAATCTTAGCTAGAGGTTCTCCCAGCAGCCCACCTCTGAATACAAGGACAACCGGCAGCAAAGCGGGACGGAGACAGTTACAGAGACAATGGGGGGCATCATTGGAAGAACTGAATATCAGGTTGGGGATAGAACGTGATGGAGAAGAGCTTTGTATTGTATGTGGTCACTAAAAGTTGACACCGACTTGATGTCAACAATAGCAGTATTCCAGTATTTGAGGGGCTGCCACAAAGAAGAGGGAGTCAACTTATTTTCAAAGCACCAGAAGGCAAGACAAAAAAAAACAATGAATGGAAACTAACAAAGGAGAGAAGCAACCTGGAATTAAGGAGAAACTTCTTAACAATAAGAACAATTAACCAGTGGAATGGTTAATGGTTAATTGCCTTCAGAAGTTGTGAATGCTTCAACTCTGGAAGTTTCTAAGAAGAGATTGGACAACCATTGGTCTGAAATGGTATAGGGTCTCCTGCTTGAGTAGGAGTTTGGACTAGGAGACCTCCAAGGTCTCTTCCAGCTCTATTCTGAACTGAATATTGGAATTGAATTGATGGCACATAATCAATCAATGAAAAGGCCTAAAAATGTCGCTTCTAGGTGGAGGTGGGGTTTTCTCCTCCCATTTTAAAGCAAAAACCAAGGAGCACACTTATTTTCCAGCCTAATTTCCACTTGCTAATTTTATAAAGGTTCTGGATGCCTAAGACATCTCAGTTGGGTATGATGCCTACCGGAATAGAAAGTATACCTATTTCCAAAATGTTTTCTCAAACATCTATGAGCTCATGCCTCCACATTCAAATTCTGACATTTCTTGAAGATCCACATTTGCTTTGTTTATATGTTGCAGGAAGGAGCCAGACCAGGGGTGTCCAACTCGATTTCATTGAGGACCGCATCAGGGTTATGTTTGACCTCGGAAAGCCGGGGTGGGCGTGGCTGGGGTAGGCGTGGCCAGCTTGACATCACTTATGTCAGGGGCACCTGTGGAGGCCCGAGCACTCTGCCAGTGAAAATGGGCTGTCCGTTTCGGCTGCCACGTGGCCCTCCCAAGCTCTGTTTTCACTGGGAGAGGGTTGCAGGAGGCCCTGGCAGCTGAAAACGGAGCCCGGGAGCCCATTTTCACCGGCAGAGGGTTGCAGGAAGCCCTGGCAGCTGAAAACGGAGCTCTGGAGCCCGTTTTCACCGGGAGAGGGTTGTAGGAAGCCCTGGCAGCTGAAAACGGAGCTCTGGAGCCCATTTTCACCGGCAGAGGGTTGCAGGAGGCAGGGTGGCTGAAAACGGAGCTCTGGAGCCTGTTTTCAAAGGCAGAGGGTTGCAGGAGGCAGGGTGGCTGAAAACGGAGCTCTGGAGCCCGTTTTCAAAGGCAGAGGGTTGCAGGAGGCTCTGGCAGCCAAAAACAGAGCTCTGGAGCCCGTTTTCACCAGCAGAAGGTTGCAGGAAGCCCTGGCAGCTGAAAACGGAGCTCTGGAGCCCGTTTTCACCGGGAGAGGGTTGCAGGAAGCCCTGGCAGCTGAAAACGGAGCTCTGGAGCGCTTTTTCACCGGCAGAGGGTTGCAGGAAGCCCTGGCAGCTGAAAACGGAGCTCTGGAGCCCGTTTTCACCGGCAGAGGGTTGCAGGAAGCCCTGGCAGCTGAAAACGGAGCTCTGGAGCCCGTTTTCACCGGCAGAGGGATGCAGGAAGCCCTGGCAGCTGAAAACGGAGCTCTGGAGCCCGTTTTCACCGGCAGAGGGATGCAGGAAGCCCTGGCAGCTGAAAACGGAGCTCTGGAGCCTGTTTTCAAAGGCAGAGGGTTGCAGGAGGCAGGGTGGCTGAAAACAGAGCTCGGGAGCCCATTTTCACTGGCAGAAGCAATGTGGGCCGGTCCTTTGCTGATTCCAGGGCAGCCCCGTGGGCCAGATCTAAGTACCCCATGGGCCAAATCCGGGCCCCGGGCCTTGTGTTTGACACCCCTGAGCTAGACTATTACTTATATCTATTTTCCCTGCTAAAATCACCTCGAAAAACTAAATTTTCTGATGCAAATTGATGGCTGTTTTTCATAAGCTTCTTATAGATATGATGTGGTCCTGATTGGGAGCATATGCTAACGCTTAGGGTTATGATTTTATGATCTAACTTCCCCTTTAAAAAATGCAATAAATAAACTGCCATCTCTATTTTTTAAAAAAATCTTTCCTATTTTAAAATTTAGATTATCTTTACAAAGAATAGCTACACCTCTTGATTTATTGGAGGTCGGTGCAAAAAAAAAATATTACCAAAATATTTATCATTCCACTTGTCTAGGGTGTATGATTCTTGCAACATGTCTGTGAATGGATTAACAGGTTTTAGATACTTAATAATTCTTGCACGTTTTATGGGGCTCCCCGAGCTTCTAACATTTGGAAAAATAATGGTAAAGCTGATCACTCACTTTGTCGTAACACCATAGCTTCTTTACTTTCCTGGCAAGAATCTTACATCTGTATTTCAAGGAAGAAATGATCAATGTGAAATGAAGGCGATCACTTTCTATAGTGTTCATTCTAAAATAATTTATGAGGCTTCTTATAAGTGTGTGCTTTGGATAACAAGATGAGTGGCCTATAAATTTAATGATGAATTTTTTTTAAAAAAAAATCTGTTACCATATGAACCACCAACTTCCCTCATCTTCCCCTTTCTTTTTGAGGTTGTCCATCCAATCCCCCCTTTTTTTTCCTTCCAGTTTTATCCTTCCTTTCAAACTAAGAGCCATGGTGGCACAGAGGTTAGAATGCAGTAGTTCAGGCTAATTTTTTTATTTTTTATTTTAATTTGATTTATATGCCGCCCTTCTCCGGAGACTCAGGGCAGCTTACAGTGCGTTAAGCAATAGCCTTCATACTTTTGTATATTTATACAAAGTCAGCTTATTGCCCCCACAAACTGGGTCCTCAATTTACCTACCTTAGAAAGGATGGAAGGCTGAGTCAACCTTGAGCCTGGTGAGATTCGATCTTAATTTAATTGCAGACAGCTGGTGTTAAATTACAATGCATTAGTCTGCTGAGCTATCCAGACTACTTCTGCTGATTGCTGGCTACCAGCAGCTTGGCAGTTTGATCCTGACCAGCTCAAGGTTGATTCGGCCTTCCATCTTTCCAAGGTCGGTAAAAATGGAGGAGCCATATTGTTGGGGGGAAGAAGCTGACTCTGTAAACCGCTTAGAGAGGGCTGTAAAGCACTGTGAAATGGGATATAAGTCTAAGTGTTATTGCTATTTATATATATCTCCTCTATATATTTATAGAATATAGAATAACAGAGTTGGAAGGGACCTTGCAGGTCTTCTAGTCCAACCCCTACACCACTTCAGACAAAAAAAGCCTTGATAGTACAGTGGTCTACGCACCTGTTATTAACACAGCTGCCTGCAATTTACTGCTGGTTCGAATCTCTCCAAGGCTCAAGGTTGACTCAGCCTTCCATCCTTTCTAAGGTAGGTGAAATGAGGACCCAGTTTGTGGGGGCAATAAGCTGACTTTGTATAAATATACAAAAGGATGAAGGCTATTGCTTAATGCATTGTAAGCCGCCCTGAGTCTCCGGAGAAGGGCGGCATATAAATCAAATTAAAAAAAAAAAATGGTTATCCAACTTCTTTAAAACTTCCAGTGTTGAAGCATTCACAACTTCTGGAGACAAGTTGTTCCACAGATTAATTGTTCTAACCGTCAGGAAATTTCTCCTTAGTTCTAAGTTGCTTCTCTCCTTGTTTAATTTCCACCCATTGCTTCTTGTCCTACCCTCAGGTGCTTTGGAGAATAGTTTGACTCCCTCTTCTTTGGGGCAGCCCCTGAGATACTGGAACACTGCTATCATGTCTCCCCTAGTCCTTCTTTTCATCAAACTAGACATACCCAGTTCCAGCAACCATTCTTCATATGTTTTAGCCTCCAGTCCCCTCATCATCTTTGTTGCTCTTCTCTGCACTTTTTCTAGAGTCTCCACATCTTTCTAGAGTCTCAACATTTGTTTTGTGATTCAGTCCTCATTCATTTCCTCTGCATAACCAAACCAACTCAACATGACGTGGCATGATAGCTGTGCTCCAAAACCTAAGGAGCTACCTCAAAGAAGTGGGGGTCAAGCTGCCTTCCCAAACACCTAGAGATAGAACAAGAAGAAATGGATAGAAACAAATCAAGGAGAGAATCAAACTAGAACTAAGAAGAAATTTCCTGTGGACAGTGTATTGACTGGGTCAACGTCCTTTTTAAACAATGTTAACAATAGTAATACAACTTTTTGTTGTAGTTGGAGCTGAGCTAGGGCAACATTCGCATGCCCACAGATATGGTTCCGCGTGTCACCTGTGGTACGTGTGCCATAGATTCGCCATCATGGGTATAGACCTTTTGCCATTGTGTGCCATAAGCAGGGGGGGAGAGGGGGTGTTACGCGCATGCGTGCCCACATCCATAATTCTATATGCCCCGCCCCTGTGCATGTGTGTGTGACCTCCCTCCCCCCTGCTCCTGGCACGTGATGGCACGTTTCTCTCTCTCCCCAGGCTCCAGGGCCTTTCTAGGAGCTTGGGGAGGGTGAAAACAGCCTTCCCCATCTCCCGTAGGCCCTCCAGAGGCTGGAAATGGCCCATTTGCCAACTTCCAGTGGGACTGAAAGGACCGTTTTTTGCTCTCCCCAGCCTCCAGAGCCTTTCTAGGAGCCTGGGGAGGGCAAAAACGGCCTCTCCCCCCCGGAGGCCCTCTGGAGGCAGGAAACAGCCTGTTTCCCTACTTCCAGTGGGCCCAGAAGGCCCGAAAATCAGCTGGCCGGCGTGCACATGTGCACTGGAGCTGAGCTCGTGTGCCCACCAATATGGCTACACGTGCCACTTGTGGCACGCATGCCATAGGTTCACCATCACTGGTATAGACTCTCCTGGTTGAGCAGGGGATTGGACTAGAAGACGTCAAAGATCCCTTCCAACTTTACTATTCTATGTTCATCTCTTGTTCTCCATCCATCCCTCTCTTTTCCTCCTTTCCACAAAGCTTCAGCGGCCACCAGACCAGGGGTGAAATGCTCCCGGTTCAGACCGGATCGCCCGATCCGGTAGCGATGGAGGCGGGTGGTTCGGAGAACCGGTAGCAAAAATCCCTGCCCCCCCCCCAATGCCCAGCTGAGCCACACAATCATCAGAGGCTTTTTTCTTACTTTTAAAAGCATTTTTTCTACCATTTTTTCTTCGGCCAAAAAAATGCTTTTAAAAGTAAAAAAAAAAAAAGCCTCTGATGATCGTGTGGCTCAGCTGGGATCTTCAAAGGCTTTTAAAAGAAAAAAAACCCTTCACTGAAGAGGTTGTAGAAAAAATGCTTTTAAAAGTAAAAAAAAAGAAAAGCCTCTGATGATCGCGTGGCTCAGTCGGGATCTTCAAAGGCTTTTAAAAGAAAAAAAAACCCTTCGCTGAAGAGGTTGTAGAAAAAAATAGTTTTAAAAGTAAAAAAAAAATGGCCATGCCCACCCACTCACATTACCCCACCACCATCAAGCCACGCCCACAGAACCGGTAGTAACAACTTTTAGATTTCACCACTGCACCAGACCTTCTGGAATAACCCCAAAAACAGATCGAAAAGCACAAGTGTTATAACTCGAGAGGTCTATGTTCTATTTTCATTGTCCAACTTTGTTGCAGTGCTAAAGTATTGATTGAGAACTCTATTTGTACGTGTTATCCCCCCCGTCAAAAAACCCCAACTCTGTCTTAAGGGAATGTGAGGAGTTTGCTGAATTGTACCATTGTTTCTGACAAAAAACAAAAACACCAGATGCTAATTTGGAAGATCATAAATACTCTTTCACACATTCCTGTTTCTCAGCAACTGGCATTCAATGCACCAACCTAAGATAGACAGGGTGTCATTCACACCTAATCATTGAACTGGCAGTTCAATCTTATACCAACCTGTTTGGGGGGGGAATAAAAACTTGTACTGTACTAGAGAGAAGGACATGAAATTCAAGTTAAAAGAAAGGCTGATTTTAATGGAATCTTCAGGGGGGGGGGAAACAAAGGGAAGAATTGTGGAAATGCCAATGCCTCAAGGAGGATTATCCGAATTAGACCTGGTGCAGCACAAGGTGAATTACTAGGGTAATTCAGGGTCATCTAGAGGAGGTTTAACAAAACTGAAGATGGAAGGTGCCATCGCATGATTGAACTCATCATGTTGACTTGTCCAACTCCTGCCTCACCATCCCACCACCCCGCCTATGGATATTGCTTCTAGAAGTGATGTCTTGGGAAGCGAGTTCGAAGGAAAGAAGAATATCTAGGTTTGAGGAGAAGCCAGGTAGGGTGTCAATCTGAAATACCTGAAGAGATGTCACAATGAGAATCTATTCTCTGTCATTTCAGAGTCCTACCGACACAGAGATTACTTGCTATTACAAGAAGGTAGAATGAGGAGAGGAGAAGTGAGGAGGGGAGGGGAGGGGGAGGGGAAGAGGGGAGGGGGAAGGTGAGTGGAGTGGAGTGGACAAGAGTGAGAGTGAGAGTGAGAGTGAGAGGAGAGGAGAGGAGAGGAGAGGAGAGGAGAGGAGAGGAGAGGAGAGGAGAGGAGAGGAGAGGAGAGGAGAGGAAAGCTAGTGATCTATCTATCATCTCTATTATCTATCTATTTATCTATCATCCCTATTATCTATCTATCTATCTATCTATCTATCTATCTATCTATCTATCATCTATCTATCTATCTATCATCTATCTATCTCATCTCTATTATCTCTCTCTCTCTCTCTCTCTCTATCATCTCTTATCTATCTATCATCTATCAATCATCTCTATTATCTATCTATTTATCATCTATCATCTCTACTATCTATCTATCATCTATCTATCATCTGTCTGTCTACTTACCTACCTACATCTATCTATCTATCTATCTATCTATCTATCTATCTATCTATCTATCTATCTCAACCCAAGTGGCAGAAAAATCACTCTCCCCAACATGTACCAACTCCAGTCTTATTCCTGTGGAATGAAACATTGTTAACATAAAGCAGGTTAAAAGATTGAATGGCATCCATTTTTGTTTCTCTGGAAGCAGTGTCAAGAAAGAAAGAAAAATAAATAAATAAGGATTTCAAACGGCCTCCAGCATTTTGAGGGATATAAAACCCAATCTCTGTCCTCGCTCCGAATGTTAATACTCATTCCGTGACCTGTTAAAGACATCCATTCAACAATGTTGTAAAGGGTAATCAGTACATAGAGAGTCCATATTCCTAGACGGTGGAGGATCCCTGGAGAACATGGCTGCTTCTCAAACGGGCTGTTGGGTAGGGAAAACTCGATTCCTTCTTGTTCCCCTTAGAGATTGCCCTAGCATCATTTAATTGAACATGGCACTTTCTTCGCTCGTTTGCTTCTAAACTGCTTGCCAAGTTACTGGCAGAAGGTATTATGTAGGATAGAATGAGGACTCATGAGATGAAGGGAGATTTAAAGAAAAGAGAGAGAGACAGAGAGACAGAGAGAAAGAGAGAGAAACGGACAGACACCAAGGGAGCATGTGTCCCAAAAATGACAACGAGCAAAGACTGAGGGAGCTAATTAGAGCCAGAGATGGTGGCGATATAAAAGACTTGTTATGGAAGAAAAATATCAGGTTCTCAAGAACATCTCCAGGGAGCTGTCCACCAAGCCTCTGAATTTAACTATGTCTTTGAAGATAGCAAGGGAAAAAAGGGGGGATGAAAATGCCTTTGTCAAGTAGTTCAGAAGTGAAGCCAAATGTCTATCTATAAAAAAAACAAAATCTTGCCTGAGATAGAACAATTGAGATATGAGATTGTTATTTGTAATTAATTATGAGATGATCAGAGGGTGTGTAAATATCCTGTACAATTTTGATAACTCCCTGGGTCCAGGATCACAAGGAGTAGATAACGCTAAACGGAGTTGGGAAAAATTCTTTGAGGACGGATGCAGTGTCAACTCACAAAGCATCCCTGGCCTGCTCTCGAGTTGCCATAAGCAAGGGGGATGGGAAACCAATAAAACAGCACGGCAGCCAAAGACATGTACATTCCAGACTTATCATTCTCAAGGCTGTATCCCAGGGTTACACACAGCGGTTGGAGGGGAGTGATCTCTACAACCCGCAAAATTGCTGCATTGGCGAATGTGATTGATGACACACCCTGGGGGGGAGGGAGAAAACAGGGTCATGATTGGGGCGTAAATTACGTAGGGTCAGAGCTGGCTTCACTTGGGAATGTGCCAACATGAAGCTTCTAATAAATAACTGGATTTCTTTTGAAGCTTGTCTGGAGGTTCATGGTTTAATTAGGGCATCCATTGGAACCCTGACATGCAGTTTGATCTAGTGGTTAAGACATAGGTGTTCTGACCCAGCTCCCAAACACGACAAACTCTCTGTAGTTAAATAAATGTTACATTTATTAGGAGCACCAGCAGCCCTGGCAAAAGGTCTCTCTCTCTCACACACAGCAGGCTAACAAGTCTGTCCAGCAGGGAGATGAATAGTTGTCTGCCGCACCTATTCATCTCCGCCCCCTGCCTTTTATCCCCAGAACTAGGGTGGGGCTTCACTAGCAACGGTGGCTCTTCCATCCCAAGGATCGACCTATAGATTTCCACTGCTCTCCTCTCCTCTGCCTTCTGTGCTTCGGCGCATCAGGCACTGGACCCAGCTGTTCCTCCTATTCCTCATCAGCCACCTCCAGACCTGGAGGCTGTTGACTGTCCATCTGAGGGCTGGTGGATGGGCCAGACTCTGCCTCTGCCTCTGCCTCTGCCTCTGCCTCTGCCTCTGCCTCTGTCTCTCCCTCCCTCCCTCCCTCCCTCTCTCTCTCTCTCTCTCTCTCTCTCTGCCAGCTCCATTCCCTCTTCCCCCTTCGAGCTCTCAGGTTGGCTTGATGCTGGCCCTGACTCCCACACTGCCTCCTCATTTGATTCAGCTGCTGAAGGGACTGGTGGCCGATAGGCCACAACAATAGGTTAGAAACCAGGAGATGGTGAATTCTACTCCAATTTAAGTCATGAAAGCCAGCTGGGTGACCTTGGCCAATCATGAGGAGACTAGTCTTGCCTTAGTTACAAAAGCCAACTTGGTGGCTTTGGACTGATCACCAGGAGACTGAGAGTTCTAGTCCTGCCTTAAGTATGAAAGTCAATTGGATGACTTTGGGCCAATCACCAGGAGATTGAAAGTTCGTGTCCTGGCTTAGGCTTGAAAGCCAACTGGGTGACTTTGGGCCAATCACCAGGAGATGGAGAGTTCTAGTTCCATCTTAGGCACAAATGGGTGATTTTGAGCCAGTCGCACTCCCTCAGCCCATCTCACCTCACAGGGTTGTTGTGGGGAAAAGAGGAGGAGGCAGGAGTATTATTTTACTGCCTGATTGTTGATCTAGATCCGTGATGGCAAACCTATGGCACACGTGCCACAGGTGGCATGCAGAGCCGTATCAGTGGGCATGCGATCTCAGCTCCACCAGCTGATTTTCAGACCTTTCAGAAGTTGGCAATCGGGCCATTTCCGGCCTCCGGAGTGCCTCCGGGGAGTGGGGAAGGCCATTTTCGCCCTCCCCAGGCTCCTAGAAAGGCTCTGGAGCCTGGGAAGAGCGAAAAATGGGCCTACTGGGCCCACGTGCCATTGCATGCCAAAAACGGGGGGAGCACAGGGGGGGTCACGTGCACATACACAGGGGGATGGGACGCATTGCATTATGGGTGTGGGCACATGCGTGCATGACCACCCCGCGGTCCCCCCACTTTTGGCCCGCGATTGCAAAAAGGTTAGCTGTCACTGGTCTAGATGGTGATTTACAAGATGATTTTGATAAAATAACATGATGTTGACCTAGATTAGCAATTAAGCAGTGAACAATAACCCAATCAAGGAACTACCAACTCAGACAAACAAATAGTAAACAGCCTAATCAAGTAAACACCAACACTGATTGGGCAAGCCATTTGCATATAAACAGGGAACAAACCCCACTCTCTTCTACTACTGATGATGTTACCTAGTTGGGTAATGAAACATCTTCTACAAAACAACTAAACTCGGAGACCAGGAAGGACCCCATATCCAAATTGTCTCTACTCAAGATGAGACATAACTGACTCAATATTTACTGCTGAAAGTTACCTTTTATTAAGAAATCCTTTGGTCCTTGTTGCCTCGTATGAAATATGAAAAAAATAAAATAAAATTCAGTTGTGAAAAAAAGCAAGGTTCTACATTTAGGCAAGAAAAACAAAATGCACAGGCACAGTATATGTGGTAGCTTGCTCAATAGTAGTAATTGTGAGAGGGATCTTGGAGTCCTAGTGGACGACTATTTAAATAGGAGCCAGCCGTGTACAGCAGCTGCCAAAAAAAGCCAACACAGTTCTAGGCTGCATAAACAGAGGGATAGAATGAAGATCACGTGAAGGGTTAATACCACTTTATCATGCTTTGGTAAGGCCACACTTGGAATACTGCATCCAATTTTGGTCTCCATGATATAAAAAAGATGTGGAGACTCTAGAAAGAGTGAAGAGAAGAGCAACAAAGATGATGAGGGGACTGGAGGCTAAAACATATAAAGAACGGTTGCTGGAATTGGGTATGTCTAGTTTAATGAAAAGAAGGACTAGGGAAAACATGACAGCAGTCTTCCAATGTCTCAGAGGTTGCCACAAAGAAGAGGGAGTCCAGCTATTCTCCAAAGCACCTGAAGGTACTTTGAAGATAAGAAGCAATGGGTGGAAACTAATCAAGGAGAGAAGCAACTTAGAACTAAGGAGAAATTTCCTGATAGTTAGAACAATTAATCAGTGCAACGACTTGCCTCCAAGGGTTGTGAATGCTCCAACACTTTTTAAGAAGAAGGTGTTGGATAACCATTTGTCTGAAGCGGTGTAGGGTTTCCTGCCTAAGCAGGGGGTTGGACTAGAAGACCTCCAAGGTCTCTTCTAACCCTGTTATTCTATTTTATTCATAGAAAAAGTACTAATCCTGCTTTAGCCCATCAGGACAAAGAAGCCTTATAAACCATCATCTGATAGGACTTCCATATCAAACAACTGTCAGCTGAGCATCCATTTCAACAGGGCCCCTTTTCCCTTGTACATTAAACTTTTCCACAGTTCTATCTTAGTAAGTAATTCATCCATATTGCTTCAAGTTCGCCTATCAACAGCCTTTGTCTGACATCTTCTTGTTTAGATGTTTTCGGTTTCTTCCAGAAATATCTCCCTTTACCCGGTCAAGCAAAGATTATTACTCGTTGATTACAGTTCACTGGAAAGAAAGATAAGCTGGTAGAATATAGTCAAGGTCATTTTCAAAGGAAGGTTAGATACCCTGTTCTGTTCTTCTTCTCTCTCTTCTTCTTTTAAGATCTGAAAAAAACACCCACACAACCCACTCATCCTTTCTCGCTAATCCCAGAAAAGTTTCCTGTCCCCCCATGTAGCTGGCTCGTCTTTTTCAGCTTCATTACCCTGCATTTTATTAAATCATATTTTATTATATTTTGAGATATTTTACTAGTAGAGTACTCAAATCTTCTGCTCGAAATAAAATTCCCTATCCCACCAAGCTTGAAATTTTAGGTCTGAATCACTGGTGGGTTTCAAAATTCTTTACTACCGGTTCTGTGGGTGTGGTTTGGTGGGCATGGCATGGCTTGGTGGGTGTGGCTTGGTGGGCGTGGCAGGGGAAGGATACTGTAAAATCTCCATTCCCACATCACTCCAGGGGAAGTATACTGCAAAATTTCCATTTCCTCCCAATCAGCAGGGACTTGGGAGGCAGAGAATAAATGGGGGCGAGGCCAGTCAGAATTTTTACTACCGGTTCTCCGAGCTACTCAAAACGTCCACTACCGGTTCTCCAGAACTGGTTAGAACCTGCTGAATCCCATCTCTGGTTTGGATAGTCTCGAACTATGCCGTCTACGTTTTGACCTATGCTTAGTTCATACGATTATTTACCATAAAGCCCTACCTGTAAATGAGTACTTTAATTTTCAACCGTAATAATACAAGGGCTATCAATAGATTTAAACTCAATGTCATTCGCTCTAATCTTGATGGTAGGAAATATGATTTCTGCAATAGAGTAGTAAATGTCTGGAACACTCTACTTGATCCTGTTGTTAGGTTCTCTAACCCCCATACCTTTTACCTTGAACTGTCTACCGTGGACCTTTCACGTTATTCACCTATCCCTCCCAGGAGTCTCCATGCAGCCCGTTTTGGACACCAGGTAAGTGCAGGGCCCATATGGAGGCTCTCAAAGGGTGAAAAATGGGCCGCCCAGAAGTTCCATAAGTCTGGAAATGGGCATGTTTCCGGCCTCTGGCAGGCCTTCGGAGCCTGGAGGAGGCCATTTTCACCCTCCCAGAGGCTCAAGAAAAGCCTCCGGAGCTTGGGGAGGGCAAATATGCCCCCCACCCCCCAACCATGGTGCAGGAGGCCAAGTAGGCCACGCCCACCATGGCCACGCCCATCCAGCAAACTGGCAGAGAACCGGTTGCTAATATTTTTGAATCCCACCCCTAGGGATGACTTCCTACCTCTGTTTTTGAGGCCAAGAACTGAGTTGTAAAAGTTGAAAGAGAGAGACAGAGGAAGTCAAGGAAAAGTGATGTGGCCAACCACATTGTAATCTGTGTTATGGTGAAACTTTCAAAGCGTTAACTGAGATAATTTCTTCTACTATCTCAGCATTGCCTGTCCAAATAAATTGCAATTCCAGAGGGTCTCAAATAGGACCAGGCTAATCCTTTTAACTAAAGATGGAGAGCATTTAATCTGGGACCCTTAGACGCACCAATATCCTTCCCCCCAAAATTCTCATTTTACCTCTCGGTTAATCGTCTCCGACTTTGGGGAATTCTGAAACCCACCGAGAGAGTCAGAAAATCTGGAAGATAATCGCCAAGCTATTCCTGGCCTATCCCAACCATTGTTTCTGCTGAAACTGGAGGTTGAGGAGGGACTGATTGTAGTGTCTTACTGCAGAAGGGTAACAACGCACACCTGTCGAACAAAAGAAATTCACACTCAGGAAACGCAACAGGATTAGACACGAGGGTTGCCGCAAAGAGCAACGCGCAAACAGATCCATGCAGAATTAAGGAGGGTTGCAGGAACAATTGAGAAATTAAGTATTGAAAGCTCGGATTAGTCGCCTGATTATCAAGGGAACCTTCCCATGGATAATTAAAGTCCTGGCAAGTTATTTCTTTTTTTCTGCTTCGTCCTTGTTTCTCTGAATTCCCAGCCTATGCATGAGACCGACTGAAATTGGGCTAAGCTCCGCACCACAGTTAAAATAGTATTTCCCTCCTTATTCCAACACCAACCAAGGACAAACTGACTCAATTTGCATGAAGAAAAAAAAAACCTCTTAGATTTTGTTAAATCGTGATCTTGCAAGGAAAGCAAAAGCATGGCCGTGACTCAAAGCAGAGGCAGGAGAGAGGGAAATATTGGGAATATTGCCCCTGTGTAGTTTTTTGTCAACTCAAGGATGTGTGAAGAACGTGTCAACCCTTTTTGTGATATTCTCTACGAGAGTTCTTAAGTGCTTAACGTTTGAGCTTAAGAAGCTTAACTCGAGCTTAACCCAGGCTCAAGGTTGACTCAGCCTTCCATCCTTTCTAAGGTAGGTAAATTGAGGACCCAGTTTGTGGGGGCAATAAGCTGACTTTGTATAAACATACAAAAGTATGAAGGCTATTGCTTAATGCATTGTAAGCCGCCCTGAGTCTCCGGAGAAGGGCGGCATATAAATCAAACTAAAAAAAAAAAAGCGCTTAACATTCAATACTACGGATAGTTCTTGAGTTATGACCATCACGGAGCCTAGCTGCCCATTATGATCACAGATCGTCATAGTGATATATTGGATGGCCATGTGACTGATTCTGGGATGTCCCGCTCACACATACACACAGAGACTCTCAGGAGTGAATAAAATAGAATAGAATAGAATAGAATAGAATAGAATAGAATAGAATAGAATAGAATAGAATAGAATAGAAAAAATATGGAATGGAGCAGAGCAGAGCAGAGCAGAGCAGAACAGAATAGAATAATAACTTCATTGTCACTTTAAATGTACGCTAATCACATACATTAAAATGAAATTCCATTCCATACAGCTCTCAAAGGGTCACCACCTCCAATCTTCACTACAAAAACATGACTAAATAAATAAAAAATACATACATACATACATACATACATACACACACACAAAATTATGTATATACCCACATATATTATACTAGCTGGACGCCTGTGCTTCGCTACGAAATTATGTGATCGGCCTTGATAAATTGACACTTAAAGCCTGAAACTTAATGTAGAATGTATAACTCCATAGCATCAGAGCATCAGTGGGTGTGGCCTACTCCATAGCATCCAATGGCAGTTGGAACAGAGGGGGAGGGGGAATAGAATGTCCCAGCCCACAGGCCAGATGAGTCACACACTGGCCATGCCCACACCCGGTTTAGGGGTAGCATCAGAGCATGTTAATATACAGCAACTGGCAGTTGGAACAGAGTTCTTTTCAGGTGGGGAGGGGGAGTAGAATGTCTAATTCCTTAGCATCAGAGCGTATGAATATACTATATATGAATATACTGTATATGAAATAGTAATGATCTGATGGTCATTTCCAAAAATCCTTTCTTAGCAAGCACCTAGAAGCCAAGAGGAACATACGTGCCAAATTTTAAGTTTGTAGGCTTTACAGTTCTGGAGATTTTATGATGAGTGAGTGGTATTTGGCTTATATATATATATAGATGACACAGAGAAACAACACAGTCTAGTTTGGATGTTTATATGTACATGGCGAGAGAAACAAATCTTGTGAGTTTATCAGACAGATGGCATAGGGAACAAAGCTGTTACAGAATTGGTTAATCCTGCTAGAAATACTTCAAAACCTCCCAGAGGGGAGCAGCAGAAACAGACCATAAAGTGGGAGGAGGCAGTTCTTCATCTAACTGACCAGCTGCAGCTGTGCCTCTCTTGTTTCTGGCTCAGCCAGCTGCTTGTCTGATCACTCCACTGTGCTCAGCGCCTCCATTCCTGGCTCTGGGAGCCTCTGGACATTCCTCCACGTCTCCTCTAGATATTTTTTAAGAAGAGATTGGGCAACCATTTGTTTGAAATGATATAGGGCAGCGATGGCTAACCTTTTTGCCATCGCGTGCCAGGACCAGGGCGGTGCCCGCATGTGCCCACACCCATAATTCTATATGCCCTGCCCCCATGCATAGGTGCGTGACCCTCGCACCCCCTAGAAAGGCTCTGGAGCCTGGGGACAGCAAAAAATAGGCCTTCCCACCATCCCCCAAGACCCTCCGGAGACAGGAAACAGCTTGTTTCTTTACTTCTGGTGGGCCCAGAAGGCCCGTAAATCAGCTGGCCAGCACGCACATGCGCATCGGAGCTGAGCTCGCATGCCCACCCATAGGGCTATGCATGCCACCTGTGGCATGCGTGCCATAGGTTTGCCATCACGGGTTTCCTGACTGAGCAGGGGGTTGGACTAGAAGACCTCCAAGGTCCCTTCCAAACTCTGTTATTGTCTTAACCTGTAGTTTAGTTTAGTTTAGTTTAATGCAATTTATATGCCGCCCTATCTCCAATGGACTCAGGGCGGCTCACAACAGTAAAATACACAATAACATTAATACAATATATAATTAAAAAGTCCGAATTAACAGTTTAAAATCAGTTTTAAAACTATTAACCACCCCCCTCCCCTCATCAGTCCAGGCTACGAAATAACCAGGTCTTCAAATCATGGCGAAACGAGCTAAGGTCAGGGGCCATCCGGAGCTCCAAAGGAAGTTGGAGATACTGTAAGATACTTCACCAACGCAGAAGTGATTTCTCCTGCTCCTTTAAACGCAAACTGAAATAGGCTTTATCTAGCAGGGGGGAACAAATCTAGATGGCTAGTATCACACAAATTGGAACGAAATGTGCTAAAATTGTCTACCTCTGATGAGGAAAAGATGAAAAGAGAGAGGCAGTGGGTAGGAGAGCTGAAGAACAGTGGTGAGCCAGTTGTCATGATTGTGTCAAAAACTCCTGCCTAGGAAACTCAGCATCTGGAGTCTTGGAAAAGTCACTCTGTATGCTAATTGCCTCCCTTCAACCAGCGCATCCAATTTAATGTGTCATTTGAGATTCAGAAACTTGGCGCGCGCACAAGATTTGAATAACTGATTGGGAATATACACTGTAAGCCATGTCAATTTCTTCCTTAAGAGATGATTAGGCAGGCAGTTTTCTCCAACAAAGCTCAGCTTGGCATCAATACATGCTTCCTTGTATTGAGATGCTCCCGTGTGTTCCTTCTTCTACAAAATTGCAAAAAAAAAAAAAAAAGTTTGGATTGAGTCTGAACTGTACCAAATTTGTTTACTTAATCCATCTTAATCAGAATAGGCCTGGAAAGGACTTTTGGAGTCTTCTAGTCCAACGCCCTGCTCAAGCAGGAGACACTATACCACTTCAGACACCTGACTATCCAGTCTCTTCTTAAAAACCTCCAGTGATGAAGCACCTACAAGTTCTGGAGGCAACTTCTGTTCCACTGGTTAATTGTTCTCACTGTTAGGAAGTTTCTCCTTAGTTCCATGTTGCTTCTCTCTTTGATTAGTCTCCATCCATTGTTCCTTGTCCTGCATTGGAGAGTAGAGTAGAGTAGAGTGGAATGGAATGGAATGGAATGGAATAGAATAGAATAGAATAGAATAGAATAGAATAGAATAGAATAGAATAGAATAGAATAGAATAGAATAGAATAGAATAGAATGGAGGAGAGGAGAGGAGAGGAGAGGAGAGGAGAGGAGAGGAGAGGAGAGGAGAGGAGAGGAGAGGAGAGGAGAATGGAATGGAATGGAATGGAATAGAATAGAATAGAATAGAATAGAATAGAATAGAATAGAATAGAATAGAATAGAATAGAATAGCAGAGTTGGAAGGGATCTTGGAGGTCTTCTAGTCCAACCCCCTGCTTGGGCAGGAAACCTTACAACACTTCAGAAAAATGGTTATCCAACATCTTCTTAAAAACTTCCAGTGTTGGAGCATTCACAACTTCTGGAGGCAAGTTGTTCCACTGATTAATTGTTCAAACTGTCAGGAAATTTCTCCTTAGTTCTAGGTTGCTTCTCTCCTCCGTTAGTTTCCACCCATTGCTTCTGGTCCTTTCCTCAGGTGCTTTGGAGAATAGCTTGACTCCCTCTTCTTTGTGGAAGCCCCTGAGATATTGGAAGACTACTGTCATGTCTCCCCTGGTCCTTCTCTTTACTAGACTAGCGATGCCCAGTTCCTGCAACCATTCTTAATATGTTTTAGCCTCCAGTCCCCTAATCGTCTTGGTTGCTCTTCTCTGCACTCTTTCTAGAGTTGAACTCTTCTTTGTGGCAGCCGCTCAAATATTGGAATACTGCTATCATCTCTCCCCCCCTCCCCCAATTCTTCTTTTCTCTAGACTGGCCATACCTCAATCCTGCAGCTGTTCTTCATATGTTTTAGTCTCCAGGTCTTTGACCATTTTAGTTTCTCTTCTCTGAACTTTTTCCAAAGTCTCATCTTTTTTAAAACGTGGTGACCAAAACTGGATGCAGTATTCTAGGTGTGGTTTTACAAAAGCTTTATAAAGCGGTAGTAATACTTCACATGAATTTGATTTTATGCCTCTGTTTACAGTGGCCAAAATTGTGGAAACCTTTTGGGAAAAGTGTAATTTTCTAAAACTAGCTAATAACACCACTTTTTTTTTTAATTGTACCATAAAATTTTATATTAATGGAAAGATAATTTAATCAAGAATGTAATGCAATAACTTTTATGAAGGATTTGCTCTTAGAATAGCAGTTACAGTATAAAGAAGAAAAGTGAAACATGTAGAAAAAATGAGTAATACAAAAATTATCACCATAGAAAAAACGAGATATACAAAAATGATCACTGTGTCAGTTAATACTTAGTTGGGTAAACTTTAGCATGAATGACGGCCTTACAACATCTTCCTATGGAGCGAACCAAGTCTTTTAGTTTTGCAGCTGTTATCATGTGAAACCAAGATTGAATGATTGCTTCTATTAACTGGGTTTTATTACTGGGAAAGAAAGAAAGAAAGAAAGAAAGAAAGAAAGAAAGAAAGAAAGAAAGAAAGAAAGAAAGAAAGAAAGAAAGAAAGAAAGAAAGAAAGAAAGAAAGAGTGAGTGGTGTTATTAGCCATCAAACCTCAAAAATACACTTTTCTCAAAAGGTTTCCACAATTTTGGCCACTACTGTATATAATCAAGGATTTTATTAGCTTTTTTGGCGTCTGCTGCACACTGCTGGCTCATATTTAAGTCCGCTAGGACTCCAAGCATGTATACAATAAGCTGCTTTCCCCAGGAGATACCTAGAGCACCCATAACACAAAACTAACCATGCTGTTGGAAATGTCCAAAGTGGCTTTACAAAATAAAGAAATCTGGGGGTTTATGTACTGATGTTTGGAAATCCCCTCGAAGAAATCTTGCCAGCTTTCTCAAAACATGTTGGCTTCCATAAAGACTGACTCCATATGTTTCAGGTGCGAAGGAAGAGAAAAACATGTTATATTTCTGTTAAGAAGATTTATTGCTGATGCACAAGAATGTAGTCAACTACATTCAATTGGCTCTAAATAAGAGCCAATGGAATTCAAGAGGGGTGGGACTTAAACCATTTGTGAGCACAAAATGATTCCAAACTAATTCCTCTCTTGACTCCATCCCCAAGCTCTGACTCTCTTCTCTTACAATAGTCACTTCAAAAGTTGATATTGATGGCAACTCTCAAGAGCCTTGATAGTACAAGGGTTTAGTGCACCCTGTTATTAACACAGCTGCCTGCAATTTCTGCTGGTTCGAATCTCTCCAAGGCTCAAGGTTGACTCAGCCTTCCATCCTTTCTAAGGTAGGTGAAATGAGGACCCAGTTTGTGGGGGCAATAAGCTGACTTTGTATAAAATATACAAAAGAATGAAGGCTATTGCTTAAAGCATTGTAAGCCGCCCTGAGTCTCCGGAGAAGGGCGGCATATAAATCAAATTAAAAAAAAAACAAACTCTATTTGTTTATCCAGAGATCCATTATTCTCCATTTCTGATTCCCTTTTCTCATTTTCTTAGCCATCGCTTTTCTTCATTCCCACTAAATTTCCCCCCTCCTCCTCTAATAAACAGAGTACCAATAATAGAACACAAGTTCAGAAGAGATCCTGATGTCAATCCATTGCTAAATTGCTACCCTGCCCAATAAAAATATTGCAAACCAAAGAAGTATCTCCTTGTGGATAAAGCATAGATTTCCTTGGTGCCCAATATATAGTTTACCATAATGCTGGATCAGTTGCTTTGGGTGATATTGTTGTTGATAGGAAGGGAGGGAGGGAAGGAGGGAGAGAGAGAGAGAGCGAAAGACAGAGGGAAAGAGAGAGAGCAAGAAAGAAAAGGAACAAGAGAGAGAGAGAAATACAGAGGGAAAGAGAGACAGAAAAGAGAAAGGAAAGAGAGAAAGAGAAAAGAGAGAGAAAAGAGAGAGAAAGGAGAAAGAGAGTGAAAAGAGAGAGTGAAAAGAGAGTTAAGAGTGAAACTGAGAGAAAGGGAGATAAAGAAAAGAGAGAGAAAAGAGGAAGAGAGAAAAGAGAGAGAAAAGAGAAAGAGAGTGAAAAGAGAGTTGAGAGAAACAGAGAGATAGGGAGATAAAGAAAAGAGAGAGAAAAGAGAAAGAAAAGAGAGGAAGAGAGAAAAGAGAGAGAAAGACAGAAAAGAGAAAGAGAGAGCAAAGAAAGAGTTAAATGAGAAAGAGAAAAAGATAAAGAAGAGAGTGAGAAAGAAAGAATAGAGAAAAGAGAGAGAAAAGAGAGAAAGTGAAAAGAGGGAGACAAAAGAAAGAAAAGGGAGAAAGGGAGAAGACAGAGAGGAAAAAGAGAGAAAGAGAAAAGAAAGTGAGAGGAAAAAAAGAGAGAAGGAGAAAGAAGGACGGAAAGAGAGAGAGTAAGAGAACCTATTGAGTTTCCTTTCGAGGGATATATTTCCTTTTCTTTTTGGGAAGACTGCAATTGTCAGGCTGTGCTGATGACTAACCAGAGGATAGAAAATTGCCAGGCTCTAATTCAGTTTTAACAGCTCCATACATTTCTTAAAAGTCTCTTAGGGGTTAAACGTTATGAAGATTTTGTATCTTCCTTCCTGGGACTTGAATCATCTTCATTTCATGCCTTCTAGGCCCTTTTCCCACCACCCTCCACCCGCCCCCACATCCTCCCCCCCCCAGCCCAGCCCATCTCCTAAAGAAAAGCCGTACGCCTGTCAAAGGAAGAATTAATTAACCAAATCAATCAGTCAGTTTTATTAAGGAATTACAAAGCCCAAGTGCAACATCAATTATTTAGATAATGGGACATCTCAAAGCCGTTTCTTCTCCATTATTGATAAGGCGCTACTCATCATCTTGACTGTTTTAGGACTTATTTAGCTGGGAACCAATCCCAAGTCCTTCTGCTCCCGTTGATGTCAATCTTCCAGAATTTTCACAACTTCTGCAGGAGCCTTGGAGGTTGCGGTGGGGTGTTATCTTGGACTCTTCCATACCTCACTTTTATTAATTCTGCAACAACAACAACAAAAACCTCTGCTTTTTGGGGTTTTTTTTAAAGACCAGGCTCCAAGCTGAACCTCCCCAAGGTCTCTTGTGTTTCTTGCAACTCGATAGTTCACACTGAGAAAAACCTGAAATGCAAACAGTTAGGGGGAATATTTTTTTTTTGCTGAAAAATATCCCTTTGCATTAACAGAGGGATAGAATCAGGATCACGTGAAGGGTTAATACCGCTTTATAAAGCCTTGGTAAGGCCTCACTTGGAATACTGCATCCAGTTTTGGTCACCACGATGTAAAAAAGAAGTTGAGATTCTGGAATGAGTGCAAGGAAAAGCAACACAGATTATTAGGGGACTGGCAGCTAAAACATATGAAGAATGGTTGCAGGAACTGGGTATGTCTAGTTTGATGAAGAGGAGGACTAGGGGAGACATGATAGCAGTCTTCCAATATCTCAGGGGCTGCCCCAAAGAAGAGGGAGTCAAGCTATTCTCCAAAGCACCTGAGGGCAGGACAAGAAGCAATGGGTGGAAACTCATCAAGGAAAGAAACAACCTAGAACTAAGAAGAAATTTCCTGACAGTTAGAACAATGAATCAGTGGAACCACTTGCCTCCAGAAGTTGTGAATGTTCCAACACTGGAAGTTTTTAAGAAGATGTTGGATAACCATTTGTCTGAAGTGGTGTAGGGTTTCCTGCCTAAGCAGGAAGGTTGGACTAGAAGACCTCCAAAGCCCCTTCCACCTCTGTTATTCTATTTCTATCGGGTAGTGGAAGGGTTATTGCCTTCCTATTCTTATGTCCTTATGGTGGAATCTGTAGCTATAGTCGGGAGTGGAGTTAAGAGACTGGCTAGGTAGGAATCCCTGCAGGGAAGGAAGAAATCTGGCTGCTCCTCTAAAATCACTGAAGCCTTTATTTGGTTGTTTCCAGAAGAGTGAAGTTCGTCTGGAGAGATTCTTGTAAACAGACGAGTAGGAGTTCCTGAGGATCTTACTCCAATAGTTCTTGCTGACTGTCGGGGGCAGTGCTCATCTCCATTTCAAGGACATTGAGCAGGCCCTGTCAGAAGAAACTTTTGCTGGTCAAGTGGCCAGCATGACATCGCTTGAGTGCAGTTATCTTCCCACCGAAATGGTACCTATTTATCTACTTGCATTTGCATGCTTTCAAACTGCTAGGTTGGCGGGAGCTGAGGGGAGGACGGGCGCTCACCCCATCAGGTGGAGCTCGAGCCTCAAATCTGGTATGCCTGCTTTCCAGCCGACAAGCCCAGCGTCTTAACCACTGAGCCACCATGCTCAGAGGTGGTATTCAGCCGGTTTGGACCAGTTCAGGTGAACCGGTAGTGGTGACCTGTGCCCACCCACCCAGACGCAATCCCATCCTATATCACCTTGTTTTTTGTTTTTTTGTTTTTTGAATTTGATTTATATGCTGCCCTTCTCCGGAGACTCAGGGCGGCTTACAATGCATTAAGCAATAGCCTTCATACTTTTGTATATTTTATACAAAGTCAGCTTATTGCCCCCACAAACTGGGTCCTCATTTAACCTACCTTAGAAAGGATGGAAGGCTGAGTCAACCTTGAGCCTGGCGAGATTCGATCTTACTTTAATTGCAGACAGCTGGTGTTAAATTACAGTGCTTAGTCTGTTGAGCTATCCAGGCTCCTTTGATGCCGCATGCATGCAAGGATGGCGCGAGCAACAAAATTGCCATGTTTTGTAATGCCACACGCATGCATGGATGGCACACGTGTGAGTGAAGCAAGCATGCGTGCGTGCTCACATTTCCGGTGCTGGATTGCTACAGTATGTCAATCCCACCTCCGACCATGCTGCCCTAATTAGGCAAATAGAATTACTGGAGATTTTTAAGAAGAGATTGGACAACCATTTGTCTGAAATGGTACAGGGTCTCCTGCTTGAGCAGGGGGATAGATAAACCTCTGAGGTCCCTTCCCACTCTGTTATTGTGCTATTCTATTCTATTCCATTTCAATCAAGTGGTTGTCCAATCTCTTCTTAAACATCTCCAACAACGTTTCCAACTAAAAGTTTAGTTTAATTTCTACACAAAGCCTGGCACCTCCATGCTCTAAGATTCCGAAATCACTTTTCGATGGCCATCGTTTGAAGGGGTTTTATTCTTCTACTTGCTGAAGAGCTCCTGATGGAAGACCCTTCCCCAAAGGAGAAGACCATCTTCAGATGTAGCTGCTCTCTGAAGTAACAATGTGATCGCCAGCTTGTTCGTGTAGAGTAATCATTATTGGGAGGCCTCGATCTTTGTCTGGGACAGGTTTTGAATAGCTGGAAGACAAACGGGTTTCCCATCAGTATTTTAATTCCACAATTGTTGCCTGTTCATTAGAAGCAGCTAAACACAGGAGACACACTAGTAAATGGAAGCTCTTTTATTCTCATTTTACTCAATTTGTCTCCCACTGCATTATTTCTCCTGCCAACCTCTTTTCCAGACATGTCCAATCTCTCTTTGTTTCCTGCACCTCTCATTTATTTTTTTTAGTGTTCTGTGCACCACACTTTCTCCTGAAGATCTCATTAAGGCTGGACTAATGAACCTCCCGTTTCTTAAACAGCGGAGTCGGTTCTAAAACTCAGAAGCCTCCATCAGTGTTTAAAAGGGATATTGTTGCATTAACAGCAGGGGAATCGCACTGATTTACATCCATTTATGCCATGGAGAACAGCGAGAAGACAAGAGGAAATAATCAGAGCTTCAATGTAATTTCCCATTTTCCGAGCTTGTGTCTCTGGTTCTGAAGGACAATTTCAAAATTCAGGCAATTTTTGTAACATGGAAAGCTAAGGCTTATGCCTCTTTTAAAAAAAAACATTAAGTGGCCAACAAGAAGATCTCTATGACCAGTTTCTGTAGTTTTATCAAAAGAATTTAGAATATACCAGATTCAGTATATCTGCTGATGGTTTACTGTATATGCAATCATATCTGGGTGGACTTGTCAATGGAACATAGAAGACCAGATAGGACTTAATTGTTATTCTTCTTCCTAGCGTATTCCCAGAGAAGCAGGGTCTGCTTTTCGGATCATTGAATACCAATTGTGCAGAGGTGGGATTCAGCCGGTTCAGACCAGTTCACGCGAACCGGTAGCTGTGATATCAGCTGGCCCCACCCACCCCCACCCGCCCTATCCTGCCCTTTATTTCCTGTTTTCTAACTCATCTCAATCACACGGCAAAGCTGATTTCACCACCACCCCTGTCGCTGCTCTACTTAACGTTGCTGACTTGGAAGGTAAACAGCTGAGCTTCTAAATGCTCCATTTTCAGCGCGAAGTGCCCGCTCACTGGACCAGTTGTTAAAAAATTTGAATCCCACCACTGGACTTATGCATGGTTGGCTGTGTCCCCAGGGCACAGGCCCGCAGCTTGCATATTGTGTCTTGGGATCAGCTTGCCTGGCCTCCGGGTTGCAATGGCCCTGCCCTGTGGTTACTTGTTTTACCAACAGCTGGCCGGGGTTTTAGGCCCAATCAGCTTTGCTGGTCAATTACTCCACCCAGTGGCCAGCCTGTAGCAGCAGCCTTAACAGTATATATTCTTGGTCTGTTTCTGGTTAAGTAAGCTTGTTCTAGCCTTTTACTACTTGCTTTTACCATGTAATAAAGAGATGCTGAAGTCACTTGGAGTTGCCTGGCTCATTGGAACCCACTACATTTCATTGCATGTCTTTGTTGATGGTGTCTCACCATCTCTGTTTTGGTGGTCGCCGGCCATTGACTTCTAGTTGGTAGGCTGTCTTGGCAATGGTGGAAGGTGCTGCTCTCTGGAGACGTCCATACCAGTGGAGCCGGCCTTCTCTCATCTTCTCTATAATTGGTGCCACACCAAAATATTGTATCATTTGTGATGTGGTCAAGAAGGGAGATACCCGATATCCAATGGAGCATTCGCATTTCCATGGCATGGAGACAGCTTTCGGCCCCTGTTGTTGCTGCCCAGCATTCAGGGCTATGCAGTGCAACAGGGTGGATAGTTGTCTTGTACATCTTGGATTTAAGACAGGTTGGCATTCATCTGTCACATAACACACCGAATGCCAACCTGTCTTAAATCTAAGATTTATGTTCCTGCATAACAATTAAGCACCCTTAACTTCAAGTTTCTGGGTTTAAGAGTCAAGTCTCTGGAAAGCTAGTGTAAAACTAGTAGTAGTTTTGTTGTTGAGTATATTTGGAGAGAGACTTCAGTTCAAATTCACTCTCAGCCACAGAAACTCACAACATGGAGTTGGGCCAGTTGTTATCTTTCAATACAGGCTTTCACGTTAGAACAGAACAGAACAACAGAGTTGGAAGGGAGCTTGGAGGTCTTCTACTCCAACCCCCTGCTCAGGCTGGAAACCCTATATCCGTGATGGCGAACCTATGGCATGCATGCCACAGGTGCCACACATAGCCATATCAGTGGGCACGCAAGCTCAGCTCCGGTGTGCGCAGTTGATCTTCTGGGCCCACCAGAAGTAGGGAAACAGGCTGTTTCCTGCCTCTGGAGGGCCTGTGGGGGTGGGGAAGGCCCGTTTTTCTTTCTCACCTGGCTCCAGGGCCTCTCTAGGAGTCTGTGGAGGGTGAAAATGGTTCCCACCCCCGGAGGTCCTCCGGAGGCCGAAAATGGACTGTTTAACAACTTCCGATGGGACTGGAAGGCCGTTTTTTGCTGTCCCCAGCCTCCAAGGCCTCTCTAGGAGTCTGGGGAGGGCGAAAACAGCCTTCCCCACCCCCCTGGAGGTCCTCCAGAGGCTGAAAATGGCCCCTTTGACAACTTCCATTCCCTTCCTTCCCCAGACTCCTAGAGAGGCCCTGGAGCCAGATGAGAAAGAAAAACGAGCCTACCGAGTCATTGGTGTGCCAGGAGTGGGGGGAGCAGGGGGGTCACGCACGCATGCGTGGAGGCAGGGCGCATAGAATTATGGGTGTGAGTATGCACACGCACAACCCCCCTGCCCCCCCTCCTGGCACACAATGGCAAAAAGATTAGCCATCACTGCCCTATATCATTTCAGACAATTGTTTGGCAAGTTGATTAATTGTTGATGTGCTATCAAATTGGTGTCCACACTTGGTCATCTTATCCAAGATGATCCACATCAGTAATATCAATAAAGCAATAACAAGCATGCATATTGTAGGTAAATTCTTTATTGACTCTTCAAACCTTGATTGTTAGCTTAAACAGGTAGATCTTGAAAAGGTGTGGGGTTTTTTAATATTAGCAACCAGGACTCTGATCTGATTCATGGTTGTGCCTGGTTTTGTGGAAGTGGAGGGCTCTAGCAGAAAAAAAAATTTTGGATTCCATTTTGAGTGTCAGAGAAAAAGCATAAAAGAGTAAAGTAAAGAATAAGAATATTTTCTGGGTCACCATGATTATTAAAAAAAGATGTTGAGATTCTAGAAAGGGTGCAGAGAAGAGCAACCAAGATGATTAGGGGACTGGAGGCTAAAACATACGAAGAACGGTTGCAGGAACTGGGCATGGCTAGTCTAGTGAAGAGAAGGACCAGGGGAGACATGATAGCAGTCTTCCAATAAATATCAAACAGAGAGGAGGGAGTCAAGCTATTTTCCAAAGCACCTGAAGGCCAGACAAGGAATAATGGATGGAAACTGATCAAGGAGAGATTCAACCTGGAAATAAGGAGAAATTTCTGGACAGTGATAGCAACCAATCAATGGAACAACTTCCCTCCAGAAGTTGTGGGTGCTCTATCACTGGAGTTTTTAAAGAAGAGTTTGGACAACTATTTGACTGAAATGGTCTAGGGCCGTGATGGCGAACCTATGGCACACGTGCCACAAGTGGCACGTGGACCCATATCTGTGGGCATGCGAGCATTGCCCTAGCTCAGCTCCAACTGATTTTCGGGCCTTCTGGGCCCACCGGAAAACGGGAAATGGGCCGTTTCCGGCCTCCAGAGGGCTTCCGGGCAGGGGTGAGGGAGGCCGTTTTCACTCTCCCCAGGCTCCAAGAAAGGCCCTGGAGCCTGGAGAGGGCGAAAAACGGCCTACCAGGCCCATCAGTAATCTTTTTGCAGTCACGTGCCACAAGTGGGGGGGCACGGGGGGCATTGAATTATAGGTGTGGATACATGAGTGTGTGACCCCCCCCCCCACGCTGCTCCCACTTTTGGCATGCAACGGCAAAAAGGTTAGCCATCACTGGTCTAGGGTCTCCTGCTTGAGTAGCAGGGTGGACTAGAAGACCTCCAAGGTCCATTCCAACTCTGGTTATCATTCAGATCTTGAGTTTATAACATGACCAGGGCTGATGCATGAGAAAGAAATACAGCTTTGATGTGCACCAGGGGTGAGTTTTACTTTATGTTACTACTGGTTCGTCGCTGCGCGTGCACACTTGCTTCATAAGCGTGTGTGCCCGATTTGCATGCGTGCCTCCCTTCTGCACATGCGCCTGACCTTTCACACATGTGCCTGGCCTCTAAAACATGCCTAAATAGGATGGCATAGAGTCAAGGTGGGTAGATGGGCCCACCTGCAATATCCGCTACCAGTTCGGGCGAACTGGTTCAAACCGGTTGAATACCACCTCTGATGTGCACCTGTTTGACCCCTGCACCTTCATTATTTTATTTTTTTTATTCTGGCTGGGGAATTCTGGGAGTTGAAGTCTTCCCTTCTTAAAGCATGCTTGCTGGGCGATTCTGGGAGTTGAAGTCCACCCCTCTTAAATCATGCTGGCTGGGGAATTCTGGGAGTTGATTTCCACCCCTCTTAAAGCATGCTGGCTGGGGAATTCTGGGAGTAGAATTCCACCCTTCTTAAACCATCCTGGCTGGGGGATTCTGGGAGACAGACAAATTTCTCCCCTTTTAAACATGCTGGCTGGGGAATTCTGGGAGTTGAAGTCCACCCCTCTTAAAGCATGCTGGCTGGGGACCTCCTGCAACCAGTCCCATCAAATTTGTCTTAAATCTCTTTTCTAGGATTGCAAATTCATCTTGCACTGGCTGCAACTCCAAGCAGCACCTTTCCGCCAATACTTTAAGGTCTACGTAAAACACGGATACTATAATTAATAACTGGTGCTGTTTGTTTGCATTATTGGTGCGGAAATAGAAACTTGGCACTATGAAGCTCATGCGGAACCTAATGTGCGTTGCTCAAAAGAGCCTTCATTTCACATCTTTAAATTAAAAAAAAAAAAAAAGTGGAGAAAAAAATTCTCAAAACTCCACTGGAGCAAGTAAGAAACAGAGAGAAGTTGTATTGTGCCGCCGAGATGGGAAAGGAACATATTTGCAAAAACTACACCCCTCCCGTTCCGTGCCTTTGTCAACAAAACTGCCATCAAAATAAATGGGGATAGGAAAGGGCAGTGAAGCATACAGCAACCCAGTAATTATCTGTAGTTATTGGTCTTATTATCTCTCCAAATGTTTGCTAAAAATTCTATTGGGCAACCATCTGGCCTGGGAAATTTATCTGTAGGTTGCTGCAGCTTCTCTTCACCTTCTCATGCATTCTCGCCGTCTCCTTTTTAATAATTCAGCGGAACCTTTTCTTAGGGAGTCTCGGTGCTGAATCTGAGCGAGTGTATCTTACTTAGGGTCCCCGTCTCAAATTTCCCCGAAAGGTTTCTCTTGGTTTCCCTTGGGAGAAGATCTTAACGAGATTCAACCATCTGTTTTAAGGAATTGCTAATTTACCTCTTGGCTCCCTCTTGATTTTTCTCAGCTTTGTTTCCTCCACCCCCCCCCCCCAAATTCTAACAGAAGAACTGAGTTGGAAGGGACCTCGGAGGTCTTCTAGTTCAAACCCCTGCTCAAGCAAAAGGCCCCATACCCATTTCAGAGAAATGGTTGTCCAATCTCTTCTTGAAAACCTCCAGTGATGGAGCATCCACTGCTTCTGAAGGCAAGTCGTTCCAGTGATTAATTGTTCTCACTGTCAGGAATAGACTAGACTAGACTAGACTAGACTAGACTAGACTAGACTAGACTAGACTAGACTAGACTAGACTAGAATAGAATAGAATAGAATAGAATAGAATAGAATAGAATAGAAAATATGGAATGGAACGGAATGGAATGGAACAGAGTAGAGTAGAGTAGAGTAGAGTAGAGTAGAGTAGAGTAGAGTAGAGTAGAGTAGAGTAGAGTAGAGTAGAGTAGAATAGAGTAGAACAGAACAGAACAGAGCCTTGGTAGTACAGTGGTTTAAAGCACCCTGTTATTAACACAGCTGCCTGCAATTTACTGCTGGTTCGAATCTCTCCAAGGCTCAAGGTTGACTCAGCCTTCCATCCTTTCTAAGGTAGGTGAAATGAGGACCCAGTTTGTGGGGGCAATAAGCTGACTTTGTATAAATATACCAAAGGATGAAGGCTATTGCTTAACGCATTGTAAGCCGCCCTGAGTCTCCGGAGAAGGGTGGCATATAAATCAAATTTAAAAAAAAAAAAAAAAAAACAGAACAGAACAGAACAGAACAGAACAGAACAGAACAGAACAGAACAGAACAGAACAGAATAGAATAGAATAGAATAGAATAGAATAGAATAGAATAGAAAATATGGAATGGAATGGAATGGAATGGAATGAAGTGGAACGGAACGGAACGGAACGGAACGGAACAGAACAGAACAGAACAGAACAGAACAGAACAGAACAGAAAAAAGAGTTGGAAAGGACCTTGGAGGTCTTCTAGTCCAACATCTTGCTCAAGTAGGAGACTCTATACCATTTCAGACATATGGCTGTCTTCTTTAAATCCTCCAGTGTGGAAGGACCTACAACTTCTGAAGGCAAGCCATTTCCCTGGTTATTAGGAAATTTCTCCCTAGTTCTAGGTTGCTTCTCTCCTGCCTTGGTTTCCTTCCATTGCTTCTTGTCTTGCCTTCAGGTGCTTTGGAGAAGAGGTTGACCCCCCTCCCCCCCGCCTCTCTCTCTCTTTCAATCTAAACTTACTTGGTCCAACAGGATCCCCGATCGTTCTCTTTTCCTTCTCTACCTCCATCGCTTTCGGCTTCTCCCTTCCACGTTCAGCCAAGCTGCCCCCTTTGTGAAAACACTGTCAGTTTTATGACCACCGCTCAGCAACACAAATATCGTTTTTCCCATTCATGCCGCAATAAATAATTCAACACAGTGGCATCAATAATGGCAGACCAGTTGCCTTGCTTAGATCCCATCTGCAGCTTGCTGTGAAGGTCATTACAGCACCAAATTGCTAATTTTCTCTCTCTCTCCCCCTACCCCACTCCACCCCCTCCCCACACGCACAAACCATCCTCCCAGGTTTCAGGATTGGACTCAAATCAATTGCAACTCAGATTCCGGCCATGGACACAACTGGAAGGAAACCTTTCGCCTTTTAGTTTCTCCGTTTTTTTGTTGTTGTTTTGTTGTTTTAATGGGGATATATATGCTGATAGTCCAACAACCGTTTAGATTCTTTATCGTTATCCCTTATCGTTATATATTGCTAATGAGGCAGTCAGGAGAAAGTTGTAAATATTGTGAAATATGTGGCAGAGCTCAGCTTGCTATCGCACTGACACAGCTAGGGGGGGAAAAGGAACTGGAGAGGCATAGAGAAGCCACGGATCATTTTGCAAATGTTTTGGTTTCCAACTTCCATAATGCCCGACTGTGGACCGCATTAACGGAGGTTTCGTGGAAGTATATGCCAGAACATCTGGCGATCACCAGGCTATTTAACGCCTGCATTAAGTAATTGCCACCCATCCTATTTATTTTATTTTATTCGTTTTTTTTTTTATCTTGGCTTTATTACTTTAAAAGTAATTCCAGGCAGCATTTGTACGTAATACTCCTCTTTCCCCCATAACAACCCTATAAGTTGAGTTGAACTGAGAGTTAGTGACTGGCTCAAAGTCATCCAACCAGATTTATGCCTAAGGTGCAGTGGTGGGTTTCACATTATGTTACTACCGGTTTGCCGTGCGCACACTTGCTTCGTGCACGTGTGCCCCCCGGTTCGCACGCGTGTCTGCCTTCCGCGCCTTCGCCTGGCCTTCCATACATGCGCTTTGCTCTCTCGCGTGCCTTTCACGCAGGCTTCCGGACTCAAAAGCATGCCTAAATAGGACGGCATAGAGCCAGGGCGGGTGGACGGGCTCACCCATAATTTCTGCTACTGGTTTGGGCAAACCGGTCCAAACCGGCTGAATACCACCTCTGCTAAGATGGGATTAGAATTCACAGTCTCCTGGTGATTGGCCCAAAGATATCCTACTGGCTTTTATTTCTTAAGGTGGGACTAGAACTCACAAACGCCTTGGAAATGGCCCAAAGTCAGCTAGTTGGCTTTCATGACTAAAGTAGGGCTAGAATTTCCTGTCTCCTGATGAATGGCCCAAAGTCACCCTTAAGGTGGAACTGGAATTTACAGTATCCGGTTTCTTGGACAGCACCTTAATCATGGCTCTCTTCCTCCTTCTGGAGGGAACAGATTTCCAAAATTCCTAGGAATCCAAAATAATGAATGGTACTACTTTTATCTCATATAGTTTCTTCTTCTTCTTCTTCCTCTTCTTCTTCTTCTTCTCCTTCTCCTCCTCTTCCTCCTCCTTCTTCTTCTTTTCCTCCTCCTCCTCCTCCCCCTCCTCCCCTCCCCCTCCCCCTCCTCTTCTTCTTCAAGTTCTTCAACTTCTTCAAGATAGGCTCAAGATACAGAAGGATCTTGACAGACTTGAACATTGGGTGCTATCTAACAAAATGAAATTCATCAGTGAAAAAAGCAAGGTTCTACATTTAGGGAAGAAAAACAAAATGCACAGGTACCGTATATGTGGTACCTTGCTCAATAGTACTGTGAGAGGGATCTTGGAGTCCTAGTGGAAAACTATTTAGATATGAGCCAGCCGTGTGCAGCAGCTGCCAAAAAAGCCAACACATTCTGGGCTGCATAAACAGAGGGATAGAATCAAGATCATGTGAAGTGTTAATACCACTTTATAAGGCCTTGGTAAGGCCACACTTGGAATACTGCATCCAGATTTGGTCGCCACAATGTAAAAAAGATGTGGAGACTCTGGAAAGAGTGCAGAGAAGAGCAACCAACGGTTGCAGGAACTGGGTATGTCTAGTTTGATGAAGAGAAGGACGAGGGGAGACATGATAGCAGTCTTCCAATATCTGAGGGGCTGCCACAAAGAAGAGGGAGTCAAACTATTCTCCAAAGCACCGGAGGGCAGGACAAGAAGCAATGGGTGGAAACTAATCATGGAGAGAAGCAACCTAGAACTAAGAAGAAATTTCCTGACAGAACAATTAATAAGTGGAACAACTTGTCTGCAGAAGTTGTAAATGCCCCAACACTGAAAATTTTTAAGAAGATGTTGAATAACCATTTGTCTGAAGTGGTGTAGGGTTTCCTGGCTGAGCAGGGAGTTGGACTAGAAGATCTCCAAGGTCCCTTCCAACTCTGTTATTCTATTCTATTCTTTTTCTTCATTAAGTATTTTTTGCTACAAATCAATGAAGCATATTCTTCTATAAAAATGCACAATGCAACTATACAGCTATAGAGACATTTACTGGAGGACAATACATGTGGATTAAGACTGGAAAGGGGTCAGAGAAAGATAACAGGGCTGCCTTCTCGAGAATTGTTCCTGGCATTAAAAAAAGATTAATTAAAACCCAGTGAAAATGCTGGCATTGTTTCCTTTGTCTTTTGGGTCATGGCCTGCATAATATTCTTGGTTTCCGTTGGTGCCAAAGATAATCAACATGCATTCAGAATTCAAGATACTCGCCTTAATCATTCACTGGCATTCAAGAGTCACATTTCTGAGTTGCACTCAAAGAAATACATTTGCACACACAGTGACATACTAAAAAGTTGGTGGTTTCTTAAGAATAACAAATCTAAGATTGGGTAGTCCATCTAGAGCAGGGGTGTCAAATTCAATTTTATTGAGTGCCGCATCAGGGTTGTGTTTGACCTTGGGGGGCTGGACTGGGCGTGGCCAGGGTGGGTGTGGCCAGCTCGACATCACTCATGTTGGGGGCACCTATGGCGGCCCAAGCGCTCTGCCAGCAAAAGCAGGCTCCCGAGCTCTGTTTTCGGCTGTGACAGCTCCTGCAACCCTCTGCCAGCAAAAACGAAGCTTGGGATGGCCACACAGAGCAAATGAATAGGCCACAGCCCTCCCAAGCTCCGTTTTCACTGCCAGAGGGTTGCAGGAAGTCATCACAGCTGAAAATGGAGCCCGGGAGCCTGTTTTCTCTGGCAGAGTGCTCAGGCCACATAAGTGATGTCAAGCTGGCCATGCCCATCTTGGCCACGCCCAGCCCGGCCCCCCGAAAGTCAAACACAACCCTGATGCGGCCCTCAATGAAATCAAGTTTGACACCCCTGTTCTATGGTATCTTCTAGGAAAAGAGATATCCAATGTCAGCACTTCAAGCTGCATTTACTCTAGTGCTGACATAAGAAGGAGAGGCGGAGGCATCTGAAAAGGGACGTTTGACTTTTCACCTACTTATTTTCCCTGGAGATAATATCCCCTAGGAGATGGGATGGGAGGGAGGAAATTCCTTTGAGCTGGAGCAGTAGATTAGGGGTAGAGTGACTTGGAAGATGGCCAATGAGGGCAGAAGAATGGGGAATGGAAAGGGAGGGGTTTGGGTCTGGAAGTCAGTGTTGGCTTCGATGGAGCTGGGTGTAGAATGTCGTGCTTAATAAATAGGAGTTTTCCTTCAAAGACTTTGTTTGAAATGCAATTTATTTGAGACGACCTCGAAGCCTGACATCCAAATTATCTCAATGTATAAATAAACAGCATGTCCAGTTAAAAAGTGTTCCAAGACTTCCCCATGCAGACATTCTATTGTCAGCGTTGCAATGCTGGCATAGAGAGAGCGCAGAGGACAGCGAAAGATAAACTCTGAAACTTTTGCCTGCAAAATCCCTTTGAAGCTTGGTTATCGTGGAGATCAGGGGAGGGGGGCATATTCCTGAGAAATGATGGGGAAAAGAAGTCTGAAGAATGACTTGAAAGACAGCCAATGAGAAGCAGAGACTTGGGGGTCGGAAAGGGAGGGATTGGGAGGCAAAAGGTCAGTCTTGTCCGCACGGAGTCATGATCCGGTGGCTGAGCTCAATTAAAGAAAGATTTCCTTAAAGATTGGCAGTTTGGAGATTCATTTAATTTTGAGACAGTACCGCAGTCTGACAGACGGATCGGTGCCTTTCTTATATATATACCTAAATGGTCATTAGAACACATTTATCAGATAGAACATAGAACAATAGGTTTGCAAGGGATCTTGGAAGTCTTCTAGTCCAACCCCCTAATCGAGACAGCAGACCATTCTGGACAAATGGCTATCCAGTCTCTTTTTTAAAAAAAAAAACTCCAGTGATGGAGCACCCACAACTTTGGGATGCAAGCTCTTCATAGGATATAGAATGATAGAGTTGGAAGGAACCTTGAAGGTCTTCTAGTGCAACTTCCTGTTCAAGCAGGAGACCCTATACCCGTGATGGCGAACCTATGGCACGCCTCTCTAGAAGTCTTTAGAGGCTGGGGAGAGCAAAAAGGTCACTTCCTGTCCAACAGGGAGTTGGGAAATGGGCCATTTCAGGCCTCCAGAGGGCCTTTGAGGGGGTGGGGAAGGCTGTTTTTGCCCTCTCCAGATGCATAGAGAGGATCAGGAGCCAGGTGAGAAAGAAAAACGGGCCTACCGGGCCATCGTGTGCCAGGAGCGGGGAGGGAGGGGGATTGCACACGCATGTGCAGGGCAGGGTGCATACAATTATGGGTGTGGGCATGTGCATGCGCAAACCTCCCCGCCCCCCCCCGCCTCCTGGCATGCGATGGCAAAAAGGTTAGCCATCCCTGCTCTATACCATTTCAGACAAAAGAGTATCCAGTCTCTTTAAAATCTCCAGTGATGAAGCATCCACAACTTCTGAAGGCAAGCTATTCGGTTGGTTGATTGCTCTCACCGTTAGGAAATTTCACATTAGGTTTTTTTGTTTTTTTTTTAATTTGATTTATATGCCGCCCTTCTCCGGAGACTCAGGGTGGCTTACAATGCGCTAAGCAATAGCCTTCATACATTTGTATATTTATACAAAGTCATCTTATTGCCCCCACAATCTGGGTCCTCATTTCACCTACCTTAGAAAGGATGGAAGGCTGAGTCAACCTTGAGCCTTGGAGAGATTCGAACCTGCAGTAATTGCAGGCAGCTGGTCTTAATAACAGTGTGCTTTAGACCACTGTACTACCAAGTTTTAGGTTGCTTCTCTCCTTCATTGGTTAGTTTCCATCCATGGTTTATGTCAACTGTGAAGCTGTCCTGACTGAGGCCATTTTTGTGGCTTCGGTGTTGCCACAATGGAGATGAGGGTTAGGGAGCGAGGAGTAGAGATAGCTGGGGTTTTGTAGCCAAAACAAAATACTTTCCCCTGGGAACCAAGGACATTCCAACAGATAGCTGAAGAGAGGAGGAGTGATGTTACCAAGCAACCAGACAGCACCTTGATTAGACCATGTGACTGTTTGGGAAGAGGCGGAAAACTTTTACTTTTAATTAGGTGAAGACCATGAGAACTTTTAGAGTTGGTTTTCACCAGTTCGTGCCAATATGATATATCCAATAAAACTGTTCTTTGAGGAATCTACCTGCCTCAAGAGTTCTGTTTGCTATGGGTGTATTACTTGGAACCCTGACAGTATTTTGAAGATGGATTGTAAATTACTTGTTGTGAGTCAGTTGTAACTTCGAAAGCTCATTAAGCAACTGCTTGTATGTGAAGGACAATCTACACTGTTATTTTTTTTAACCTTTGCGATCCTTTGGGGGTCTCTAATTTCCCTTCCATGCCCCCATTCTGACATTAGAACATCTTGTAAGCAAGAGATAAACGCATAAAACTGTTTTTGTTGGGTTTCGAATCAAACCTAAAAGCATTTGCTTCTCATCAGCCCAGGTACGTCACGTTGTGTAAATCCCAACTGTAGGCTGCAAAATTTTGCAAAAGTAAAAATAGAATTAAATCTCCCTGCCGATGGACCTTTTTTTCCCTCTCTTTTCAAATATGCATTATTGCTTAACCTCAAACCCCTCGCAAGACCTCATTACAGCTAGCTTTTTGCTTACACAACCTATAGTTTTAGAGAAGCGGTCCTTTGATGTCCTGTAATGTTTTTTATTTTATTTTATTTTTGTGAGATCCTGAATTCATCCATTGATTTGGCTCCTGTTATGCTATCTCTCAATATGCAGGAGGCCCAAGGCATCAACAGAAAACGGCTGCCTATAACAAGAGCTTAGTTGCTTAGGAATTAATGAAAAGGGACTTGGATTTTTCTTTTCTTCTTTTTTTTTTTTTCCGTGTGAAAATCATTAGTACGGCACAGCTTGAAGACATGAACAGATCAGGGACTTAGGAGAGACACCACACGGGACGCATAAAAACCGACGTAGAACCAAGTTATCCCATTAATTCCTCCAGCAGCTTGTTTATTTGTTTGTTTTCTCCAGCCCATCCCTGCGATAGAAGAGCTGTAATTAGAAATGGGAACAACTGAACCGAAGACCTTTGGAACAACGTGTCTCTAAGCCATGATTCCGTTTCATTGTAGAACATACAGTAGACCACAATTATCGGGAGGTGGGAGAGGAACTTGAGTTCGCATTCAGGCAACGCTGTTTTGTTCCTGACCTTTCGGTAGAGAGCATCCGTTTCCTAGGGAAGCCAAACACATCTGTGGTTGATTTTTTATTTTTATTTTTGCACAAAATACAGTAGTGGCCAAAATTGTGGAAATCTTTTGGGAAAAGTGTATTTTTGAGGTTTGATGGCTAATAACACCACTTTTTTTTTTAATTTTATTTTTTTTGGAGTTTGAAGATAATCCTATTCCAGTGCTGGAATGTCCTGGGAATAGCCCAGACCTTCACCCAATTGGAAATCTATGGAGCCGACTAAAGAAACTTGTTAGTCAGAAGCGACCCAGCAATAAAACCCAGTTAATAGAAGCCATCATTCCATCTTGGTTTCACATGATAACAGCTGCAGAACTAAAAGACTTGGTTCACTCCACGGGAAGATATTGTAAGGCCATCATTCATGCTAAAGGTTACCCAACTAAGTACTAACTGACATGATGATAATTTTTGTATATCTCATTTTCTCTATGGTGATAATTTTTGTATATCTCGTTTTTTTTTTTTTTTAATTTGATTTATATGCCGCCCTTCTCCGGAGACTCAGGGCAGCTTACAATGCGTTAAGCAATAGCCTTCATACTTTTGTATATTTATACAAAGTCATCTTATTGTCCCCACAAACTGGGTCCTCAATTTACCTACCTTAGAAAGGATGGAAGGCTAAGTCAACCTTGAGCCTGGTGAGATTTGAACTTACAGTAATTGCAGACAACTTAATGTTAATAACAGTGCTTTAGTCTGCTGCACCACCAGGTTTTTTTTCTACATGTTTCACTTTTCTTCTTTATACAACAACTGCTATTCTAATAGCAAATCCTTCATAAAAGTTATTGCATTACATTCTTGATTAAATTATCTTTCCATTGATATATAATTTTATGATGCTATTCCAAAAGAAAAAAGTGGTGTTATTAGCCAGTTTTAGAAAATACACTTTTCCCAAAAGGTTTCCACAATTTTGGCTGCTACTGTACAGAATAACAGATATGGAATGGACTTTGGAGGTCTTCTAATCCAACCCACTGCTTAAGCAGAGAATTTATACCAGACAAAGGGTTGTCCAATCTCTTCTTAAGAATCTTGATCCCTACGTATGCTCAAGGAACAGGAGAAATCTTCCTTTCACATGCTTAAATGTGTGTGAATTAGGCTCAATCCTAACATAATTCTTGTCTCAGAAAAATCTGTTCGATTCCATTCAGAATAACTGAATAGCAGAGTTGAAAGGGATCCCAAAGGTCTTCTAATCCAATTCCCTGCTCAACCAAGCATTTTAGGACCCACACTCTTCATACTTTACATAAATGACCTTTGTGATCATATTATAAGCAGCTGCGTCCTCTTTGCTGATGATGTAAAACTATTCAACACCACCGACAATGCTACTACCCTACAAAGTAACCTGGACTATGTGTCAGAATGGTCAAACATTTGGCAACTCCAAATCTCAACCAACAAATGCTCTGTCTTACACATTGGCAAAAAAAAAAATAAAATCAGAACACTAAATACAAGCTGGGAGGATACAACCTCGTAGATGACCCTCATTCTGTCAAGGACCTTGGAGTATTCATCTTAAATGATCTAAGCACCAGAGTTCACCATAGCAGCATTGCCAAAAAGGCATTAAGAGTTGTTAACCTAATCTTGCAAAGCTTCTTCTCTGGTAACACTGTACTGTTAACTAGGGCATACAAAACCTTTGCTAGACCAATTCTCGAATACAACTCGTCTGCCTGGAATCCGCACTGTATATCAGACAGTAATACAATTGAGCAAGTCCAGAGGTATTTCACAAGAAGAGTACACCACTCCCCTGCTCACAACAGAATACTTTATGCCACCAGGCTTGAAATTTTGGGCTTGGACAACCTAGAACTACGCCGCCTACAATCTGACCTAAGCGTAGTACACAAAATTATCTGCTACAACATCCAACCTGAGAATGACTACTTCAGCTTTAACTGCAATAATACACGAGCACACAACAGATACAAACTCAAGGTAAACCGCTCCAAACTTGATTGCAGAAAATACGACTTCAGCAACAGAGTGGTCAATGCCTGGAATGCACTACCCAACTCTGTTCTTACATCCTCAAACCCCCATAACTTTAACCTTAAACTGTCTACGGTTAACCTCACCCCATTCCTAAGAGGTCCGTAAGGGGCGTACATAAGTGCACCAGCATCCCTGTTCTAATGTCCCCATTCTGGACAAATGGCTGTCCAATCTCTTCTTAAAAATCTCCAGTGATGGAGCATCAACAACTTCTAGAGGGAAGCCATGCCATTGATTGATTGTGCTGTCAGGAAATGTCTCCCTAGTTCTAGGTTCTTCTCTCCTTGATGAGTTTCCATCCATTGCTTCTTGTCCTGCCTTCAGGTGCTTTGGGGGTCTCCTCTTCTTTGTGACAGCTCCTCAGGTATTGGAAGACAGCTATCATGTCATCTCTAGTTCTTCTCTTTGTTAGTCTAGACCAGTGTTTCTCAACCTTGGAAGCTTGAAGATGGATGGACTTCAACACCCAGAATCTGTTCTGTCCCCGTCTTACACACTCACCCCCACAGACAGGCAACAGCTAAAGAACTCAGCCGACAACAGTTTTATCTGGTATCAGAATTGGCAGCAACCCAGTGGCTGGCTGCCAGGTATTCTTTACTCATGAGGGGGGAGTTTCTCCCTTCGTCCAGGAACAAAGCCAATACACAATAATCAACAAAGTCCAGTAAATACAAAGAAGGTCGTCCGATATCCGTTTTTTGCTTGTCACAGAGCTGAACCGGCCACCACACCCTTTTATGCCCTGTGGGGTGTGGTCCAGTGACTCAGACTAATCCCTGGCACGCCTCTTCTTCTGCTGCGCGCGCTTATCTCTGCGACACTGCCAAGGATCCAGCCAAGACTCATCTTCCTCATTACTGTCCACCTGTGGCTGTGTGGACGTCCTTGGCCCCGGGCCTATCTCTTGACTTTCGGAGGACACCAGAGGCATTGCCAGAGAGGAGGGTTCTGGAGAGGGAGGCCTTGCCAACTCCTCTCCTTCACTCTCGGAGTCCTCTCCTGCCGATAACACAGGCTCAGGTAACGGAGCCACAACAGAATCCCCCAGCCAGCATTGCTGTTGAAGTTCACCCATCTTCAAGCTACCAAGGTTGAGAAACACTGGTCTAGACATACCTAGTTCCCTCAATCATTCATCATATGGTTTAGCCTCTGGGTGGTTTTAGGAAACCAACATGGTTCAGGGTGTTGGATTTGGAATAAGACAAATCTAATTTCAAACCTGGGGCCCTGGAGTAACATTGGGAATAACACTGAGCAACAGAATAACAGAGTTGGAAGGGATCTTGAATATCTTCTAATCCATCCCCCTGCTCAAACAGGAGATGTTAAACCATTTCAGACAAATGCCTTTCCAATCTCTTCTTAAAAACTTCCAGTGCTGGAGCACCCACAACTTCTAGAGGCAAATTGTTCCACTGATCAATTGTTCTAACAGTCAGGAAATTCATCCTTAGTTCTAGGTTGCTTCTCTCCTTGATTAGTTTCCAAACATTGCTTCTTGTCCTGCCTTCAGGTGCTTTGGAGAATAGGTTGACACACCTTCAGAGGTGGGATTCAGCCGATTCTGTCTGGTTCAGGCGAACCGGTAGTGGCAACTGTGGGAGGCTCGGTCCACCAGCCCAGACTTAATGGTGAGCAAAGAGCATGCACGGAGGGCCATGCTCATGCGCAGAGGAGGCACGCACATGTGCATGCTCACATTTGCGAACCGGTAGGGAAGGTAAGTGAATTCTACCTCTGCCCACCTCTTTTTTGTGTCAGCTCCTCAAATATTGGAACAGTGCTATCATGTCACCCCCAGTCCTTTTCACTATGCTAGACATACCCAATTCCTGCAACTGTTCCTCACATATTTTAGCCTCCAGTCCCCAGTCTGACAATTGTCCTCATTATCAGGAACGTTCTCCTTAGTTCTAGGTTGGTTCTCTCCTTGATGAGTTTCCATCCATTGTTTCTTGTCCTGCCTTCAAATCAGGGATGAAATGTAAAATTTGTTACTACCGGTTCTGTGGGCGTGGCTTGGTGAGGAGGAGGGTAATGTGACTGGATGGGCGTGGCCAACTTTTTTTTTTCTTTAACTTTTCAAAGCATTTCTTTTACAACCTCTTCAGTTGAAGAGGTTGCAAAAATATGCTTTGAAAAGCCTCTGACGATCAGGCAACTCAGCTGGAATCATCAGAGAGGCTTTTTAAAAAATGTTTTGAAAAGCCTCTCTGCCGATCAGCAACTCAGCTGGGATCGTCAGAGACTTTTCAAAGCATTTTTTTTACCACCTCTTCGGCTGAAGAGATTGCAGAAAAAAAATGCTTTGAAAAGCCTCTGACGATCCCAGCTGATCATCAGAGGCTTTTTTTTTTTTTTTTACTTTTAAAAGCATTTTTTCTACAACCTGTTCCGACAAAAAAATGCTTTTAAAAGTAAAAAAAAAAAAAAGCCTCTGATGATCGTGCGGCTCAGTTGGGCATGGGGGGGTGTGTGTGCAGGGATTTTTGCTACCGGTTCTCCGAACCACCCGCTTCCATCGCTACCGGATTGGGAGATCTGGTCCGAACCGGGAGCATTTCACCCCTGCTTCAGATGCTTTGCAGAATAGGTTGACCCCACCTCTTCTTTGTGGAACCCCCCCTCCGATTTTGAAAGACCACTATCATGTCACCCTTTCTCGATGCATCGTTGATTCCCAAGCATTCCACTTTCTGCTTTGGCTGGTGCTTTAATTGACTCGAGTTTGGAATTCTCAAATTGCTTTTCCCACAACAAAAGAAAGCTATTAAATGAGCCTCGGATGAAAATCTGCAGGAAAGTCTCCCTCGTTTGGGGTTACAGCAAAGCAGGAGAGATCTCAAATGGTTGCCAAGAAAAGTGGGTGTTGGTGATCCATTAAACTATCACCATTATTTGGGATCAAAGTAATGACAACTGGGCAATGGTGTAATCCAGGGATGAAATGTAAAATTTGTTACTACCGGTTCTGTGGGCGTGGCTTGGTGGGGGTGGGGTAATGTGACTGGGTGGGGGTGGCCAACTTTTTTTTTTTTTTTTAACTTTTCAAAGCATTTTTTCTAATGCTTTGAAAAGCCTCTGCTGATCAGGCAACTCAGCTGGGATCGTCAGAGAGGCTTTTTAAAAAATACCTCTCTGTCGATCAGGCAACTCAGCTGGGATCGTCAGATAATTTTCAAAGCATTTGTTTTACCACCTCTTCGGCCAAGAGGTTGCAGGAAAAAATGCTTTGAAAAGACTCTGATGATCCCAGCTGAGTCGCGCAATCATCAGAGGCTTTTTTTTTTTTTTTACTTTTAAAAGTTGTAGAAAAAATGCTTTTAAAAGAAAAAAAAAGACTCTGATGATCATGCAGCTCAGCTGGGCATGGAGGGGGGGATGCAGGGATTTTTGCTACCAGTTCTCCAAACCACCCACCGCCATCACTACCAGTTCGGGCGATCTGGTCCGAACCGGGAGCATTTAATCCCTTGTGTAATCCAAGTGTTTTTACTACCAGTTCTGTGGGTGTGGCTTGGTGGGCATAGCTTGGTAGGCATGGCAGGGCAAGGATGCTGCAAAATCTCCATTCCCACCCCACTCCAGGGAAAGGTTATTGCAAAATCTGACTTTGTATAAATATACAAAAGTATGAAGGCTATTGCTTAATGCATTGTAAGCCGCCCTGAGTCTCCGGAGAAGGGTGGCATATAAATCAAAGTAAAAAAAAAAAAAATCTCCATTCCCACCCCACTCTGGGGTCAGCCAGAGATGGTATTTGCCAGTTCTCTGAACTACTCAAAATTTCCACTACCAGTTCTCCAGAAGCAACAACGTCCATTGTTGGAGCATTCACAACTTCTGGAGGCAAGTTGTTCCACTGATTAATTGTTCTAACTGTCAGAAAATGTCTCCTTAGTTCTAGGTTGCTTCTCTCCTTGATTCCATCCATTGAATAGAGTAGAGTAGAGTAGGGTAGGGTAGGGTAGGGTAGGGTAGGGTAGGATAGGGTAGGGAACAGAAGGGAAGGGAAGGGAAGGGAAGGGAAGGGAAGGGAAGGGAAGACGAGACGAGACGAGACGAGACGAGACGAGACGAGACAAGACAAGACAAGACAGAGAAGAGAAGAGAAGAGAAGAGAAGAGAAGAGAAGAGAAGAGAAGAGAAGAGAAGAGAAGACAAGACAAGACAAGACAAGACAAGACAAGACAAGACAAGACAAGACAAGACAAGACAAGACAAGACAAGACAAGACAAGACAAGAGAATAACAGAGTTGGAAGGGACTTTGGGGGGTCTTCTAGTCCAAGCCCTGGCTCATGCAGGATTATCTGTTTCATTTTAATTATGAATGCATTCATACTCAGTTGTATTGCAGGCTAATGTTTGTTTGTTTGTTTGTTTTATTTCTCTCTCACTTTTATGAGAGAAACTAAGTAAGTAGATGCACGATTGTCCCGGCTCTTAATGTTTGTTTACAGGTCTGGCTGCCGAGTTACAAAATGATTTAATTGGATGGAGTTGTGTGTTTCTCTGTTTGTATCATGCCTTGGTAAAGATGTGATAACCACAACTACAAGAACAACAGAGTGATAAAGATGGCTTAAGGGCGAGCACACAGAGAGAGAGAGAGAGATTTGGTCTTAATCTTTTATAAGAGGTTTCTCTTTGAACGTCTGCAAATATTATTGTATTCTTTTGGCTTGGCTAGATGAAAAGAAGAGAGATAGCGATGCGTAGTTATAGGATATATGGGATTAGGCTCATAGAAAAGGGACAAACGGTACTCAACAAAGCAAAATCTATTCTTGTCTTGGTATTATGAAAAGGGCCTTTCTCGTTTTTATTTGAAAAGCACTCAACGATCGTCCTGTTTCAGCCCCCGAGCTTTTGCCGTTCTCATCAGAAGCACCTGGCAGTAGAAGTCCATTTTTCCAACTAGAATTCAGCCAGTCCATTTGCATATCATTTGCATATCAGAAGTTCCTCTTCAGGCAGCATTCGTTATGGTAATAAAGCAATGTGACTTTTACTGGCCGGACTCAAGGCAGTTGACGGGATGTGACGGAAATTTTCCGTCTGGGGAAATAACTCGGCAAGCGATGTTCAGCTGGCCACCAACCTGCCTGTTTTTTGAATCCAAGGATGAGAGGAAAAAGGAAAGCGCTTTTGTTCGGGGCATAGCGATGAACTTCTAAGCTGGCGTGCCATGGTGGACCTTTCTTGTTGACCCCTTCGCAATATCTGGATGCCTCCAGCCCTTCGTTCGTTGATTTTCTGGCACTTTCTCTGCACTTGGCAGCTGGCTGGGTTTGCCACAAGGCTGAGGAACAAAAGTCACAAGGAGAGAGAGGGGAAAAGACAAAAGAAGGTGGGGGGGAGAGACAGAAAGAAAGAGAGAGAAAAAGAGAGAGAGTGAAAGTGTGAGAGAAAGAGAAAACAGGGGGAAAAAGAGAGAAAAAGACAACAAGGAGAGTGAGGGGAAGAGAGAGGAAACAGAAGTAGAATGAAAGGGAAAAAAGACAGAAAAAGAGAAAGAGTAAGAAAAATGAAAGCGAGAGAAAGAAACGAAAGAGAGAAAAAGAACATGAGAGAGAGAGAGGGGAGAGAGAGGAAGAGAAAAAGAAGAAAATGTATGAGAGAGAGAAAAAAGAAAGAAAAGAAAAAAAGAAAAGAAAAGGCAATGAGAGGGAGACAAAGGAACAGAGAATAAGTAGAATGAAAGAAAGAAAAGGTAGATAAAAAAGAGAGAGAGGAAGAAAAAGAGAAAATGAGAGAAAGAGAGAGAGAGGAGAGAGCAAGAGGAAAAGAAAAGAGAGAGAAAAGGAAAGAGAAAGGAAGAAAAGAAAGAAAGAAAAAGTGAATGAGAGGGAGGGAAGAAAGTAGAATGAAGGAAAAAGGCAGAGAAAAAGAGAGACAAGAGAGGAAGAAAAAATGAGAGAGAGAAAGAAAAGAGAGAAAAAGAAAGAAAAAAAGGGAGAAAGAGTGAGACAGAAAGGAGATTGAGAAAGGATCGAGAGAGGCAAGACTTTCTTTTGGAAGAGTTCAAAGTGTGTGTGTGAGAGAGAGAGAGAGAGAGAGAGAGAAAGAAAGAAAAAGAAAGAAAGAAAGAAAGAAAGAAAGAAAGAAAGAAAGAAAGAAAGAAAGAGTGTATGAGAGGGAGAGAAGAATAGAATGAAAGAAAAGGGCAGAGAAAAAGAGAGAGAAGAGAGGAAGAAAAAATGAGAGAGAGAAAGAAAAGAAAGAAAAAGAAAGAAAAAAGGGGAGAAAGAGTGAGACAGAAAGGAGATCGAGAAAGGATCGAGAGAGGCAAGACTTTCTTTTGGAAGAGTTCAAAGTGAGAGAGAGAGAGAGGGAGAGAGAGAGAGAGGGAGAGAGAGAGAGAGAAAGAAAGAAAGAAAGAAAGAAAGAAAGAAAGAAAGAAAGAAAGAAAGAAAGAAAGAAAGAAAGAAAGAAAGAAAGACAGGGAGGAAGGAAGGAAGGAAGGAAGGAGAGGGAGGGAGAGAAAAAAGGGCAGATGAATTCATGCTTTCAACCAGCTATTCTTCGCCAGCATTGTGCCAGTTAACGCGCTGTATTATTTCCAACAATAGCAAAGTTTAGGGAAAGAGCTCCGCTATTTAATTCTCCGTCGGGGCTTCCAGATTTAACTCTGGCATTAGAAAAGCTGCAGAAGCAATAACTAACTCTACCACGGCTGGCAGACCGAATGTGCAGAGGTCCAACAGAAGTCCAGAGACTAGCTGGCAGACAGAAAGCCCCTTTATACCTAGAGCTGCAGAGTCAGGCAGAAGCTTATGCTATCCAAACGATATGCTCACAATCAGGTTTACCATAATTCAACCATTGGCCTGTCTTGCACTCGTGCCTCATGGACATGGAACTTTGAGGGATTCAAATGTCACTCAGACCTGGCATGGAATAGCCTGGGTCTAGGTGGCAGAATATTATTAAATATTTGACGAGGGGGGATGGAGTCACATCCACAAGAGTTGCTTTTTCCAGGACATGCAAACGAAATAAAGTGACATTTTCTTTGTAGTTTAAACCTTATTGCAGTGTGGAGTTCTGTAAACCACACAGTTCAATCATGACTAGACGGGCAAGTATCGTATTTTTCGGAATATAAGACACACCTTTTTCCCCCCTAAAAGGGGGTGAAAATTTAGCTATGTCTTATACACCGAATGTAGCCCCGCCCACCCACTGGCTCCCACCCTTTGGCCTCTGCCTCCCAGCAGTTATCTCCTTGCAAGCAAACAGCAAGAAAAAAAACAGCTCCTTTCAGCTTCAGCACATCCTAATTAGCACAAGTTGATTGTATATGGGTGTTCTTCGGAAGGGCAGATCCTGAAGCTCAAATATTTTGGCCACCTAATGAGAGGACTCCTTGGAGAAGACCCTGATGTTGGGAAAGATTGAAGATAAAATGAGGAGGACTTTTGGGGGGGGGGGTGCCTGAAGGGACGCTCAGCCAATCTCATTGTACCCATGTTGTATTCTGACAATAAAGGTTTGAATTCAATTGAACTGAATTGACAGCAGAAGAGATGGTTATGTAGTGTCATCGACAGTGGCCAAGAGTTTGGACGGACTCAGGGAGACATTAGTGGAAGGGGAGCCTGGCATGTTGGGGCCCATGGGGTAGTGAAGAATCAGACATGCCTTAGTGACTGAACAAGAAGAAAGGAAGGAAGGAAGGAAGGAAGGAAGGAATGAAGGAAGGAAGGAAGGAAGGAAGGAAGGAGGGAGGGAGGGAGGGAGGGAGGGAGGGAGGGAGGGAAGGAAGGAAGGAAGGAGGGAGGGAGGGAGGGAAGGAGGGAGGAAAGAAAAAAGACAAAGGAAGAAGGAAGGAAGGAAGGAAGGAAGGAAGGAAGGAAGGAAGGAACGAAGGAACGAAGGAACGAAGGAACGAAGGAAGGAAAAAAGACAAAAAAGAAAGGAAGGAAGAACGAAGGAAGAAAGAAGGAAGGAAGGAAGGAAGGAAGGAAGGAAGGAAGGAAGGAAGGAAAAAAACAAAGAAAGAAAGAAGGAAGGAAGGGGGAGGGAGAGAGGGAGGGAGGGAGGAAGGAAAAAAGACAAGAAAGGAAGGAAAAAAGACAAGGAAGGTAAAAGGAAGGAAGGAAAAGGAAGGAAGGAAGGAAGGAAAGAAAAAAGACAAAAAAGAAAGAAGGAAGGAAGGAAGGAAAAAAGACAAAAAAGAAAGGAAGGAAGGAAGAACGAAGAAAGAAAGAAGGAAGGAAGGAAGGAAGGAAGGAAGGAAGGAAAAAAGACAAAGAAAGAAAGAAAGAAAGAAGGAAGGAGGGAGAGAGGGAGGGAGGGAGGAAGGAAAAAAGACAAGGAAGGAAGGAAAAAAGACAAGGAAGGTAGAAGGAAGGAAGGAAAAGGAAGGAAGGAAAAAAGACAAAAAAGAAAGAAAGGAAGGAAGAACGAAGGAAGAAGGAAGGAAGGAAGGAAGGAAGGAAGGAAGGAAGGAAGGAAGGAAGGAAGGAAGGAAGGAAGGAAAAAGACAAAGAAAGAAAGAAAGAAAGAAAGAAAGAAAGAAAGAAAGAAAGAAAGAGGGAGGGAGGGAGGGAGGGAGGAAAAAAGACAAGGAAGGAAGGAAAAAAGACAAGGAAGGTAGAAGGAAGGAAGGAAAAGGAAGGAAGGAAAAAAGACAAAAAAGAAAGGGAAGGAAGGAAGGAAAAGGAAGGAAAGAAGAAAGAAAGAGAAAGAAAAAAAAGAGAGAAGAGAGAGAGAGAGAGAGAGAGAGAAAGAAAGAAAGAAAGAAAGAAAGAGAAAGAAAGAAAGAAAGAAAGAAAGAAAGAAAGAAAGAAAGAAAGAAAGAAAGAAAGAAAGAAAGAAAGAATCAGGAGATAAGGAAGAGACACCAGCTCATATAAACACTTCCAACAAGACTACGGTGCCATCAGCCTTGGAGGTAAAGGTGACGTTATTCAAGGTTTGGTTTTTCAAATGGAAGAAAAAATGGTTGACCAAGGTGGGAGAAAGTGGAATTTGACATTCCCCTAAACCTCAGAATTAATTGATTGAAACTTCCAGGAAAAAAGGAAGGATCAGCTAAAGGAAAAACAGAATTCCAATGGGAAACGTCTTATTTGTATCCGTAGAAATAGGTAGACGTTTGGGCAGAAATCTGCTAAGTGTGTGTCTTTGTGAGCGCATGAGAATGTGCCCTAATGAAATTCTTTATTGTCTCATACATTTATGATTCTGTATAATTTGGGGGAAAACTCATATAATTCCCACAGTTATTATATATTTTGATTGCCTTCTTTTTTTAATATAATTTTTTACTGTAGGAAATTTACAAGTGTTGGAAAAGAAACAAAGAAAATAAAAAGAAATGGTGAATAAGACGGAAAAATAGAAAAAAAGAAAGCAAGACAAGATTACAAAGAGACAGTTTGCACTCTTTAGACAGCTGTTATAAATACATTTATCTTTTACCCTCTTTTTCTAAGATTACATTATATATATATATATATATATATATATTTTCCATAAACTACCCTTTATAATCCTTAAACCCATAAATCACAAGTACAATTTTTGAGCAAAAAGTCCGTAAGGGGTTTCTCTTAAAAATGTAAACAGATGATGAGAGAGAGAAAAAGAAAGAGGGGAGGGGGAAACTTTCACTGACAGATATTCAATCAGTGCAGTGTCTTGCATTCAGAAGTTGTGGGTGCTGCAACGCTGAAAGTTGTCTGAAGTGGTATAGGGTTTCCTGCCTGACCAGGGGGTTGGACTAGAAGACCTCAAAGATCCCTTCCAACTCTTGTTATTCTGTTAGTGTTGGATGCTAATCCTACGGTTTGGTAGGTAATATATAAAAAACTATGTTCTGTAACTTTAACTGCTACAAGATGACTAATTGGCTGTGCTAAGCAGACATAAAAGAAGGCAGGAAGTTCATTCACTTCTGCTCCTGCTATTAGAAGGTTGAACTGCTGAAAGGAACTGTGTCTGTGTTACTGAAGAGAACTGGAATTGTAAGCAAACTATGTTTTTGTATTGAACCGTGATTAGTTGAAGAAGTGTTATCTTTGTTTTGAGAAGCCAAGTTTGTTTTTCTTACTACAAGTAAAGACTGTTTATTCTTCTTTAAATGTTCAGAGTCTGTGAGTATCTGTGTGTTTTGCTAAGCAACGTATCTATTCGCTGTCTGGTCCGTTGCACCACTTTGCAGAGGGCAGTTTTACCCTCAACAGTTAGAAAGTGAGAGAGAATCCTTTTCTAATTAAACAAATTAATTTTGCCATTTCTGCTCGTTCGGTCATCTTCACCTTCCATGTTTGGTATTTCAGGGTCTATATCAGTGAGGTGAAATCCATTTTTTTTTTACTACCGGTTCTGTGGGCGTGGCTTGGTGGGCATGGTGTGGCTTGGTGGGCATGACTTGGTGGGTGTGGCAGGGGAAGGATACTGCAAAATCTCCATTGCCACCCCACTCCAGGGGAAGGATATAGCAAAATCCCCATTCCCTCCCCACTCTGGGCCAGCCAGAGGTAGTATTTGCCAGTTCTCTGAAATACTCAAAATTTCCGCTACCGGTTTTCCGAACTGCTCAAAATTTCTGCTACCGGTTCTCCAGAACCTGTCAGAACCTGCTGGATTTCACCCCTGGTCTTTATACATACATACATACATACATACATACATACGTATGTACGTACGTACGTACGTTTATGTGTATGTCTATGTGTATGTGTATGTGTTCCATGGGTTGATTCAGAGATGGGTTTCACATAATTTTATCACCGGTTCGACATGCACCAAAAATGTAAGTGTGCATGCTTGTACGCATGCGCACAAGAAACGTGGCTAGATAGGATGGCATAGCGCCAGGGCCCACCCGCAGGTCGCCACTACCGGATCGCCCAAACTGGTCCGAACCGGCTGAATACCACCACTGGGTTGATGGTTCTCACTGTCAGAAAATTTCTCCTTATTTCCAGGTTGAAACTCTCCTTGATCAGTTTCCATCCATTGTTCCTTGTCTGACCTTCAGGTGCTTTGGAAAACAGCTTGACCCCCTCCTCTCTGTGGCAGCCCCTCAAATATTGGAAGACTGCTATCATGTCTCCCCTGGTCCTTCTCTTCACTAGTTCCTGCAACCGTTCATCGTATGTTTTCGCCTCCAATCCCTTAATCATCTTGGTTGCTCTTCTCTGCACTCTTTCTAGAGTCTCAACCAGGGGTGAAACTCAATTTTTTTCCTACTATTTCTGTGGGTATGCCTTGGTGGGCATGGCAGGGAAGGATATTGCAAAATATCCATTCCTACTCTACTCTGGAGCCAGCCAGAGGTGGTATTTGCCGGTACTCCGAACTACTCAAAATTTCCGCTACCAGTTCTCCAGAACCTGTTAGAACCTGCTGGATTTCACCCCTAGCCTCAACTTCTTTTTTTATAGTTTGGTGACCAAAACTGGATGCAGCATTCTAGGTGTGGTCTTACTAAGGCTTTACAGAATGATAGTAATATCTCATGTGATCTGGATTGAATTCCTCATTTCCTACGTGGGGAGCATCATTCAAAAAAAAAAAATAGTCTACGGTTGGCTTCATAGCAGAGAAGTCTGTACAGCAAGCTGGATCGAGTGCTACACGGAGCGGGGTACCAAATGTTTAATTGCGCAGTGCACCTTTCCAAATGTGCTTCTTTTCGGCTGGCAGGCACTCCGCAGAAACACACAGCAGGGATTCTTGAGGGGTGTCCCCGAGGACCCCAGACGGGCCTGCTCAGGCGAGCACAAAACAGACGTTGTGTTTGAGGCATCTTTGACAGGCAAAAATAGCAGGAGTCGGCAAATCAGAGAGCAGAGAAGCGACAAATAAAAAGGGAATGCGGGAGCAGGAGTTCAAAAAGCATTTCGAAGATGTAAGTTGCACTGGATGGAAGACAGGTTTATATATATATATCTTCTTCGAAGAAGAAGAAAGAAGAAGAAGAAGATATATATATAAGCGAAGCAGCATTCGGTGATTTACACTTTAATTTATTCTGAGTCTCTCTCTCTCTCTCTCTCTCTCTCTCTCTCTCTCTCTCTCCCTCCCTCCCTCCCTCCCTCCCTCCCTCTCTCTCTCTCTCGTGTGTGTGCATGTATTTATTTATTTATTTATTTATTTATTTATTTATTTATTTATTTATTTATTTATTAAATTTTTATACCGCCCCCTCTCCCGAAGGACTCGGGGCGGTGAACAGCCAAAATTAAAAACACACAATACAAATATTAAAATACATTAAAACAAAATTAAATTATCTTAGGCTTCTCCAATTTAAAAGCCCGTTACCCATAAAATTCACCAATTAAAAAAATTTTTTAACCCAGCCCAGCTTGCTGAAATAAAAAAGTAAAAATGTAGAGGAGATGCCCCCTTTCTTTACTTGTGTTCATCCTCCCCGCTGCAATTTCAAGGAAAACTCCAAAGTTTGCTTTGTGTAGCTGTTAGAACAATCTGAATTACATCTGATCCAAACATTTACACCCGTGTACTGTCCAATGTAGGGACATGGTGGCTCAGTGGCTAAGATGCTGAGCTTGTTGATCGAAAGGTCTGCAGTTCGGCGGTTCGAATCCCTAGTGCTGCGTAACGGGGTGAGCTCCCGTGACTTCTTCCAGCTTCTGACAACCTAGCAGTTCGAAAGCACGTAAAACATGCAAGTAGAAAAATAGGGACCACCTTTGGTGGGAAGGTAACAGTGTTCCTTGTCCCTTTGGTGTTTAGTCATGCCGGCTACATGACCATGGAGACGTCTTTGGACAGTGCTGGCTCTTCGGCTTTGAAACGGAGATGAGCACTGCCCCCTAGAGGCGGGAACGACTAGCACATATATGCAAGGGGAACCTTTACCTTTACCTTACCGTCCAATATCCAGCTGTCCATTGATAGTGGCAAGGTTGGGAATACAGAGATAGTCCTTGATGTATGACCACAATTATGTGGTCATACATCAGAAGGGCACATGACGGCCGTGGCCAGGGGGGCTTTTTATCAGGTTCGCCTGATATGCCAGTTGCGCCCCTTTCTGGACCGGGACTCCCTACACACGGTCACTCAAGCACTCGTCACCTCTCGTCTGGACTATTGTAATGCTCTCTACATGGGGCTCCCCTTGGGGTATACCCGGAGGCTCCAACTGGTGCAGAATGTGGCTGCGCGGGGGATTATGGGAGCGACAGGGCGCTCCCATGTGACTCCTCTCCTGCGCGAGCTTCATTGGCTTCTGGTGGACTTCCCGGTGCGCTTCAAGGTGTTGGTGATCACCTTTAAAGCGCTCCATGGCTTAGGGCCGGGGTACTTACAGGACCGCCTTCTGCCACCAATAGCCTCCCACCGGCCAGTTCGCTCCCGCAGAGAAGGCCTCCTCAGGGTGCCGTCGGCCAGACAATGCCGGCTGGCGACCCCCAGGAGGAGAGCCTTCTCTGTGGTGGCACCTACCCTTTGGAACAATCTACCCCCAGAGATACGAGTGATCTCCGACCTCCGGACTTTTTGTCGGGCCCTAAAAACTTACTTTTTTCAGTTAGCCAGTCTGTCTTCATTTTAGGGTTGGTTTTAAAATTTTGATACTGATTTTAAATTGACAAGTTTTAAATTATGGGCCAAATTTATTAATTATTTTAAATCTATTTTTAATTGTAATGTTATGTATCAATGTTTTTATTTTGGCTGTTCACCGCCCTGAGTCCGAAAGGAGAAGGGCGGTATAGAAGTTTGAATAATAAATAAATAATAAATAAATAAAATTAAACCCAACATTTCTGTTGCTAAGCCAGATAGTTTGTTAAGTAAATGTTGCCCCATTTTACAACCTTTTTCCCACAGTTGTTTAGTGAATCGCTGCGGTTGTTAAATTCGTAACATAGTTGTTAAGTGAATCTGCATTCCTCATTCACCCTGCTCATCAGAAGGTCACAAAAGGGGATCAGAGGATCAAAGGACACCGTCATAAATATGAGTCAGTTGCCAAGTGTCTGAATTTTTATCACGTGACCATGGAGGTGTTGCAGTGGTCGTAAGTGTTGTGGCCCGCCAGCGATCTGTGCAGCTGGTAGCTGATTCCGACAGTGAGGAGGCTGGTGTGGTGATTCGTCAGCAGCCTGTGCAACTGGTACCTGAGTCAGACAATGAGGAGGCTGGAGAAGATGTGGTGCCAGAGGCGGGGATTCAGCCAGAACCTCCAGAAGCTCCCATAAGTGAAGAAGAAAAAGAGGAGGAACCTCTTCTCAATGCACGGGTGCGCAGAGCTGCCAAAAGGGCAGGAGTGGCTCCTCAGGAGGAGGTCTCCTCGAGAGTAAGGCTTGGGGCTAATTGGCCACTCCCTTAGCTTATTTAAGGAATGAGGATGACTGAGGCAATTTTCAGAAAACAACTTTGTTTATATTCCTTCGCGTATTGACTCCAGAAACGTCTGATCGGCTCTTGCTTCTCTCTTGTCATTTTTCCTGCAAATTGCTTCTGGGCATTCTGCCAACCACAGTAAGATTACGGTTATCTGAAATACTGTGCCTCAGAATTGAGTTATTATTCCTTGGACTCTTGTCGGCTGTTAATGAAATTAAATTAACAGCCCTTGTTCAGAAAAGACTGATTCAAACTGTACTTGTGTTTGAACAACTACTAAGAAAGCTCATTAGTAGTCCTTAATTAGTAAACTAAGATTTGTACGGACTTTGTGCGTGCTGTGTTCTTTGTGGTCCATAGCTGGGACAGAACAGTGAGGAAAACTGTCATGTCACATTTTTCAGTGCCATTGTAATTTTGAGGGGTCACTAAATGAACTGTTATAAATCAAGGAACACATGTAGGAAGTCATAAGTGTCCAAGCTGAAAGCAGTTCCAATAACATTGAGGAAGCCTGAGACTTTAGAAATTAAAGAGGTACACACTTTGGGGAAGTCAGACTCCAAACCGAGAATCATGTATGGCAATTCTTCCAAGCTATTTTTTCTACTTGCATTTTTTACGTGTTTTCGAACTGCTAGGTTGACAGAAGCTGGGACAAGTAACGGGAGCTCACCCCATTATACAGCACTCGGGATTTGAACTGCTGAACTGCCAACCTTTCAATCGATAAGCTCAGCATCTTTGCCACTGATCCACCGTGTCATACATACATACATACATACATACATACATACATACATATATATATATATATATATATTCTGAGGTTTTCGCTGGTGTTTGTATGTAGGTCTTTGGTTATTCGGGTTTTCTCCCGCGTAAAATTGGAGGTGTCTTGGCAACGTTTCGATGAATTCTCATTCGTCATCTTCAGGCTGGTGTTCTCAGCTTCGTGCTTCTAGGAGCAATGTGTGTGATCGCAGCTGTTTCTTCCCTTTGTTCTGATTGGGTGGAGGTGTGTTCTGATTGGTTGGGGGGTTGGCTGTGCTCTGACTGGCTGGGTGTGTGTTCTGAGCTGGTGAGCAACACAGCTCACCAGCTCAAATCCCCCTGCTACTCAGACTAACCCGAGCACAGCCAACCCCCCAACCAATCAGAACACACATCCACCCAATCAGAACACAGCCAAGCTCCCACCCAATCAGTTCACACCCCCACTGGCAGTTAAAAGGAAGAAACAGCTGCGATCACACACATTGCTCCTGGAAGCATGAAGCCGAGAACACCAGCCTGAAGATGACGAATGAGACTTCGTCGAAACATCGCCAAGACACTTCCAATTTTACGTGGGAGAAGACCCGAATAACCAAAGACCTACATATATATATATATATTATGCGCCTGCCTGTTTCCTTTCCTAGTTTCAAATACAGGCAATGTAGCAAAGTTTCTTCTTCGCATGTCTATCATTTATGACAGACTATGAAACCAGAGGCTGAGGAAACAGAAAAGAATATCCCATCATGCCTTGCAGGCGCACGAACAAAAATTCTAATTGCCCGATTGAAAAATACAACAACGTTGCCTTTACTTTATACCCCACCTCATAATCTTAATACAGTTGGGTTTTTTTAACAAAAAAAGAAAGACCAAGAGTCACATTAGAACTATCTACAGTATATACCACTCCTGCTATTTCATGCATAAAATTATCACATTATAGTTAGAAAAAAAAATAAAAAATGCCGGAGACATATCTAAGCGGGATGCAATCACTTTGTGTTCTATCAAATTGCATTTCTGAAAGGTATCATCAATTTTATTAGAAGGCAAAAGGCTAATAGAAGCTAATCAGTGTTAATGCGGATAAAATTGCTTGTATTTTACCTTATAAAATAAGGAGATGAGGTGCGTTTGTGTTGGTGGGAGTGTAATACTTTGCATGCAGAGGAACTGGAAGCCTCGAGAAATAAGTTATTTTTTTTCCCCTCCTTTTGTTTTCTTTTGCAAAAAATACTGCGGGTATTATGATTCATCACACAGTCAGCCAGATGTTCAAGGTGGATTTGGCATTTTTGTCCACCTACCGAGTCCTTCCCGAGGACCTGAGATAGACAGATGTGCAGGGGTGAAATCCAGAAGGTTCTGGCAGGTTCTGGAGAACCGGTAGCAGAAATTTTGAGTAGTTCAGAGAACCAGTAAATACCAGGCTGGCCCAAGAGTGGGGTGAGAATGGAGATTTTTGCAGTATCCTTCCCCTGCCATGCCCACCAAGCCATACCATGCCCACCAAGCCACGCCCACGGAACCGGTAGTAAAAAAATTGGATTTCACCACTGCAGATGTGGATATTTGATGGTGTTACAGAGGTGCTTTTTCAAGAGGCAACTGGACTTTTTGGTTTTTCTCTGAAGACGTTTCGCTCAGGGGTGGGTTCTAAATTTTTTTACTACTGGTTCTGTGGGCGTGGCTTATTTTGTGGGTGGGGCTTGGAGGTCATGTGACTAGGTGGGCGTGGCTAGCTGGTCAGAGTCATTTCTGGAAGGTCCTCGCACTTACGACCAGTCCTTGCACTTACGACTCGACTCATTTGTTTGCTTTTAACACTGATCAGCTGTAGGACGGCCCTTTGAAGCCCCGCGGCAAGAGTTTAAACAGATTTTTTCCCTCTAGTCATCAGCTGGGACTCAGGAGGCAGCAATAGATTGGGGGTGGGACCAAATAAAAGGTAAGAATAACGTGGGGGGGTGGGGGGGGGTGGGAGGGCGGGGGGGGAGAACCAGTTCGGTGACGTCATATTGTCACCGCTACCGGCTCGGCCGAACCGGACCGAACCGGGAGGAACCCACCACTGGTTTCGCTTCTCATCCAAGAAGCTCTGAGAGGATAGTGGGGAATGGAAGGATTTATATTCCTTGCAGACAGCTGGTCATTTGCATCCTTTTAGAGGGTCATTGAGGCCACTTGGAGGTTGATCTGCTCAGCTCGAAGCTGAAGAAGCTTCTTGGATAAGAAGTGAAACGTCTTCAAAGAAAAAAAACCAGAAAATCCAGTTGCCCCCCTCCTTTGGGACAACCATGATCTGGATGACTGAGAATCTCTACAGACTTTTGGCTATACAATTTGGGATGAAGACCCTTTGAATGGTGTGGGAGTAGGAATGGATTTCCAGAGGAAAAAAAATGTAGATTACAGGAACCATTTGCACCATTCAGGTGACCCTGAGGACACAGAAAAACTTCCAGGTGGCCTCAACGACTCTCTAAAAGGATACAAATGACCAGCTTTCTGCAAGGAATATAAATCCTTCCATTCCCCACTATCCTGTCAGAGCTGAAGAAGCTTCTCCGATGAGAAGCGAAATGTGTTCAAAGAAAAAAACAAGGAAGTCCAGTTCCCTCCTGTAAAAGCACTTTGGGGACAACCATGGATGAGTGAGAATCTCTACAGATGGTGTTACAGATACCTTCACATGATGTAAGCTATTCAAATAAAGCTGCCTTTTGCAACTGACCGATGGAGAATTTGTCAATGTCGTTGGGATTCAAGTGGTGCTCCAGTTCTTATTATTATTACGGTTGGTTGCACAGTCAGCCAGATGTTTAGGCTAGATTTGGAATTTTTATCCACCCAAGTCCTTTCCAAGGATCTGGAGTAGCCAGATGCTGTTCTTTGATGGTGCTAAAGGTCTCCTCGGAGGATATAAGATGTTCTGAGTAAAGCTGCCTTTCGCAATTGACTGATGGTAAACTGGCCAATGGTGATTGGGCAGCATATAAATTATTATTATGGTTGATCGCAAGTCATCCAGATGTTCAGATTGGATTTGACATTCAGCGATTGAGTCCTTCTCAAAGACCTGGGTTAAGCTGATGTTTGATGGTGTTAAAGATATTGTTGCTAGATGTAAGCTGTTCCAAGTAAAGCTGCCTTTTGCAATTGATGGATGAGGAATTTCTCAATAATTACCGTATTTTTCAGAATATAAGACACACTTTTTTCCCTTCTAAAAGAGGCTGAAAATTTGGGTGCATCTTATACTCCGAATGTAACCCCACGCAGTGCCCAATATGGCTATCCAGAACATCTGCTGCCTTCTCTTACCCCTTCCGTGCTTTGCCTGTTTTAGTCACTCGAGCTCCCTCCGAGGATCAGCTGTGCTTTTGAAGCTGTTTTTCAGCCTCAGCATGAGCGAAGCGATCTTCCATGCTTTGCCTGCTTTTCTAATTGCTGCTCCCTCCTACAATCAGCTGTGCTTTAGAAGCACAGCCCCAACCAGCCCCAACTTCAAAACCAGAGAGCGAACTAATGTGCTGGGAGTAGCCAGACCTGGTAGGCAGAATTCCCCCCCCCCTATTTTCCTCCCCAAAAACTAAGGTGCATCTTATACTCCAAAAAATATGGGTATGCTTCATTGCAAAGTCAGCCAGATGTTTAGACCAGAACTGGCATTTCTATCCAGCTATCGAAACTTTCCCAAACCCTGGAATTGGACAACTCACTGTAGCCAACTCACTGCGGCCAACTCACCATGACCAATGCGCCATGGGCAACTTGCCACGGCCAACTCAAAACCACCAATTTTCTGCAGGACAAACCACCACAGCTAACTCGCCATAGGTCAACTTCCTGTGGGACAACTGAACAATTCAATTTAATTACTTAAAATATTTTTTTTTTAATTTTTGTCCTTCATATTTCATTTTGTCCCTCTTTTTGCATTCTTTCTTTAATGATTCTACTCCATCATTTGTTTGATTATAGTGTAACTCTTGTCCTGCAACTAGTTGTCCCACGGTGAGTTGGCCATGGCAAGTTGTCTGTGGTGAGTTGGCTATAGTGAGTTGTCTGTGGTGAGTTGGCTGTGGCAAGTTGGTGTGGTGAGTTGGCCATGGTGAGTTGGCTGTGGCGAGTTGCTGTGGCGAGTTGCCTATGGTGAGTTGTCTGTGGTGAGTTGGCCATGGTGAATTGGCTGTGGCTATTTGGCCGTGGTGAGTTGGCCATGGCAAGTTGTCTGTGGTGAGTTGGCTATAGTGAGTTGGCTGTGGTGAGTTGGCTGTGGCTATTTGGCCGTGGTGAGTTGGCCATGGTGAGTTGGCTGTGGCGAGTTGCTGTGGTGAGTTGGCTATGGTGAGTTGGCCATGGTGAGTTGTCCATGGTGAGTTGGCTGTGGCTATTTGGCCGTGGTGAGTTGGCCGTGGTGAGTTGGCTATAGTGAGTTGGCTGTGGTGAGTTGGCTGTGGCTATTTGGCCGTGGTGAGTTGGCCATGGTGAATTGGCTGTGGCGAGTTGCTGTGGTGAGTTGGCTATGGTGAGTTGGCCATGGTGAGTTGGCCATGGCGAGTTGGCTGTGGCTATTTGGCCGTGGTGAGTTGGCCATGGTGAGTTGGCCATGGCAAGTTGTCTGTGGTGAGTTGGCTATAGTGAGTTGGTTGTGATGAGTTGGCTGTGACAAGTTGCTGTGGTAAGTTGGCTATGGTGAGTTGTCTGTGGTGAGTTGGCCATGGTGAGTTGGCCATGGTGAGTTGGTCATGGTGAGTTGGCTGTGGTTATTTGGCCATGGTGAGTTGGCCATGGTGAGTTGGCCATGGTGAGTTGGCTGTGGTGAGTTGGCTGTGGCAAGTTGGTGTGATAAGTTGGCCATGGTGAGTTGGCTGTGGCGAGTTGCTGTGGCGAGTTGGCTATGGTGAATTGTCTGTGGTGAGTTGGCTATGGTGAGTTGTCTGTGGTGAGTTGGCCATGGTGAGTTGGCTATGGTGAGTTGGCTGTGGCTATTTGGCTGTGGCGAGTTGGCCATGATGAGCTGGCCATGGTGAGTTGGCCATGGTGAGTTGGCTGTGGCTATTTGGCTGTGGCGAGTTGGCCATGATGAGCTGGCCATGGTGAGTTGGCTGTGGTGAGTTGGCCATGATGAGTTGGCCATGGTGAGTTGGCTGTGGCTATTTGGCTGTGGTGAGTTGGCCATGGTGAGTTGGCTGTGGCTATTTGGCTGTGGCGAGTTGGCCATGATGAGTTGGCCATAGTGAGTTGGCTGTGGTGAGTTAGCCATGGTGAGTTGGCTGTGGTGAGTTGGCCCTGGCAAGTTGCCCATGGCAAATTGTCATAGACACCCCCCAAAGACATGGGATAGACAGGTGTTGTACGTTTAATGGTGTTAAAAAGATTGTCACAGGATGTAAGCTGTTCCAAGTCAAGCTGCCTTTTGCAATTGAGTGATAGGGATGTTATCAATGCTGTTGGTGTTCAAGTGATGTTCCAGATGTTTTGGGATTGCACCCAAGGCGCCTATCACTATTGCCATTAGTAGTAGCAGCAGCAGAACTTCCTTAGCTTATTACATTGTAGAATAATCAGATCTGACACACAAAGCTTTCTGTGTTTCAAATATTGATGTATAAGGTCATATAATGGCATGCTTCACATCCCAGTTGAACCACAGAAGCTATTAAGTGAAAATTATTTCCTAACTAAAGATACAGTCTTCTGCTTCGTGGAGAGAAGAGAACAAAATTATATATTAAAAAAATGGATGATAGAAGAGTTGTAGACTAGACTGGGAGATAAGAACCCAAACAAAAGCTTTCCAATTCATTTCCATATTATTAATAAGAAAACGGCAAGTCTATGTTTGCGAAGTCATCAGAAGTTGAGTTTGACTTGACTTATTTTTCTTTACAAAACAAATAAAAGGACAGGCCAACAAAGTGTACACAGTCAAGAAGATGATGAAAAACTGTAACCATTACCTAGGCCTGGGGTGGGAGTTGAAGTCCACAGGTTGTAAAATATATATATGCATATTCTTTCTAGCCAGGTTTTACCTATGTAAACTTAGTTGTTCTTCAGCCCTAGGTTCTGTGAAATCTCATTCACAAGTTCTTGGGCCCTTTTTCTGCTGACAAACTGCAACTCTGTGTTGCTTCCTGGGAGACCCAGATAGCTATTTCTACCTCTTAAGGCGTCATCAGTGGGCCACACCCACTTCCCAATTATCCTCCCTGTAAAAGGCATAATGTATCTTTTTTCTTTTTTCATAGGCTTTTATGTGCATATTCTTTCTAGCCAGGTTTTACCTATGTAAACTTAGTTGTTCTTCAGCCCTAGGTTCTGTGAAATCTCATTCACAAGTTCTTGGGCCCTTTTTCTGCTGACAAACTGCAACTCTGTGTTGCTTCCTGGGAGACCCAGATAGCTATTTCTACCTCTTAAGGCGTCATCAGTGGGCCACACCCACTTCCCAATTATCCTCCCTGTAAAAGGCATAATGTATCTTTTTTCTTTTTTCATAGGCTTTTATGTGCATATTCTTTCTAGCCAGGTTTTACCTATGTAAATATATATATATATATATATATATATTGTCAGCACTTCAACCTGCATTTACTCTAGTGCTGACATAAGAAGGAGAAGGGGGGCAGCTGTCAAGAGGATGCTTGACATTTCACCTACTTATTTTCCTTGAAAATAATATCCCCTAGGAGATGAGAGAGAGAGGGACATTCCTGGGAGCTTAAGTAGTAGATATGGGGAGAGTGATTTGGAAGAAGGCCAATGAGATGCAGATATTTGGGGAACGGAAAGGGAGGGTTTGGGGTCAGGAAGTCAGAGTTGGCTACACCACGATCGGGGGCAGATTGTCGTGCTTAATAAAATGAAAGATTTCTTCAAAGACAATCTGTTTGGAAATGCAATTTATTTCATTTGAAGACGATATCGAAACCTGACATGGATAATATTTGAAAGGTGCTCAGATATACAACTCCCAAACTCACTGGGATATAGGAGATTCAGCACAATCAAATGTTCAAGTTGCCGTTATTACAGCCAATCCCAACAGAAATAGTTTTAGCCTTCTTGTTAAGACGAGTAACAAAATAAGAGAGTTGGAAGGGACCTTGGAGGTCTTCTAGTCCAACCCCCTCTCAAGCAGGAGACTCTAGGCTATATTAGTAGATGGATAGAATCAAGATCACATGAAATATTAATATCACTTTATAATGCCTTCGAAAGACTGCACTTGGAATATCAATCAATCAGAATAGAGCTGGAAGGACCTTGGAGGTCCGCTCAAGCAGGAGACTCTATACCATTTCAGATAGATGGCTGCATCCAGCTTTGGTCACCACAATGTGACCAAAAAACGCTGAGACCCTAGAAAGAGTGCAGAGAAGAGCAACAAAGATGATTAGGGGACTAGAGACTAAACCATATGAAGAATAGTTGCAGGAATTGGGTATATCTAATTTAATGAAAAGAAGGACCAGGGGTGACATGATAGCAGTCTTCCAATGTTTGAGGGACTGCCCCAAAGAAGAGGGGATCAACATATTCTCCAAAACACCTGAAGGCAAGACAAGAAGCAACAGATGGACACAAATCAAGAAGAGAAGCAACAAAGAAATGAGGAGAATTTTCCTGCCAATTAGAACAGTCAGTCAGTGGAACAACTTACCTCCAGAAGTTATGGGTGCTCCAAAACTCGAGGTTTTTAAGAAGAGATTGAACAACCATTTGTCTGAGATGGTATAGAGTTTCTTGCTTGAGTAGGGTTTTGGATTAGAAGACCTCTAAGGTCCCTTCCAACTCTCTTATTCTGTTATTCTGTAAAGTTGAGTTCCTTGTCTAGCCTACCTACTTTAGCTGACTTAGAGACTTGCTTGACTTAAGTTCAACTCCTTGGGCATCTCCATAGTTTCCTTGAAAGTAAGAAAGTGGCTTGCTATAGTCTTCTTCTGTTGTTGTTTTTTTAAACTACTTTATCTAGCCTACACCTTTGAGATGTTCAAGGCAGAGATGGGATTAAAATAATTTAACAACTGGTTCTCTACTCTAATGACCGCCTGGGTGGGCGTGGCCATGGTGGGCATGGCCAGGATGTGTACCAGGCAGCACTTGGCTTCCTGTACCCCCCTGGGAGCAAAAATGGGCTGCGGGGGGCATGCCCCCTTGCACCAGAGGTGGGTTTCAGCAGGTTCTGACCAGTTCTGGAGAACTGGTAGTGGAAAGTTTGAGTAGTTCGGAGAACCGGTAGTAAAAATTCTGACTGGCCCCGCTCTCATCTATTCTCTGCCTCCCAAGTCCCAGCTGATCGGGGTGAAATGGGGATTTTGCAGTAACCTTCCCCTGCCATGCCCACCAAGCCATGCCACGCCCACCAAGCCACACCCACAGAACTGGTAGTAAAAGTTTTTGAAACCCACCACTACCCTGCACCCCATCTTGGGCCTAGCTTTGCTGGCTGGGGAATTCTGGGAGTTGAAGTCCTCCAGGCTTAAAATTGCCAAGGTGGCACCAAACCACTGTTATATGTGTGTGGGTGAGTGAGCCAGGAGTGCAAACCATGAAAGAATTCAGGATTCCATATATAATTAAAACTCTCCTGCCCTCCTAGCTGTTTTCAAAATGGACCATCGAAAGAGAGATGTCCCTCATTTTGATAGGCAATGAGCAGTGAATGGAAAAGTATTTGCCGCCTACCCTTTCCACTTCATCTGGTCTTTACAATTATGAGGCACATTTCTTTGGATACAAATATTAATGTCACCGGCTTATTGGGTCTTTCTTTTCTCATTGTTCCGGATAATTGTTTTCTATTAGGCTGCCTATTTAATCTGTGGAGGAGGGAGATTTTATGAGTCCCTGGTTCATTTTTTTTAAAAAAGCTTCCCAATAAAGGGGAGTCAATTAGATTATGGAGCTATTAAGGACTATGAAGAAATAGAGGACAAAACACGGAGTCTCACTGATGGGGAAGTTAAATATTTATTTCCAGACAGAATAGGGAGATTTGGGGTCTGAGAATGGGGAGATGGGGGTGTGAGAAGGATCACTTCCTAGACTATAGCGTCCTGCCCCAAAGACTGCCATTCTACTTCAGGACACCATCATCCCTTGGTCCAAATGCATAGATATTGTGCAAATAGTTGCTGTGAAAGAAAATCACTCTGTCCCCTCTTTTAAATTAAAGAGTTGGTAACAAAGAAAGTCATCAGAAGCAGAGAAGTGATGAATACTAATTGAAAGGAAAAAGGAAGAGAGAGAAAAGGAAGGAAGGAAGGAAGGAAGGAAGGAAGGAAGGAAGGAAGGAAAAAGAAACAAACAAAGAAACAAAGGGATGAGATGGGATGAGAGAAGGAAGGAAGGGAGGAAGGGAGGGAGGGAGGAAGGAAGGAAGGAAGGAAGGAAGGAAGGAAAAAGAAAGAGAGAGAGAGAGAGAGAAAGGGATGGGATAAAGGAAGGAAGGAAGGAAGGAAGGAAGGAAGGAAGGAAGGAAGGAAGGAAGGAAGGAAAAAGAAAGAGAGAGAGAGAGAGAGAAAGAGAGAAAGGGATGGGATAAAGGAAGGAAGGAAAGAAAGAAAGAGAGAAAGGGATGGGATAAAGGAAGGAAGGAAAAAGAAAGAGAGAGAGAGAAAGGGGTGGGATAAAGGAAGGAAGGAAGGAAGGAAGGAAGGAAGGAAGGAAGGAAGGAAGGAAAAAGAAACAAAAAAGAAACAAAGAAAGGGATGGGATGAGAGAAGGAAGGAAGGAAAAAGAAAGAAAGAGAGAGAAAGAGAGAAAGGGATGGGAGGAAGGAAGGAAGGAAGGAAGGAAGGAAGGAAGGAAGGAAGGAAGGAAGGAAAGAAAGAAAGACTGATGGAAGAGTAACAGTAACTGAGTTGGAAGGGACCTTGGAGGTCATCTATTCCAACCCCCTGCTCACGCAGGAGACCTGTACTAGGGATTCGAACCGCCGAACTGTGTTGATGTTGAAAGTGAGTAACATGAAATTATTTTTATTACCACCTAGGGAGTTGGGCGGCACAGAAATATGATTAATTAAATTAAATTAAATTAAATTACCATCTTCACCATCTTTCTCTTCCATCTCCATCCTCTTCTCTTCCTCCTTCTCTTCCTCCTTTCCTTCCCCTTCCTTGCCTTTTTCATTCAAAGTACGTGTCCCCTCTGTGAACTCAGCTACAAATTGACGTGATACTTACTTCCTGATTTAATAGGCATATTACACCTGGATTATCCAATTACCTGTTCTTTTTTTTAAAAAAAACCAAACACCCCCACATCTTGATTATCCAATTATCTGTTTAAAAAGAAAAGGCCACAATACAGAATGAAAAAAAAAAAAGGGAAGAAAATGGGAAATATGAATATCAAATCAAAGTTCATGTTTAGTTTTTACTATTTATTCTGAAGAGTATTTGGACAGTTAATCTGCATTTCTGGTGAACTGAAACAGAGGCAAATAAAATTTTGTGATTAGAAATATTTCGTTGGCTGGTTAGCCTTTTGTCTTGCCATAAGCCATGAGAAATCATACTGCTACATATTTCGAAGTTTATCTCAATTTGGCAACCCAAAATGGGAGAATGATGAAAGTAAGAAAAAATAGCAAATTGTACTAATGATTGTTCTAACCTAGGCTTTCTTAGAAAGTAAACAGGACAAATTTAATCCCGGCAAACCTCTTTAATTCCTATGGCTGTAAATTACTTTACAGTCCGCAAGTCTTGATAAACAGTCTTTGTTATATAAAATGTCTAACTTGTCTATATCTTTTTTTTTTATTGAAAAAGTTTTCAAATACAAATTTTTCCCCCTTTTTTTCTCCCCCCTCCTCCCTAACCCCCCCTCACCACCCGTCTCCCCTGTGACTTCTTCAAAATAAAAACCTAATTCATAACAGATTATATAATATTTTACCATCCTCTTACTCCCTCCTCCAAATACTGACCCTTGCTTTCTAATAATATTATTAATATTATCACTTCCCCCATTTACCATACATTTCAAAATAACACTCTACTATAACATTGTATAATAACTTCTGATTTAACACAGTAATATTGTTATGACTCCCAATTTAATAATAATCTGCCCTTTATCCTCCCCTATACATATATCTACATATTAATATAACATTTCGAAACTTGTCTATATCTTGTCTGTATCCCTACCTCCCTACAGTTCTGCAAGGGTTAACAATATCACACGCCCTCTCATTTCCATAATCCTACCTGATTCCTGACTCATCCCCTTTGGTATAAAAAGGACTCTCTGAGGTAATCTTGTTCCTGTTCCAGCTGTGTATCTGTAAGAGATAAACATAAGGTTAATAACTATTGAATAAAAGGCCTAGGCTCTATCCAGGTCTCTAATAAAAGACTGAAAATAAAATACTCTTTGATTAGTGAGTTATTGAGTTAGAACCATCATCCTTAACAGTCTTTCAGAGGAAGGTTATCAACACCCACCTATCTCACATGGAACGTTGCCAAAGAGCTAATTTCCAGATGCAGGGCAAGGCCAAACTTGGCACAGAGTCACAAACAGAAGTTTCAAATCTTGAATCAGCCAGGTGAACTTCCTGCAAAAGCTCACATCCCATTCACTTCTCTTTTGCGTCTTATGGGAGAGGCCAATCATCTCCAAGCTTTACTCCCAAGTCGACCCTGTTTCCTTAATTGTTTCTGTCTCCTGGCAGCTGTGTGCATGTGCATACTGGGAGCAGGCTCCCGCTGTTCTTCTGCCTTGCTGATGTCAGACTCCGGAGACTCCAGAGGCAGCAAAGAACTACCAGATGGCCTTGGCCCCCTCTCTGCCTCCGACTCAGGGCCAATATCTGAGCCTACCCCAGACTCCAGGACTGGCCCGCGTTCCTCCCCAACCTCTTCAGTGTCTGAATCTGCTGGCCGCTGGTGGACCATAACAATGATGAGATGAGCCACATCATTATAAATTCATTGAACGAACGGATTAGAAGAGACATTCAACATCTTCTAATCCAACTTTTCTCAAATTTGGCAACTTTAAGATGTACGAACTACAATTCCACACTGGTTGGGGAATTCTGGGAGTTAAAGTCCACACATCTTAAAGTTGCCAGGTTTGAGAAACACAAATCTCATCCAAATAAAAGCTGTTGATTTACAACACGGATTTGGGGATACTGAAGAGAAATACTCCACATGTTGTTGAGGGAAGAGAAAGAGGAAAAAACAGAAGAAGCAACAAAGAAGAGCTTCAAAACAAGTCAAGGCCAGAAAATGTGAATCTTGATGGATATAATGGAATAGTAGAGTTGGAAGGGGCCTTGGAGGTCTTCTAAATCCCTGCTCAAGTAGGAGACTCTAAACCATTTCAGGCAAACGGTTGCCCAATCTCTTTATGAAAACTTCCAGTGATGGAGCACCCACAACTTCTTTTTTTTTTTTATTGCAAAAGTTTTACAATTACATTTTCACCCCTTTTTTCACCCCCCCACCTCCCTCCCCAAACTTCCCATCCTCCCTAACCCTCCCTAATCCTCCCCCCCCAGACTTCCCTATTATGTACTCATAACTAATAACACTGATATATATAAGCTTGAACCCATCCCTCCCCCTGTATAATTTTTCCTCTTTGTCTCTTTACATTAAAATATTTCTAATACATTATTTTCAAATAAAAGCTATTTGATACTTTCTAATTTGGTATTTGTTCTGAACATATTCTATCCACCTTTTCCATTCCCATTCATAAGTCTCTTGTGAACAGTCTTTTAAATATGCTGAAATCTTCGCCATCTCTGCAAAACTAGCCATCTTCAAAATCCATTCCTCGATAGTGGGCAAAGCTTCATTCTTCCAATATTTACCAATCAACAATCTTGCTGCTGTTATCATATACAATATCAGTTTTATTTCACCCCGTGTAAAACCCTTAACTATACCCAATAAAAACAACTGTGGAGAAAATTGAATTTTTTTCCTCAAAACATTCTGCATGACCCACCAAATTTTTATCCAAAAAGCCTTAACTTTCCTGCAGGTCCACCAAACATGATAATACGTAGCATCTAAACATTCACATCTCCAACATTTTGGCTGAACATTAGGGTACATACATGACAACTTTTTAGGATCTAAATGCCATCTATAAAACATTTTATAAAAATTTTCTCTCAGGTTTTGCGACTGTGTAAATTTAACATTCTGAACCCAAATTTTTTCCCAAGTTTCCAGCATCACTGGTTCTTCAAAATTCTGTGCCCACTTAATCATACAATCTTTAACTAATTCCGTTTCTGAATCTCTTTCTAACAAAACATTATAAAGCCTTTTAATATGCATTGGACCTTTCTCTCTTATATGTCTAACCAATTCTTCCTCATGCAACATAATGCCAGTTTTTTGGTCCTCTTTCCATCTCAGTTGTAATTGATTATATTGTAACCAAGTTAAATTAATCCCTTCGTCCAACAGTGTCTGCAATGTCTTCAGCTGCCATCTGCCCGCATCTGTAAAAAGAACCTCTTTGTATAAAAACCCCCCGAGTGACATTATATTTGTATTCCATAAAGTATGACCAAGATCCAGCCATAGCGGTATTTTATAATCCCATTTGAGTCGGTGCTTCTTCCAAACTCTCATCAAAGAGTCTCTAAGTATATGACTTTTAAATACTTTATCAACTTTGTCATCATAAAATAAGTAAGCATGCCATCCAAATTCAAGATCAAAACTTTCTGCATTCAATATTCCAGCCTTTTTACTTCCAAACCAATCACTTGTTAAAGTTAAAGCTGCTGCATCATAATATAACTGTAGGTTTGGAAGTTTAAGGCCTCCTCTTTCTGGAACATCTTGCATAATTTTCAATTTCACTCTCGGCTTCTTCTCGTTCCAGACAAACTTATTCACACCAGACTGCCAAACTTTCAGTTGTTTATCACTTTTAAGCACCGGAATCATTTGAAACAAAAACAGAAATCTTGGCAAAATATTCATCTTAACTGCTGCTATTCTTCCAAGTAAAGACAGTTGCAGCTTTTTCCAAATCTCCATGTCTTTCTGAACCTCTCGCCACAACACCTCATAATTATTTTGAAACAATTTCATGTTTGATTCTGCAACCTGAACTCCAAGATATTTTACCTTAGGTACAATTTCAAAACCTGCCCTCCTTTCAAGCTCATGTTTACGATCTTGTGTCATATTTTTAACTATCATTTTAGTCTTTTTTGAATTCAGTCTAAAACCTGAAACTCTACCATAGTCTTGTATAATGTCCTTCATCAGGATTGTTGATTCCATTGGTTGTGATAGGGTAACAACCAGATCATCTGCAAATGCCTTTATTCTATAATCCTCTTGCCTTATCATTATGCCTTTCAAAATTTTAGAGTCCCGTATTGTATTTAGCAAGACTTCCAATGTTAAAATAAATAAAAGTGGGGACAACGGACATCCCTGTCTTGTTCCTTTTTCAATTTTAAACTCTGTCGTCAGACTTCCATTAATAATAATCTGTGCCTTTTGCTCTTGATAAATTGCTGAAATCGCCTGTATAAATTGGTCCCCAAAGTCCATCTTTTTTAAAGTCTTTAGTAGAAAATTCCAATCCACTCTATCAAAGGCCTTCTCTGCATCCAAAAAAACCAGCACTGCAGGAATCTGTTTATTCGTATCAAGATATTCCAATAAATCTATTACTTGCCTTACATTGTCCTTCATATATCTGCCCTCAATAAATCCCGCTTGATCCTCATGAATCACCTTTTGGATTACTGGCATCAACCTGTTGGCTAATACTTTCGCATAGATTTTATAGTCTATATTCAAAAGAGATATTGGTCTATAATTCTCTGGTTTTTTAGGACCAACTTGTACTTTTGGTATCAAAGATATATAAGCAGTTGTCCATGATGGGGGTATTTTACCCCCTTGTTGAATATTGCAAAATAAATCTCTAAGTTGTCCCACCATTTCAGCTTGTAAAGTTTTGTAATACACTGCGGTCAAACCATCCGTGCCAGGAGCTTTGGCTGTTTTTAACTGTTTAATTGCTGCTGTTATCTCCTCCTCTGTTATAGGATAATTCATTCTTTCCTTTTGTTGATCAGTAATTTTTGAAACTCTCTTATCATTTAAATATTTTTCTATAAGTCCATTCTGCACCTCCTCTTTGGCATATAGTTTGGTATAATAGTCCACAAAAGCTTCTTTAATTAATTTTTGTTGAAAAATTTCTTTCCCTCCAATATCAATACTATCAATAATCCGTATACTTTGTTTTTTCCTCAATGTGTAAGCCAACCATCTGCCCGGTTTATTAGCGTTGCAAAATGTATTATGCTTCGCATATTGTAAGTTTGTTGCAACTTGTTCCGCCATAAGCATTTGAAATTGGTCTTTCAAAAGTTTTATAGCACTTCGTATTCTTTCATCTGTTGGGTTTTTAATAAGTAACTGTTCTTTATTCTTTATTTCCGTTTCCAATTCAGATCTTTTCTTTTGTCGGAACAGTCTATGTTTAGAGTTCATGTAGATAAGTACCCCTCTCATATAAGCTTTACTTGCGTCCCAAACAATTTCAATTGGGGTACCTTTATTCAAATTTGTTTCAAAAAATTCTTTCAAATGCTTTTTAAGTTCTATTGTATTTTTTTCATATCTAAACAAGTTCTCATTTAATCTCCAAGAACGTCTCTCAACCTTATCCATCTCAATTTCTATCCATACAGGGCTATGGTCAGTCAAAGTTCTTGGAAAAATCTTTGTTCTTTTTGTCTTAACAAGTAGATCATTTGACAACAGGATAAAATCAATCCTAGAAAAGGATCTATGTCTATCAGAAAAGAAAGTGTAATCCAATTCATTTGGGTTATGTATTCTCCAGACATCTTTTAGTTCCATATCTTCTTTCATATCAAAAAAAGTCTGTGGTAGTCTAATTCTAGACTTTGCCAAACTCTTTTTATCTAGTTTAGAATCAATTACTCCGTTCCAGTCTCCCATAATTAAAATAGATCTATAGTCCCATTGCAATATTTTAGTATGTAACATCTTATAAAAATAGTCCTGTTGTTGATTGGGAGCATAAATTCCAATCAAAAGAATTTGGCCATTTGCTGTAAACAATTCAATTGCTACAAACCTACCATCTTGATCTACTTCTATAACTTTAGCTGTTAACTTTTTATTTACATAAATAACCACACCATTCTTTTTCTGCGAAGTTGAAGATATAAAATGTGCTCCTAGTTTTGAGTTTATCAAATATTTTTGATCTTGAGTTGTGATATGCGTTTCTTGTAAACATATTATATCATTATTAAATTGTTTCAAATATGTAAATAGTTTCTTCCTTTTCTGTGCTGAATTCAACCCATTGACATTCCAAGATAAACACTTAAAGGTCATCAGCCTCTTTCTGGAGCACAGAGCAAAATGCTTGAAGTTCATCCGAGAGCTTCGATCTCGCTCCTCCCATAGCTCCACTCTCTTGTACAGTACTCTTAACTGCCTTCTTGTCTTGTCTTTCCTGTTGTTGTTGTTGCTTTTGTTTAAGTAGCTTAGATTGAGCTCTAGTTATACGTTGATCTTTAACTTCAGTCAACTGAATCAAATCCAAAATTGGAGAAGAATCAAACAAGGGCTCACTCAGAAAACCTCCTTCTGCACCTTGCACTACTTCTAATTCCTGCTTAGACTGTTCTTGCAATTGCCTCTCTTCACTCTCTTTAATCTCCAAAACTGTGGATGTACGTGGAGATGGTGTTCTTTCCTTAAGAATAGTAGTGTAAAAGTGTTGTGCCTTCTCCACGGTATTCAACCGATATCCTTCTCCCTTATATCTAAAAATTATCCCAGCTGGTGCATCCCACCGGAAGGGTATCTGTAAATTTTTCAATTCCTTAACAAGAAAACCAAATTCTTTTCTGGCTTTCAACATTTTAGGAGGTAATTCTTTAAAGATTTCAAGTCGTGAACCCCCCACTTGTACAGAAGTATGAAAAGATTTTTGCAGGATATCATTTCTAATTTCTCTATCTGTAAAGTATATGACCACATCTCTAGGCAGTTGTCTTTGTCTGGCCACCCAAGAATTCACTCTGTAGATTTTATCTATTTTGTGAAATACCACATCAGGATTAACTTGTAGAATCTTGGCCAAGGCTTCAGAGCAAACTTGTCTCAAATCCTGTCTCTCCCCTTCTCGAATTCCCCGAAGCCGTATGGCGAATTCCATCGCCCGGAATTGTATCATAACAATCTCATCTTCAATTCTCTGCATTTTATTGTCAACTTCATCAATTTTATAATCATTGTCTTTCATCTTGACATTAACTTCTGATTTAAATTCTTCAACTTTAAAATCAACTTTCCCAATAAATTCTGCCAGGCCAGACGCCACTTCTGATATTTTTTTGGTCACCTTATTTTGATTCTGTTTCACCATATCTTTAACTTCATTAATTTCCTGCATAAATTCCTGATGTGATTTTTGAAGTTTATCATCTATCTCCTGTTGAGATTTTAGAAATTTATCATCCAGAGTTTTAGAAATAAATTGTTTTAAATCTCCCACATCAAATTCTTTTTTCTGGGTCTGTAACTGCTGTGCAGAGGGAAGCTGCGTTTCTTGTTTATGTGTGGGGGATCCCCCCCCTGCTGCCTTCCCTTCCTGCTTCTTTGAAGCCATCCTAGCACGTAGTCTGGATTTTCTAAAAAGGGAAGTTCCTTTTCCTTTCCCTCCTGCACAAAGACTTCTAAAAAAGTCCCCCAGATTTGATCAATTAAAAGCTAAGGTAAAACAAAGTCCAATATTAGAAAGGGAGAAATTTTCCACTTGCTTCTCTTATAGCAAACAAGGCAACTTTGCAACAACTTGAAAACTTGTAACACAAAATAACTTCACCAATCCACACTCATTGGCTCGTTAACTTTAAGGCTAAGCGCCATGTTTTTTTCAAAGCACTTTCACTCACTCAGATTTGTCTCAGTTTGAAAAATCAACAAAGCGCTGATACTTGCGTTTCCAAATTTTAGGGTTCAGATAGGTTCGCTGTTTGTTAAAGCTGATTCTTTTCAAATTACGTTTCCTGCAGCCGGCTTGTTTTGCGGAAGCAAAATCGTCCCACGTTGCCCGGAGTTTCCGCAGGTTGGGAGGGAGCCACACCCATTCTCTCCCCAGAAACAATTCCCTGGGGGACAACGGGGGCTCAACCTGTACCCTGCGATCTCTACTTCTTCAATCCTTAGGATTTTGAAGCTTTCAAGCCGCTTCTGAGTAACGAAGCGGCTCTACGGGCGGCGGGGCTGGCGGAGCTCCGAAAGGCACCGCCGTCGCCGAAGGCAGAGAAACCGGAAGTCTAGCACCCACAACTTCTGAAGGCAACTTCTGTTCCCATTGGTTGATTGCACTCACTGTTAGGAAATTTCTGATTGCTTCTCTCCTTGATTAGTTTCCATCCATTGCTTCTTGTCTTTCTTTTTGGTGCTTTGGAAAATAGTTTTACCCACTCATCTTTGTAGGAGCCCCTCAAATATTGAAAGACTGCTATCATGTCACCCCTAGTCTTCTTTTCTCTAGAACCCAATACCTGAGCTGTTCTTCATATGTTTTAGCCTCCAGTCCTCTAATCATTCTTGTTGCTCTTCTCTGCACTCTTTCCAGAGTCTCAACATCTTTTTAATATTGTGGTGACCAAAACTGGATGCAATATTCCAAGTGTGGGTCTTACTAAGGCCTTGTAAAGTGGTACTAGAATTTCATGTGGTCTTGATTCCATCCCTCCGTTAATCCCTCTATATTGTAAGCCATCCAGATTTACATACGAAGAGAGAAGTCTTCAACTTATGACCACAGTTGGGAACCAGAATTTCCATTGCTAAACAAGCTTGTTGTTAAATGAATCCAATTTTACCAGTTATTTTTTTTTGCCATGGATGTTAAATGAATCATGCAATTGGTAGGTGAATCATGTGGCTGTTAAGTGAATGGAGGTTGTTTCTTTGACTTTGAGGAAGGACATGGTACAAAAGTAGATAAAACCAAGTACCACCGGAGGCACCAAAGCATCTCTTTCTTCACAGAACCACCTGTCAGGCTTCAAGGTCATCTCAAATAAATTGCATTTCAAACAAAGTCTTTGAAGGAAAACTCCTATTTATTAAGCGCAACATTCTAGACCCGACTCCAATCGAAGCCAACACTAACTTCCAGACCCAAAACCCTCCCTTTCTGTTCCCCACTCCCCTGCACTCATTGGCCATCTTCCAAGTCATTCTACCTCTAATCTACCGCTCCAGCTCAAAGGAATTTCTCCTCTCCTCTCCCATCCCATTTATTTATTTATTTGTTTGTTTGTTTATTTATTTATTTATTTATTTATTTATTTATTTATTTATTTAATCAAATTTCTATACCGCCCTACTCCTGAAGGACTCAGGGCAGTGAACAGCCAAGATAAAATACAGATAATATAAATATTAAAAATCCCTTAAAATTATTAAATATTTTGGCCGAAACACAGATTAAAACACCCAATTTATAAAATCACGAATTAAAAAATTTAAAAAATTTAAAAGAGGGGAGTTAGGCCAGGCCAGCTTGCTGAAATAGAAAAGTTTTGAGAGCACGGCGAAATGTGCGCAGGTCCGGGATCTTCCGTATCTCTGGGGGGAGCTCGTTCCAGATGGTAGGTGCCCCCACAGAGAAGGCTCTCCCCCTGGGGGCCACCAGTCGACACTGTTTGGCCGACGGCACCCTGAGGAGCCCCTCTCTATGGGAGCGTACTGGTCGGTGAGAGGCTATTGGTAGCAGAAGGCGGTCTCGTAGATACCCCGGTCCGATGCCATGGAGCGCTCTAAAGGTGGTAACCAAAACCTTGAAGCGCACCTGGAAGACCACCGGGAGCCAGTGCAGCTCGCGCAGGAGTGGGGTCACATGGGAGCGCCACGTTGCTCCCATAACCACCCGCACGACCGCATTCTGGACCAGCTGGAGCCTCCGGGTGCTCCTCAAGGGGAGCCCCATGTAGAGAGCATTGCAGTAGTCCAAGCGGGAAGTAACGAGAGCATGAGTGACCGTATTTAACGAGTCCCGATCCAGAAAGGGACGCAACTGGCGAATCAGGCGGACCTGATAAAAAGTCCCCCTGGTCACGGCCATCATGTGCTCTTCTAAAGACAGCCGTGAGTCCAGGAGGACACCCAAGTTGCGAACCCTCTCCGTGGGGGCCAATGACTCGCCCCCAATAGTCAGTGATGGCACCAACTGACTATATCGGGATGTTGGAAACCACAGCCACTCGGTCTTGGATGGGTTGAACCTGAGTCTGTTTCTCCCCATCAAGATCCGCACGGCCTCCAGGCACCGGGACATCACTTCAAGGGCATCATTGGGGTGGTCCGGGGTGGAGATGTACAGCTGAGTATCATCAGCGTACTGATGGTACTTCACCCCGAAACCACGGATGATCTCACCCAGCGGCTTCACATAAATGTTGAACAGAAGGGGCGAGAGGATCGACCCTTGTGGCACCCCACACACAAGGGGCCTCGGGGTCGACCTCTGCCCCCCTGTCAACACAGACTGTGACCGGTCAGAGAGAAAGGAGGAGAACCACCATAGGACGGTGCCCCCCACCCCTAACTCCTCTAGCCGGTGCAGCATGATACCATGGTCGATGGTATCAAAAGCCGCTGAGAGGTCTAATAGGACCAGGACAGAGGAACAACCCCTGTCCCAAGCCCTCCAGAGATCATCAACCAACGCGACCAATGCCGTTTCCGTGCTGTACCCAGTCCTGAAGCCCGACTGGAATGGATCCAGATACGACGATTCATCCAGGTACTGGGGGAGCTATTGCGCTACCACACTCTCAACAACCTTTGCAACGAAGCGAAGGTTGGAGACTGGACGATAATTTGCCAACACTGCCGGGTCCAGGGAAGGCTTCTTGAGGAGAGGCCTCACTACCGCCTCTTTCAAGACGGCAGGGAAGACACCCATCTCCTAGGGGATATTATCTCCAGGGAAAACAAGTAGGTGAAAAGTCAAACGTCCCTTTCCAGACACCTCCGCCTCTCCTTCTTATGTCAGCACTAGAGTAAATGTAGTTTGAAGTGCTGACACCACCATTGCTCAAAATTAAAGAAGAGAAGACCTCCCAAACTGTCCCTCCAAACAAGCCCCATCCATTTCTTACAACTGACCAACTCATGGTTCTCAGTCCTCCAATGCTACTACCAACCACACAAACATTTATGATGTTACCTAGTTGGGCAATGAAACATCTGCAAGAAAACCGCCAAGTTCAGAAGGCACCAAGGACCCCACAGTCCTCCTCCTCTTCCCCTTCTCAGTTTCCAACTTCTTCTCCCCTCCACCCCCCACAACCCTCCTTCCCTTCTAGCACTGACAATGTTCCCTAGTTGGGTAATGAAACGTCTGCAAGAAAACATCCAAGTTCAGAGAGCATCAAGGACCACACAGTGCTTTTCCTCCTCCTCCTCCTCCTCCTCCTCCTCCTCCTCCTCCTCCTCCTCCTCCTCCTCCTCCTCCTCCTCCTCCTCCTCTCCACAACCCTTCTAGCCCTGATGATGTTACCTCATTTGGTAATGAAATGTCTGCCAGAAAACATCCAAGCTCAGAGAGCATCAAGGACCCACAGTCCTCCTCCTACTCCTCCCAAACCCCACTCCCTTCTAGCACTGATGGGTAATGAAACTTCTACAAGGAAACCACCAAACTCAGAAAGCACAAAGCACCCCATAGTCATCGTCCTCCTCCTCCTCCTCCTCCTCCTCCTCCTCCTCCTCCTCCACCCCCCACAACCCTCCTTCCCTTCTAGCACTGATGATGTTCCCTAGTTGGGTCATGAAACATCTGCCAGAAAACCACCAAGTTCAGAGAGCACCAAGGACCCCACACTTAAACTTTCCCTCTCCTGATCTAGTAGCATGCAGTAAATACTGAATCTTGGAGTAACATCTCCAAAACTTATTCTCATCTTTCGCCAAATCCTACTCAAAAGTAACCTTTTCAATCCAACTTCAATTCCTCAACCCAAACTACACCCTACCACACTTAACACCATTTGAAACTCTTCCTTTCCGTTTGCACAATGAATCAACTTGCCAGTTTGATCAACAGCTTCCAAGGTTTCTCAGAAGCTTTGGAGCAGACGGAAGGTCCCATAAACATTCGGTTTTGATGATCACCTGCTGTGGCTGTTGAGGCCTTCTTCTGCCAGCTACTGTCATTCCCCCCACCCCCCAGGGAGTGCACATCACTTTCCCTTGATTGGCATGCAAAATCCTTCGCTAAGCAATGAGTTAGGGCTGATGCAAATCACCACTGAACTGTCGCTTTGATTACATAGCCTTCTGTCAATTTGATTAAGCCAACTTGACATTTGAAAGGTAATGGATGATTTTGAAGGTTGGGGAGTAAATTGTGCAACTGGTTGGACCAAAATGCACTGGACAATGAGCCAATTATTTATACCTGATGGGTTTTGTATTTCAATCGTGGCTGGACATATTGAAACAAAACCAGAGGAAAAGGAGCACTTCTCCATCTCATGAAGGATTAGTACTGCTCTATAAAGCCTTAGTAAGACCACACTTAGAATATTGCATCCAGTTTTGGTCACCATAATACAGTGGTGAAATGTAAAATTTGTTGTTACTGGTTCTGTGGATGTGGCTTGGTAGTGGTGGGGTAATATGACTGAGTGGACGTGGCCAACTTTTTTTTTTTTTAAACTTTTAAAACCTTTTTCTAAGCTGAAGAGGTTGTTAAAAAAAATGCTTTTAAAGCCTCTGATGATCCCAGCTGACTTGCCTGATCGGCAGAGGCTTTGTTTTTACTTTTAAAAGCATTTTTTCTATAACCTCTTCGGCCAAAGAGGTTGTAGAAAAAATGCTTTTAAAACTAATAATAATAAAAAGCCTCTGATGATTGCGTGGCTCAGCTGGACAATGGGGGGGGGCAGGGATTTTTGCTACTGGTTCTCCGAACCACCCGCCTCCATTGCTACCGGATCGGGCGATCTGGTCCGAACCGGGAGCATTTCACCCCTGCTTGGTGGGCGTGGCTTGGTTGTGGGTGGTGTCATGTGACTGAGTGGGCATGACCAACTTTTTTTTTTTTTACTTTTTTAAAGCATTTTTTAACTACCTATTTGCCCGAACCGGTAGATTTTATCCCTACCAGTTTGCCTGAACTGGAGTGAACCGGTAGCATTTCACCCCTGCTGTAATACTGTATATATTAAAAAAAGGTTGAGACTCTGGAAAGTGTAGAGAAAAGATCAACAAAGAATCTTTAGGGGACTGGAGGCTAAAACATATGAAGAATGTTTGCAAGAATTGGGTATGTCTAGCCTAGTGAAAAGAAGGACTAGTGTTGATGTGATAGCATTCTTCCAATATTCGAAAGTCTGCCACAAAGAAGAGGGAAGTCAACTTATTTTCCAAAACACTAGAAGGCAGGACAAGAAGCAATAAATAATAAATAATAAATAGACATAAATAATCAATAGTTTTCAATGCTGATTACTGGATTATCTCATAAACAGCAGCACTATCTAAACTTCATAAAAACCGGGGAAGAAGAGATTTAAAATGATCGGAATTTATATCTGAAAGAACCCATTAAGAAAAAAAAAAAGGTTCTATTATGGTTTTCCAAGACCCTTGTAGAAGACCGAGATCAACAAAGAATCACAAAGAGTTCAGTCAGGTTTTTTAATCCAAGTATTAAAGATGGGTAAGATTCAATGAGAACAATTAACCAGACTTACCTCCAGAAGTCATAGGTCCGTGATGGTGAACCTATGGCACGGGTGCCAGAGGTGGCACACAGAGCCCTCTCTGTGGGCATGCGCACCATTGCCAGCTGCTCTTCTGGTTTCCAGTGTGCACATGTGCGCTGGCCAGCTGGTCTTTGCGGGCACAGGAGCGCCTGAAAATGGCCTGAAAAATGGCCAAAAAAACAGGCCGTTTGGGGGGCCATTTTCCAGGCCACCATCTGGCTATTTTCCAGGCCATCTTCTGGCCGTTTTCAGGCCGTTTTGGGGGCCATTTTCAGGCTGTTTTTCAGGTCAAAAATGGCCCGAGAAACGGCCTGAAAATGGCCAAAAAAATGGCCAAAAAACAGGCTGTTTTGGGGGGCTATTTTCCAGGCCACTTTTCAGCCATTTTCCAGGCCATCTTCTGGCTGTTTTCCAGATCGTTTTCAGGCCGGTTTTTTGGGCCGTTTTCAGGCTGTTTTGCGGGCCAAAAACGGCACAAGAAACAGCCTGAAAACGGCTTGAAAATGCCCTGAAAATGGCCTGAAAATGCCCTGAAAAACAGCCAAAACCAGCCAAAAAACAGGCATGTGTGCGCTGGCTAGCTGGTCTTCGGGTTCCTGGCACTCTGGTGCACACACATGCACACGTGTTCTGGTTTGGGCACTTGATGCCGAAAAGGTTCGCCATCACTGTCATAGGTTCTCCATCACTGGTGGTTTTCAAGAATAGACTGGACAGCAGGGGTGAAATCCAGCAGGTTCTGACAGGTTCTGGAGAACCTGTAGCGGAAATTTTGAGTAGTTCAGAGAACCGGCAAATACCACTTCTGGCTGGCCCCAGAGTTGGGAGGGAATGGAGATTTTGCAGTATCCTTCCCCTGGAGTGGGGTGGGAATGGAGATTTTGCAGTACCCTTCCCCTACCATGCCCACCAAGCCACGCCCACCAAGCCACGCCCACAGAACCAGTAGTAAAAAAAATTGGATTTCACCACTGTTGGACAGCCATCTAGCTGTCTAGCTCCTTAGCATCAGAGCGTGTGAATATAATGCTGTATATGCAATACTAATGATCTGATAGTCATTTCGAAAAATCCTTTCTTATCAAGCTCTTAGAAGCCAAGAGGAACATATGTGCCAAATTTCAAGTTTGTAGGCTTTACCGTTCTGGAGATTTTGTGATGAGTGAGTGGCGTTTGGCTTTTATATATATAGAAGTTGGAGAACAATGGAATGGATGGGCTGATAGTCAGAGCATAATAAGATACATTCTTAGGACAGATCAGGCCTACATGAAAATCCAATCCATTGCAGGGGATGCTGCAAAGCGACCTCTTTAAATATTTATAGCATTTATATAGCTGTGGGGTCTTTGGTGCTGTCTGAGCTTGGTTGTTTTCTTATATCTGACAATGTTCCAATGACAAGTTTGCAAGAAAACAACCAAGCTCAGGGAGCACAAAGACCCATCACTTCAATCCTCTGCTACTAATGTTCTCTTCTATTTTTTTTCTCCTCTATTTTTATCACTGCTGATCTTACGACCAACTCTGGGCAGCTCCCAATTAAAGATATTTTTGTCTATAGGTTCACTGCATGCAATTACCCAGCATTGTTGTTCTATACAGAGATGTGCCATCTCTTCCAATCAGAGGCTGGAGAAAAGGAGCTGGAAGAGTCAGAAGGGTTCCCCCGAACAGTTTTTCATAGTGTACGAGTGTATTTTCACAGAACATTGATCAGATCTGCATCCTTGTTGATACCTTCATTCAGACTGGAAGGCCTGAAAATCAGCTGATTGGCATGCACATGCGCGCTGGAGCTGAGCTAGGGCAACACTCATGTGCCCACAGATATGGCTCCACGTGCCACCTGTGGCATGTGTGCCATAGGTTCGCCATCACGGACCTAGATGGTTGAGAATCTCCATAGACTTTCATCCATATCAACCTTCAAAAAGTGCAAGATGATCTTGAAACGCAATTTAGAGTCAACAGATGTATTTGTTTACTAGATAAGTATCCATGAGCAAAGTTGGGCTCATCATAAACTAAAGAGTTAAATATTCTTTAAATGCCCTTCTTCTTCAGATCAGTTTCCTGGATCACCGGGAACAAATTCACTTCTGACTTTCACTTGGATGAATATGGTTGTTTGCTGGGAGGACTCCAAAGTAAACCAGCCAAACAACTGGGAAAGTATCAGAGATATTTATTGTGTGCTCAGATCCAGGTTTTTAAAGAAGCTGTGGAAACCTGGCAGAAGAAAGTGGGTTTTGCCCCCAAAACTGATGTCACCCAAGCAAACAAAAGGAGATGATCCGAAGGGCACATTGCCATAATGTACAGAGCTGGGAAGATGTTTGAAGGTCAGTCCATTACCTTCTTCATCTTAATGACACTTGATGCCAATATCTGTCAGTCAGAAATGAAGGTTGAAGCTCGACCAGAAAACAAAACAGAGTCCCTGGCATTTGTTTTTTGTACTCTACCAGTTTGGGAACTGCTGGGTTGGAGGCAAATGATCACAGGAGACATCAAGAACTGAGGACCAATTGGTAGGAAGCAGGTGCTCCCTAGGCAAGGTAAAGAGTCAGAGAAGACCTTCCATCAGACCTGTCACAACAGAAACCTCTGAATAGAAAACGATCTTTAGCTCCATTCATTGAGAAAGGTATAGTTTATTAAAGATCAAGTGAATTGCAGTATTGCAAAGCCAGAACTGAGAATTGCATGCCAAAATCCCTAAATTTTTATTTCCATCCTTTTAAATGTCACGCATTGCTCATCAGGGACGTGGTGGTTCAGTGGCTAAGACTTGTCGAAGCTTGTCAATCAAAAGATCGGCAGTTCAGCAGTTCGAATCCCTAGTGTCGCATAACGGAATGAGCTCCTGTTACTTCTCCCAGCTTCTACCAACCTAGCAGTTTGAAAGCACATAAAAAATGCAAGTAGAAAAATAGGTACCACCTTTGGTGGGAAGGTAACAGCGTTCCGTGCGCCTTTGGCATTTAGTCATGCCGGCCACATGACCACAGAGACGTCTTCGGACAGTGCTGGCTCTTCGGCTTTGAAACGGAGATGAGCATCGCCACCCAGAGTCAGGAACAACTAGCACATATGTGCGAGGGGAACCTTTACCTTTATCATTGCTCATCCCAGTATAATCAATCAAGTTTATGAAAGATGTTTTCATAATGGTCAATCCAAGCACAGTTTGGTATGCAGCTCCTTCCTTCTTCCGCTGGGTGACCTTGAGGCAGCATCTTCAGGAGATACAGTGCTTACTTTCATTTCCCCAAGGCTTCTCCCCTTCATTCTCCCTCCCAACAGTTCATGGCAATCTGTTATTGCATGGCGGTGAAGCTCAAGCAAGCATAAGGTGGCAGGTGAGGCCTTCTTTAAAGCTACCAAGTAAGCAACTAAGCTCAGAGAGCACCAAGGACTTCTCGTTTGGGCTACAAATATTCTCCTTTATTGTTACTGACACATTGTCCCAATAGGGTGACATGTTAAGTTATGTACTTGTTCTTGCAGCTCAGGGCTTAGATGAGATGGAAGTATTTAGAGCGGAGAACTTCTAACTGTGTGTAAATATTAACACAGGAAAGAAAACTTGTGTGTTTTTGTTTGATGGCATGCTGGAGATTATTTTTCTCTTTCCTTTTGAAAGCAAGGGATTTTGTATTATACATCAAATACTCCTGAGCAATGCAGTGAGACGTTGAATATATAAGGGAATAGCTTAAAATCAGAAGCCTTTGCAGACTCAGTAAAGCAGTCCAGAACGTTTCAGGAACCACCATATCAATTTCCACCATCAACATGACACTCCGGAGCCAAGCAGACTATTCAACAATGACCTGAGGTTTTGTTTCATCTGAATGATTTGGAAGAGTTGTTCCTGGTTTGTTCCTTGAGGTGTGTTGGGGTTCTTAGATCTGAAGCGACTCAAATAAATTTCAGCAGATCTGTATGTGTATGCATGTAAATGTATAAGGGATACCAAAAATGAAGTGACAGAAATATATATATATACTCATACAACTCAGACGTACAAGCTAACAGGACATCACAGACTAATCAAGGATCCACCAAGAACTCTCCCACCAAACTGACAGGGCAAATTAACAATATATAAACAGAGAGCAAACCCAATTCTCTTCTAGCACTGATGCTGTTGCCTAGTTGGGTCATTAAACATCTGCAAGGAAACAACCAAGCTCAGAGAGCATCAAGGACCCCACAGTCCTCCTCCTCCTCCTCTTTTTCCTTCTTCTCCTCCTCCTCTTCTTCCTCCTTCTCCTTCTCCTCCTCCTCTCCCTTTTCCTCTTCCTACTCCTCCTCTTCCTCTTCCTCTTTCTCCTTCTCCTCCTCCTCCTCTTCCACTTCCCCTTCCCCTTCCTCCTCCTCTTCCTCTTTCTCCTTCTCCTTTTCCTCCTCTTCCTCCTAGTCTTCCTCTTCCTCTTCCTCCTTCTCAAACCCCACATCCTTCTATCACTGATTATATTACCTAGTTGGGTCAGGAATCATCTGCAAAGAAACAACCAAGCTCAGAGAGCATCAAGGACCCCACAGTCCTCCTCCTCCTCCTCTTCCTCTTTCTCCTTCTCCTCCTCCTCCTCTTCCACTTCCCCTTCCTCCTCCTCCTCTTCCTCTTCCTCTTTCTCATTCTCCTTCTCCTCCTCTTCCTCCTCCTCCTACTCTGCCCCTTCCTCTTCCTCCTCCTCCTCTTCCTTTTCCTCTTTCTCCTTCTCCTTTTCCTCCTCTTCCTCCTCCTCTCCTCTTCCTCTTCCTCCTCCTCAAACCCCACATCCTTCTATCACTGATTATATTACCTAGTTGGGTCAGGAATCATCTGCAAAGAAACAACCAAGCTCAGAGAGCATCAAGGACCCCACAGTTGTTCTCCTCTTTGTCCTCTTCTTCTCTGCAAACCCCATTCTTTTTTAATACTGATGATGTTACCTAGTTGGGTAATGAAACCCCAGGAAGAAAACAACTAAGTTCGGAGAACATCAAGAACCTTACAGTTGTCTTCCTCCCCTTCCTCCTCCTCTTCCTCCTCCTCCTCTCACCCAATATCCTTTTTAGCACTGATGATGTTCCCAGTTGGTTGATGAAATGACTGGTCCCCCACAGTTCATCCCGGAGCTGCAAACATTTTCTTCCATCAGTACAAAAATATATAGCTCTCTGTGTGTGTGTTCTTATCCTTGACTCTCCTTTGTTGTAAAACTCGATGGTTTTGAAAGATTATGGAGTACCACTTTTAACGTACAAGCCTACATGGCATTTCTAACTGTACTGCATCTCTCTCCCTTGATTCTTCTCTCCCCGTCCCTCACCACTCTTCAGAAGAAACACATCAATGGCTGATGAAATGGTATCTTGAGATTGGGTTGGTCTTTGATGTAGCTAGTTCGAATCTCCCCAGGCTCAAGGTTGACTCAGCCTTCCATCCTTTCTAAGGTAGGTAAATTGAGGACCCAGTTTGTGGGGGCAATAAGCTGACTTTGTATAAATATACAAAAGTATGAAGGCTATTGCTTAACTCACTGTAAGACACCCTGAGTCTCCGGAGAAGGGCGACATATAAATCAAATTAAAAAAAAAAAAAAAAAGAGGCAGCAAGAGATAGATTTCACTGTCATCTTGTGGTGATCCAGATGTTTGCAGTCCAGATGGAAATAATGGACCTTTTCTTAACTTTAGATGGGCCTAGGATTAAAGCAGGGTTGAAATCCAGCAGGTTCTGACAGGTTCTGGTGAACTGGTAGCAGAAATTTTGAGTAGTTCGGAGAACCAGCAAATACCACCTCTGGCTGGCCCCAGAGTTGGGTGGGAATGGAGATTTTGCAATATCATTCCCCCAGAAGTGAGGAGGGAATGGGGATTTTGCAGTATCCTTCCCCTGGAGTGGGGGGGTGGGAAGGGAGATTTTGCAGGATCCTTCCCCTGCCATGCCCCCCAAGCCACACAACACCCATCAAGCCACGCCCACAGAAACGATAGTAAAAAAAAATTGGATTTCATCACTGGATTGAATGTATCCAGAATCTTTACAGTAGTGGCAAAATTGTGGAAAACGTTTGGGAAAAGTGTATTTTTGAGGTTTGATGGTTAATAACACTTTTTTTTTTTTGGAGTTTCAAGATAATCCTATTCCACTGCTGGAATGGCCTTGGAATAGCCCAGACCTTAACCCAATTGAAAATCTATGGAGCCGACGAAAGAAACTGGTTAGTCAGAAGCGACCTAGAAATAAAACCCAGTTAACAGAAGCAACCATTCAAACTTGGTTTCACATGATAACAGCTGCAGAACTAAAAGACTTGGTTCACTCCATGGGAAGACATTGTAAGGCCATAATTCATGCTAAAGGTTACCCAACTAAGTATTAACTGACTTAGTGATCATTTTGGTATATCTCGTTTTTTTCTATTGTGATCATTTTTGTATATCTCATTTGTTCTACGTGTTTGACTTTTCTTCTTTATACTGTCACTGCTATTCTAATAGCAAATCCTTCATAAACTAACTTTATGTAAGACAAAACAGAAAAAAAAAAAAAAAAAACAAAAACAAATATAGGTTGTGTGTTTTTCTTTTTTAAAAAAAGTCTTTAAGGAATCAAAATTATGCTTCCTATAGCTGAACTTTGGAGAAAACAGATTTGAATAGTAAAACTGAAATTTAAGTGGCGTAGCAACTTCCCGAAAGGTTGATTTCCATGTCAAAAAAATCAAAGGCTCATTGATCAGGTAGATTATTCCTTCTCAGCTGCTTAAAAATATGACAGTATGTTTCTTGTATCTGCACAATAACTGTTTTTTTTTTCCTTTTGGGATAGATAATAAACTTTGCTCCGGGAGCTATAATAAATATTGCATACCAAGCAATTCCTCCCTCATTTTTTCTTCCTCCTGATTGCCAATCCAAACCCACAATCATGGCAAGTTCTTCTAGCACTTCTTAAAGAAATGACGGATAGCAAAAACTTTCCTGCCCTTTTTTTCTTTCCAGTTTAGAACACAGAACATAGAATGGAAAGAGTGCAGGAAAGAGCAACAAAGTGTTGTAACCCAGGCCCAAGTAGGTAGTAATCGATGCAAACAGTTCCAAAACAAACAGACTTTATTAGAACAGCTGAGAATTAACTCATTCTCAGCGTAGTCCAAACTAAATTAAAATAAACTCTTCTTTTTATATATAATTTTTATTAATATATTCTATACACCAATACACAAATAAAATATGCAATCCTGCAACCATGGTATAATATGATTACATTGTCCATAAGTATAAAGTCATTCCTTTATACATACATATTTGCCATCATATATATACATCATCATATATCTATTCTATCCCACCTTTTCTGGACCCAATCGTACCATACTTTCCAACTGTTATAAAATTCTGAATCTTTTTTACCATTGGTCAATCTAGTTAATCTATCTGATTCCGCACACTCATTAATTTTATATATTATTTTCAAATCTATCGGTAAGTATTGATTTTTCCACTCCTGTGCATACGCTAATCTTGCTGCAGTGATAATGTGAATCAACAAGAACCATAAATCTGATTTAACATTCAAAGGTTTTGCCCCAATAGGAAAATCTCAGGTCTTAATTCCAAATTAATCTGTGTAATTTCCAAAATCCATTGCCGTATTTTTTTCCAATATTGGAAAATATTGTGGGCAGGTCCACCATTGGTGAAAATAGGTTCCATTACTGCAACCGCACTTCCAACAGCAGGCAGATGTCCCGGGAAACATTTTAGCTAATCTCGCTGGGGGGAGATGACACCGGTAGATCATTTTATATATGTTTTCTTTATATGAGGAGGCCATGGTTAATTTCATATTTTTCAACCAAATCTTTGTTTATTTCAACCAAATAAACTCTTCATAACACAAATTCTTCAGTCTAATCACCAACCTTGGTGTAATTAGGCAAACCCCATCTCTGCCTCCGACGCAGAGTCCTCATCCGGGCCTTCCCCAGCCTCCAGGACTGGCCCATGTTCTTCGTCAGCCTCATTGCTGTCCGACTCCACTGCCAGCTCTGCAGGCTGCTGGCGAACCACAACACAAAGATGATTAAGGAGCTGGAAGCTAAAACACGTGAAGGACAGTTGAATGAAAAGAAAGGCTAGAGGTGATATGATAGTGGTGTTCAGTGGTGAAATCTGAACCGGTTTGCTACTGGTTCGCTGGCTGCACATGCACGCTGTGCACCAAGTACATGCGCCATACATGCCAAAAGGAGGCTTGGGTAAGTAGAACAGCGAGGGGGGGATCAGCTGTGCCTCACGATTTAGCTTCACTAGAAAGCAGGATTTCTTGCTTTCTAGGAAAGCTAAACCATGCGGCGCAACTGATCATCGGAAATACCGGTTCGGAGGAACCAGTAGCTTTTTTTTAACTATTGGTTCGACCAAACTGGTAGCTTTTTTTAACTACCGGTAGCATTTCACCCCTGGTGGTGTTCCAATATTTGAAGGATTGCCACATAGAAGAGGGAGTCAACCTATTTTCCAAAGCACCTGAAAGCCAGACAAGAAACCATGGGTGGAAACTAATCAAGGGAGAAGCATCCTAGAACTTGTTCTGCCCCAGCTTCGGATTCCCAGAGAATGTGACACACACCAAGCTTCGCAAACACTGTTTAATTCCAAACAAACCCCTTTCAAGAATGCAGGCTTCCCGTGCAAAGGGTCCTTATCAAAGTTATTAAGAACAAAGTCCGACAACGGTTGGCAACCAGCCCAGAAAACCAGATATGAGAAGTTGCTCGCTCTCCAAGATGCTCTGTAGTAATGAGACGTTGTTTCTAACAAGAAAGCACTAGCTGCGTGCGACTTAAATAGGCTAAGGGAGTGGCCAATTATCCTCAAGCCTTACTCTTGAGGAGACCTCCTCCTCCTGAGTAGCCACTCCTGCCTTTTGGCAGCCCTGCGTGCCTGAGCATTGAGGAGAGGCTCCTCCACTTCGCTCTCTCCACTGGAAGGAGCCTCTGGAGGTTCTGAAGGCCCTGGCTGAGTCTCTGCCTCTGGCATCACATCCTCTTCGGCCTCCTCGCTGTCCAACATGAGCACCGGCTGTGCCAGCTGCTGGCACGACACCACACCAGCCTCCTCATCGTCGGGATCAGCCACGATCCACGCAGGCCGCTGGCGGGCCACAACAGAACTAAGGAGAAATTTCCTGATGTTGGTTTTGAATTTTAGCTGAGCATCCTACAGGCACACAGAAGTCATATAACGGAGCAAAACTCACCTAACAAATGTCTCAATTACCCACTGAAATATTGGGTTCAACTGTGGTCATAAGTCGAGGACTACTTTTACTTTTTTGGGTCTGTGCCTGAGATTTTCTCAGCCAAAATTCCCATGAGGTGTGTGAATTGACGCCTTCCCATTGTCACTCAAGTGATTCTTTAGCGTTTCCTTAATTTGTTTATTTGGTCTATTTATAAGGCAGTCCTCATTGAGCGACCACACTTGCGATTGGCAACTCCGTCACTGAGTGCTGCAGTTGCTAAACAGAAAAATCCCACAACCTTATGAGCAAGATATTGGCTACTTACCCAGTGGTCTCACATAATTTTACCAGCAGTTGGCCCAGCACCAGAAATATGAGTGTGCGTGCGGTCCACAGATGTGTGCGGTGTCACAAAACATGGCAATTTGCTCGGATGCGCTGTCCAAACGTGTGGCATCAAAAACACAGCAATATAGGACAGGATTGCACCAGGGTGGGTGGGCGGCCTACCTCTCACCCACAGGTCACCACTACCGGTTCGTTTGAACCACTCCGAACCGGCTGAATACCACCTCTGTACTTATCTAGGATTGATTAAAAAAAAACTCCACGCCTGAACAAACATTGGTGAAAGCAGACTTTAATTGCATTTTATCTTGACTTGACTGCTGTCTCTCTCTGGCTTCACACATGAACACTGCGGTAAATCACAGCTCCCCCCGGTTAATAAAGCTTTAATTCAATTCTCAACAAGACTTTGCAGGAGATTCCCAGACATGACTCCACAAGACAAGAAAGTTGATTGCAGACAAAAAGGATGCCTCCAGTCCAACGGTGGATAGATCTTCACTGCAGTTAAGAAGTCTCGAGGTTCATCTGTGTCCAAAGATTAAAGTTTAAAGTCCCTTTCTTCCTCTCTTCTGAATGAATAGTACTTAGTGAGTTACTTGATGGAGATTTGAGATACATTTATGTGACAGTGGGGTCAGTGGTGGGTTTCAATTTTTTTTACTACTGGTTCTGTGGGTGTGGCTGGGTGGGCGTGGCATGGCATGGTGGGCATGGCAGGGGAAGGATACTGTAAAATCCTCATTCCTACCCTACTCCAGGGGAAGGTTACTGGAAAACCCCCACTTCCACCCGATCAACTGGGACTCGGGAGGCATAGAATAGATGGGGGGGCGGGGCCAGTCAGAATTTTTGCTACCGGTTCTCTGAACTACTCAAAATTTCCACTGCCGGTTCTCCAGAACTGGTCAGAACCTGCTGAAATCCACCTCTGCGTGGGGTCCTTGGTGCTCTCTGAGCTTTCCTGTTTTCTTGCAGACATTTTGTTACCATACCAGGTAACCAGAGGCAGGATTCACATAATTTACCTACCGGTTCACCCAGCACCGAAAATGTGAGTGCTCACGCCACCTCCACACATGCACCCAGCCTTCTGCGCATGCGCTTTGCTCGCATGGATGCATTCCGCACATGCGCCCAGCCTCAAAAACGTGTGTTGTGGCTCCGTTGCCTGAGCCTGGGCTATCGACAGATGCAGACTCTGAGAGCGAGGGAGAGGAGTTGGCAAGGCCTCCCTCTCCAGGACCCTCCTCTCTGGCAATGCCTCCAGAGGACCCCGAAGGCCAAGAGATAGGCCCAAAGCCAAGCACATCCCCGCAGCCACAGTGGACAGTGATGAAGGAGATAAGTTCTGGCTGGATCCTCGACAGCGGCGCAGGGAGAAGCATGCGCAGCAGAGGGGAAGGCATGCCAGAGATTAGCTGAGTCACTGGACCACACCCCACAGGGTATAAATGTGGGTGTGGTGGCCGGTTCAGTTTGTGACGAGCAAAAACTAGAAATAATTCATGATCTCTGTGTTACTGGACTTCTGCCTGCCTTGTCGGACTGCATTTGGACTAATCCTTGTATTGCTGAAACTTTGCCTGCTTTATCGGAATGCTTGCAGTCTAATCTTTGTTTTGTGTGAGTAAAGTCTGATTTTGCAGCTAGCCACTGGGTTGCTGCCAGCTTTATCTTCAAAGACTTTGTCGTGTGGCTTATTAACTCTGGGCCATCTGTGGGGGTGCGTGTGTGGGACGGGGACAGAACATCGTGCCTAAATAGGACAGCATAGAGCCGGGGTGGGGGTGACGAGGAGGCGAGGGCCCACAATTTCCGCTACCAATTCACCCGAACCGGTCCAAACCAGCTGAATACCAGCTCTGCAGGTAGCACAATCCGTGCTATCCCAAAGTTGCTTTTTTTTCCCCTTCAAAATACTTAGTGAACAGTACATTGTCTTACTCTATACGGAATTTTGGTAACAATGATAGTATTAATTAAATATACATAATAATATTCTTTCCGCTTCTCAGATTTACATATACATTGTAATTACTGTATAATGTATTATAGTTTGTAGCAGTATACAAAGTAGTGTTTTTCCAAATTCTACTTTCTGTCTCTTACTACCAGAATACAACAATAAGAGGGGCGTGGTGGTTCAGCAGCTAAGATGCTGAGCTTGTCGATCGAAAGGTCGGCAGTTCAGCGGTTCGAATCCCTAGTGCCGCGTAATGGGGTGAGCTCCCGTTACTTGTCCCAGCTTCTGCCAACCTAGCAGTTCAAAAGCACATAAAAAATGCAAGTAGAAAAATAGGGACCCCCCTTTGGTGGGAAGGTAACATTTCTTTCTTTCTTTCTTTCTTTCTTTCTTTCTTTCTTTCTTTCTTTCTTTCTTTCTTTCTTTCTTTCTTCCTTCCTTCCTTCCTTCCTTCCTTCCTTCCTTCCTATCTATCCATCCACCCACCCATCCATCTACCCACCCACCCACCCATCCATCTATCCATCCACCAACCTACCTACCATCTACCTACCTACCTACCTACCTACCTACCTATCAATATGCTGACTTTGTAAACCACCCAGAGAGATGCTGTAAAGTACTATTTTTTTTAAAATTTGATTTATATGCCACCCTTCTCCGGAGACTCAGAGTGGCTTACAATGCACTAAGCAATAGCCTTCATACTTTTGTATATATTTATACAAAGTCAGCTTATTGCCCCCACAAACTGGGTCCTCATTTCACCTACCTTAGAAAGGATGGAAGGCTGAGTCAACCTTGAGCCTGGTGAGATTCGAACCTGCAGAAATTGCAGGCAGCTGTGTTAATAACAGGGTGCTTTAAACCACTGTACTACCAAGGCTCCTATGGAGCGGTATATAAATCTAATTGCCATTGCTAGTGCTAGCGCTATTTTTCGCATGACCGTTGCACCATCCCTATGATGCCGTGATCCAAATTCAGGTGCTTAGCACCTGGGATATATTTATGACAGTTGCCGTGTCCTGGAATCACGTGATCCCGTTTGTCAACGTTCTTACAAGCAAAGTCAGCGAGGAAGCCAGGTTCACTTAGGCAAACCATGTAACAACTGGAGCTATTCACTTAATGGCTGTGACCAAAAAGGGTCATAAATTGGGGGGGAAATTCACTTCACAACTGCCCCTCTTAGCAACAGAAATGTTGGTCCTAAATTGAGAACTACTTGTGTTGTGTTGGCAGAGAGAGCCAGGGTTTCTGTGTCCCTCTGCATTCACATCTATTTATCACTGCTTTAAACACCCTTCCTCTTAGCTACCTCTTTTCCACGGAACACAGAGGTCTCCGGTGGCTTTTATTAACCTTCATGTTAGGATTGATGAGGAACTATTTAGGCCTTATAAAGAAAGCCAGAGGAAGAAAAGGCCATTGGAGACCATATCAAAGCAGGTGAGCATGCAAGCAAACAAATAATGCCTGAAAGAAATCTAATGTTCCACTAAGTGGCTGCTAGCCAGGACTTTCAAGTCCTGCCTGAACATTTCACCGAACGTGAAATGCAAAAAGAAAGGAAGGCAAAGGTCTGAGATAAATCCTGCGATATCAAGAGGCTTATGACAATGTCGGCTGGCAACCCCCAGGGGGAGAGCCTTCTCTGTGGTGGCACCTACCCTCTGGAACGATCTACCCCCAGAGATACGAGTGATCCGAGACCTCCAGACATTTCATCGGGCCCTAAAAACTTACTTTTTTCAGTTAGCCGGGCTGGCCTGATTCCATGTTGGTTTTAAAATTTGATACTGATTTTTAATTGAAATGTTTTAAATTATGGGCCAAATTTCATTTATTTTTAAAATTATTTTAACTTTTGTGTATAAATGTTTTTATTTTGGCTGTTCACCGCCCTGAGTCTGAAAGGAGAAGGGCGGTATACAAATCTAACAAAAGATAAAGATAATTGAGCCCCAGATTTCTGCTGCTAGGTGAGACGGTTGATAAGCGGAGTTTTGTTCTGACCCAGCTTCCCAAACATGACAAACCCTCTGAAGCTAACTGAAAGATTCCTTTATTAGGAGTGTCGGCAGCCCCAGCAAAAAGTTGCTCTCTCAACGCAGGCTAACAAGTCCGTCCATCCAGAAGATGAATAGTTATCTGCCACATCTATTCATCTCTGCCCCCTGCCTTTTATCCCCAGAGCTAGGGTAGGGTTTCGCTAGCAGTGGTGGCTCTTCCATGCCAAGGACCGGCCCATAGATTTCCACTGCTCTCCTCTCCTCTGCCTTCTGTGCATCCGTACGTCAGGCACTGGACCCAGCTCTTCCTCATCAGCCACCTCCAGACCTGGGGGCCTGTTGACTCTCCATCTGAGGGCTGATGGATGGCCCAGGCTCCGCCTCTCTCTCTCTCTCTCTCCCACTCTGAGCTCCCAGGTTGCCCTGTTGCTGACCTTGACTCCCACGCCTCCTCCTTCTCCTCCTCTAATTGCCATTACCGAATGTGAAATGCAAAAAGGCAGGACTGAAAGGAAGAAAAATCCTGCGATATCAAGAGGAAGAACACCGGTTAGTCCTCAGCTTACGACCATAATTGACCCCCCAAATTTCTGCTGCTAGGTGAGATGGTGGTGAAGTGAATTCTGCTCCATTTTACGACCGTTCTCACCCCATTTTGGGAAGTGAATCCCTGCGGTTGGTCAGTTAATCTGACCTCCCCGTTGACTTTGCTCGTCAGAAGGTCACAAAAAAGAGGATCACATTTATTTATTTATTTATTTATTTATTTATTTATTTATTTATTTATTTATTTATTTGGTTCGATTTATATGTCACCCTTCTCCGGAGACTCAGGGCGGCTTACAATGCGTTAAGCAATAGCCTTCATACTTTTGTATATACCTGCTTAGTAGGGTTTCCCCCTCCCCCAAGCGGTGTTCTTTTTTATACAAAGTCAGTTTATAGCCCCCACAATCCGGGTCCTCATTTTACCTACCTCGGAAGGATGGAAGGCTGAGTCAACCTTGAGCCTGGTGAGATTCGAACTTGCAGTAATTGCAGGCAGCTGGTGCTACTTAACAGCACTTTAGTCTGCTGCGCCACCAAGGCCCCCATGTGACCCCGGGGACACTGCAACCTGTCATAAATATGAGTCAGTTGCTAAGGGTTGGAATTTGGAGCATGTGACCATGGAGATGCTGCAAGGGTTGTCAATCACTTTTTTCATTGCTGTTGTAACTTTGAATGGTCACTAAACAAACTGTTGTAAGTTGAGGACTATCTGTACTTTGCCATACATTGAAAACATTTTGTAAACCAGGTCTCTCTGTCTCCTAGCTTTTGTCTAAATTTACATTATTTTCATCCATGACCCTATCTAATCATGTCCTCCTCTTGCCATCCCTTTCTCTATTTCTCTTCCATCTTTCCCAACATCAGAGTCTTCTCTCAGGAGTCCTTCCTTCTCATTAGGTGGCCAAAGTATTTGAGCTTCAGCTTCAGGATCCGTCAGAGTTGATTTCCTTTAGGATCGACTGATTGAATCTCCTTGCAGTCCAAGGGGCCCTCAAGAGCCTTCGCCAACACCACAGTTCAAAAGCATCAATGCTTCGCCACTCAGCCTTAGATTGAGAGAGTTGAAAGGGGCCTTGTAGGTCATCTAGTCCAACCCCCCCCCCACCCAAGCAGAAGATCCTATACTATTTCTGACAAATGGCAGTCCAATCTCTTCTTGAAAGCCTCCAGTGATGAAGCTCCCACAACTTCCGAAGACAACTTCTGTTCCATCTGTTGATTGTTCTCACTGTCAGGAAATTTCTCCTTATTTCCAGGTTGAATCTCTCCTTGGTCAGTTTCCATCCATTATTCCTTGTCTGGCTTTCAGGTGCCTTGGAAAATAGGTTGACCCCCTCCTGTCTGTGGTAGCCCCTCAAATATTGGAAGAGTCCTATCATGTCTCCCCTGGTCCTTCTCTTCACTAAACTAGCCATGCCCAGTTCCTGCAACCATTCTTCATATGTTTTAGTCTCCAGTCCCCTCATCATCTTGGTTGCTCTTCTCTGCACTCTTTCTAGAATCTCAACATCTTTTTTATAATGTGGTGACCAAAACTGGATGCAGGATTCTAGGTGTGGTCTTACTAAGGCTTTATAGAGTGGTATTAGTACCTCCCGTGATCTTGATTGTATCCCTCTGTTAATGCAATTTAGGATTGCATTGGCTTTGCAGTGCACTGCTGCTGCACTGTTACTTCTTATCTTGCTCTCAGGTGCTTTAGAAAATAGCTTGACTCCTTCCTCTCTGTGGCAGCCCCTCAAATATTGGAAGACTGCTCTCATGTCTCCCCTGGTCCTTCTCTTCTCTTCACTAGACTAGCCATGCCCAGTTCCTGCAACCATTCATTGTATATTTTAGCCTCCAGTCCCCTCATCATCTTGGTTGCTCTTCTCTGCACTCTTTCTAGAGTTTCAACATCTTTTTTATAATGTGGTGACCAACTTTCGCAGCCATACATTAAAACTGGGAAAACTATAACTTCCACTAGGTGGATCTTTGTTGACGAGGTGATGTCTCTGCTTTTGAATATTCTGGGGGAGGGGGGGAACCTTCTCTAATGGATTCTACCTCAGACAGGGAGATGGTATAGATGGCCTTCAAGATGATTTGAGAAGCATGGACACTTTCCATGTCATTCGAAGAGAGAATTCTATGGACTGCAGGTTCCGCCAACGGGAATTATCTCTGCAATGAAAATGTGATGGAACAAGGAGGGGGGAGAGAGAGAGAGAGAGAGAGAAAGAGAGAGAGAGAGAGAGGGAGAGAGAGAGGGAGGGAGGGTGGGAGGGAGGGAGGGAGGGAGAGAGAGTGGTGTCTGAATGTAAGAAAGAGAGGAGACATAAAATTATCCTGCTGGCAGATAAAAGCCGATCTGCCTGCTTTTGACAAGGCATAGCTATTCTTTCCAACTTTGTATCCTGGAGACAGTGAGTAGGCTGTAATTTCTTGCTGGGTTTTCTTTTGTCTCTGCTTTCTGCCTCCTCCTCATCCTTCTCTCTCTCTCTCTCTCTCTCTCTCTCTCTTTCTTTCTTTCTCTCTCTCTCTCACTCTGTCTCTCTCATCTCTGGAAAACAGCATTGTGCCAGGACTAAGTTGAAACAGGCTGAACTAATTCATCCTGTGACCTTTGGGTAACTTTGGAACAAACTGATTTAATGGCACTTAATATGTCAATGAGCAGAAGCCTCAAAGATGCCGCGTATATGTATGTATGTATGTATGCATGTATGTGTGTGTGTGTGTGTGTATACAAACATATATATGTAGGTCTTTGGTTATTCGGGTCTTCTCCCACGTAAAATTGGAAGTGTCTTGGCGACGTTTTGACGAAGTCTCATTCGTCATCTTCAGGCTGGTGTTCTCGGCTTCGTGCTTCCAGGAGCAATGTGAGATCGCAGCTGTCTCTTCCTTTTAACTGCTAGTGGGGGTGTGAGCTGATTGGGTGGGAACTTGGCTGTGTTCTGATTGGGTGGAGGTGTGTTCTGATTGGTTAGAGGCTTGGCTGTGCTCTGATTGGATGGGGGGGTTGGTTGTGCTCTGATTGGCTGAGTGTGTGTTCTGTTTGGGTGGGGGCTTGGTTGTGCTCAGCTTAGTCTGAGTTGTAGGGGGATACTCAGACTAAGCTGAGCACAACCAAGCCCCCACCCAAACAGAACACACACTTTTACCAGCAGACCCTTTGCTGCCCATTGGGAAACTAAGATAGATCTATTTCGGCCTTATAAGGCCTCATCAGTTAGCCACACCCTCATCTCATGTATCCTCCCTGTAAAGGTACAATATTTGTTTTTCTTTCTTTTCCGTAGGTTTTATGTGTATGTCTCTTTAGCCAGGTTCTACCTACGTAAACCAAGATATTATGCAGCCCTAGTTCAGTGAAATCACAATTCACTAGTTTCTGGGCTTTTTTTTTTTTTTTTTCTGGCAGCCAGCAGAAGAAGAAATACATAAAATATGAAAAAGAAAGAAAAACATACATGCATACATATCTCAAATTTATATTTCGGTGATAAAGAAATAAAGGGAGACTAGTATAGATCTATTTCAAGCTATTTAGCTCTCATCAGCTAGCCATACCTTTACTTGGATTTGAACTTGGGCTGCCTGCATGTTAGGCAGTTGTACTAATCTCTGAACCACAAGTTCTCCTCCCTTTATCATCTTGAGGCAGGGGAGAGATTAAGTGTTTTTCTATCGAAGCACCTGGTCTACCCCAATATGGGAGGGAGCATACTGCTTCCCTTTCGTCTTTCAGCTCCAATCCAGGAGCTCTCAAGCAGTCGCATTCACGACAATCCATTTTATACCAAATTTATATTTTGCTGATAAATACTGTAGCTTCAAATAGCTTGAAATAGCTTGAAATAGATCTATACTAGTCTCCTTTTATTTCTTTATCAGCGAAATATAAATTTGTTATAAAATGGTTTGTCGTGAATGCGACTGCTTGAGGGCTCCTGGATTGGAGCTGAAAGGCGAAAGGGATGCAGTATGCTCCCTCCCATATGCTGGGGCAGACCAGGTGTCTCGATAGAAAAACACTTTATGTATATATAAAGAGAATGTTTAGGGGATATTAGCAGGGGTGAAATGCTATCGGTTCACTCTGGTTTAGGCAAACAGGTAGTGATAAAAACTACCAGTTCGGGCGAACCAGTAGTAAAAAAAAAAAGCTACCAGTTCAGTTGAACCAGCAGTTTAAAAAGCTACCGGTTCAGGCAAACCGGTAGTTTAAAAAAGCTAGCGGTGTCAGCTTTGGAAGCCATATTAGGCCAGAAGCTTCCATGCTGCCACCTTCTCATGTGTGGGAAAGTAGGAGGGGGGGGTTAGTAGAGGTGTTGTCTGTAGACTTAATAGCATTCTTCCTGTCAATCAAGTTCAGGGTGATCCTGCATCTGGAGGAGTGGTCGGAGTGAGGTCTCGAGATGGGACGGTGGTTGATCGGGGCATGTGATTGACTGAGGAGTGAGGGGATGATTTTTGGGGTTTTGATTTACTAAGGGAAAACCCGGACCTCTCAGATTCGGGTTTTTCCAGATGTGTCAGTTTACCTATCCTAGTAAAGAGAACTTTGAAAAATGCTTGCTTCAGAGTCTTTCCTTGGAGCTGGGTTTTTTTCTGGAACGCTGACAGCTGGTTCCTCTGAACCGGTGTTTCCGATGATCAGCTGTACAGCGGGGTTTAGCTTTGCTAGAAAGCAGGAAATCACCACTGGACATTAGCCAACGTCATATCCTCCGTTTCCAACTATGGGATAGCCATCCCGGAGAAGACATGGATAGGGCTGACGTTCCACAGGAAATCTAACTGATCTGATTGTCTTTCTAGTCAATTTTATGACCTTCCTTGCCACCGTTGTTAAGCGAAGAGCTGCAGTGATTAAATTAGGAACCGCGTTGTTAAGTGAATGCGGCTTCCCCATTGACTTTGCTTGTCAGGAGGTGGCAAAAGGTGATCACATGACACCCCCCCAGGACATTGCAACCGTCATAAGTATGAACCAGTTGCCAAACGTCCAAATTTTGATCGCAAGGATGCTGCGATGGTCATAAGTGTGAAAGCTTATCATTCAGTCTTTTTTTTTTTTCAGTACCGTTGTAACTTTGAACAGTCACTGTACAATGAATCATTGTAAGTTGAGAACTACCTATACTTGACCTGGACAGCCATCTATCAGAAACAGTATAGGATTCCTGCGAGAGCAGGGGGTTGGACTAGAGGACCTCCAAGGTCCCTTCCAAATCAGTTCCTGTTATCTAATAGTTCAGGTCCTTTGGCTTCGATCCCCTGCTCATAAAGTAACCAGAACCCAAATTTATTTTCTAGGAAACAACGAGAACAACGTTTTAGCTATTAATTAATTAGTAACAGAACCTTCTTTAATCAATCTATCAATCTTTAATCTTTGTTTTTACCTGATATTGAAATCTCTGTTGTTCATTCCTCCGGCTATTTCTAGGAGAGTTTCTTAAGCTGTACCCTTTTCACTACAATTTTCTTGCCATTTTTTTTTTAATCAGGTTGTGCATCTGCCTTTTCTTTATGAAGCCCACCTCTCTCCTGCCATGAATTCAGATTTATTTTTCTTCCCCTCTTTCCCTTGGAACAAACGAATATAGGCAGTCAAGGAAAAGACCCACTGAAGTGTCAAATGCAACTTGAAAATGTTACAATGCTGGCTTGAAATTTACATGGGGTTAGCTTGGCCCAAACAAGACGAGAAATCATCATTTATTTATATTGTTATTTTTTCTCCCTGATTTAACCTTTATTTGACAAGGAAGCCTTCTGAAATATTAATTGCCTTTCCCTCATTCAACCCACTTCCAGTCTTGCAGAACGCGAAGAAAAAGGAAACAGCAGAGAAATACCTGCTGACAATATTGTAGGCTGGGGATCCTTGGTGGGATGGGAAAAGATGCCAAAAGGAGAAGGAAAAAGCTTGGATTTCAGAGAAAAGTCCAGGTTTCAGTAGAAAAAAGAAACCCACAATAGACTTCTTAGGCCCAGTATTAGTACTTTTTTTTCCTCTCCCCCCCCCACTTTTTTTCCTTTATTAAAAACAAAAGAAAGAGAGACAGAGACAGAGAGAGCGAGACAGAGAGACAGTGACAAGGAGAGACACACAGAGAGAGACACACAGAGAGAGAGACAGAGAGAGAGAAAGAGAGAGAGAAAGAGAGAGAGAATGAAGGATAAATGATAGGTAGATAAATGATGGAAAGAAATTAAATTAGATAGATAGATAGATAGATAGATAGATAGATAGATAGATAGATAGATAGATGATAGATAGAAATAGAGAAAGAGATGATAGAAAGAAATGAGATAGATGATAGATAGATAGATAGATAGATAGATAGATAGATAGATAGATGATAAATACAGTGGTGGGATTCAGCCGGTTCGGGCCGGTTTGGACGAACCAGTTGTTAAATTTCTGGCTAGCCCCACCTCTTCCCACCTTGCCCCTTCCAGGAGTCCCCACGCACCCCGTTTTTGCTCCCAGGAGGCTGCAGGGAGGCCCCCATGGCCCATTTTTTGCTCCCAGGGGGATGCAGGAGGCCGAGTGCTGCCTGTCACACCCCCTGGCCACGCCCACCATGGCCACACCCATCCAGCCGGTCATTAGGGCAGAGAACCGGTTATTAAATTATTTGAATCCCACCACTGGATAGATAGATAAATTAACTTCACCCATGCCTCTTTCAAATTCCATTCTGTTACTTTAGGCCTATTTCTTCAATTTGTCGGGGTGATTTTTAATTTTAATTTCTGTTTTCTAGAATGAAATATGGATACATGTCTCGGATGAAACAGAAATGGAGAATCAAAGAATCAATTAAATTATATACTGGAACAGCAGGATATTCAGTGGTCTTTTCTCTTTTTCTCCTCCTCCTCCTTCTTTTCCTTCTCCTCCTCCTCCTCTTCCCCTTCCTCCTCCTCCATTTCCTCCACCTCTTTTTCCTTTCCTCCTCCTCCTCCTCTTCTTCCTCCTCCTCCCCCTTTTCCTCCTCCTCCTCCTCCTCCTCCTCCTCCCCCTTTTCCTCCTCCTCCTCCTCCTCCCCCTTTTCCTCCTCCTCCTCCTCCTCCTCCTCCTCCTCCTCCTCCTCCTCCTTTTCCTTTCCTCCTCTTCTTTGAAGAGCTTGATTCCACCCCCTTCTGAGTCCTTTTGTCAAGATAGCTCTCCCAGGGAATTGATCTTGAAAAAGAGAGATGCAATTGATTATGAGTTTCTCTCTGCCTACCAAAAACCAATTGAGATATTCTGCATTTATAACAGGGCTTAAATTTTTTAGCACTTCTGCAGCATATAGAATGCCCATAACTAGGGCCTAACGCTGCTTTCTGCATAGCCTCGCTAACTCAAAATTGTCCCGGAAAAGACAATTCTTTTCAATTATAAGGTTCTCTTCCTGATTTTACTTCAGAATTATCTGATGGAGAATCTAAGCTGCAGGAAGTGAGTGTGCAGGATGAACATGCGTGCAAGACAGAGGAACAGGGATGGGCTCCTGGGGGTTCGGCAGGGTTTGAGCGAATCTCTTGGTAAGGATCTCCGGGTTTCGGCAAACCCCTGGATTTGTCACCCATGGCTGGCCACGCCCACCTTGCCTCACCCCTCCCAGGAGTCTCCACGCAGCCCGTTCATCATTCTAGATAAGCGCAGGGGCTGCACGGACGGTCTGAGAGGGCAAAAAATGGGCCTACCAGAGGTTCCAGAAGTCCAGAAATGGGTCTGTTTCCGGCCTCCGGAGGGCTTCCAGACCCCGGGGAAAGCAGTTTTCACCCTGTCGGAGGCTCGAAGAAAGTCTCTGGAGCCTGGGGAGGGTGAAAAATGCCCCCCACCCCACTGTGGTACAGGCGGCCAACTAGGCCATGCCCACCATGGCCACGCCCACCCAGCAATGGGGCAGCCAACCTGTTGCTAAAGGATCTGAAGCCCACCCCTGCAGAGGAAGAAGATGGGAGTCTTTCAGTCTAAGAGTATTGTTTTTGTAAGAAGCTTTGTGTTCAACTGTAAAACAAAACCAGACATAACAGAACAGAATAACGGAGTTGGAAGGGACCTTGGAGGTCTTCTAGTCCACCCCTCTGCTTAGGCAGGAAACCCTACACCACTTCAGACAAATGGCCACCCAACACCGTCTTAAAAACTTCCAGTGTTGGAACATTCACAACTTCCGGAGGCAAGTTGTTCCACTGATTAATTGTTCCAACTGTCAGGAATTTTCTCCTTAATTCCAGGTTGCTTCTCTCCTTGATCAGTTTCCATCCACGTTTGTCCAGATCCCGTCAAGTGGCCTATCTATAGCTTAGTTAAGACATTACAAAAAATGCTCCCAAATCTCTTCTTTTAATTTTTTTTTGAAGGGCCTGCAGCCAGGGAAAGCTTCTCTCTTTTGCGTGGGATGGACAAACAATATTTACGGGCAGCGCAAAGCTCTGCCTTCAGCAATTTCCAAGGTCAAACAAGAATAAATGGTCCAAGCCAACCCATGAAATAAGGGAAGGGAAAGGCCATCGTTCGACTTAACGGGGGCTGCCAGAACATTTCAGACCAGTGCAGTGTTCAGGGATAAAATAGAGTTTTAATTAAATGGAACACGCACAGTGGAACGAGGCTGGGGTCTGAACGCCAGAATTGCCCTCTTCCATTTTCGCGCAGTGTAGGCTCGGAGCCTACCGAACGGAGCGCTAATAGAGATATAAGTTTTCTGAAATGGCCCTCAACAGCTGAACAGCTCCGATTCCCAGGAGGAATCACGGAACAGCCTGCACCAAATCAACTCAATTGCGAAGGCTTTTTAAAAATCAGATCACCCAACTCCGTCTCCTGCATCCTCCTGAATGAAAGCGTTGAAGAAGCCTTCAAAAGTTATCCCATCCAGTTGAAATGGCCACCCTGGCAGTACTTAAACAGAGTAGAATAACAAGAGTTGGAAAGGACCTCAGAGGTCTTCTAGTCCAACCCCCCTGCTCAGGCGGAAAGGGCTTGCAATCTGAGAGTCCTCCTGGATATGCAGCTGTCCTTGGAGGAACATCTGACGGCTGTAGCCAGGGGGACCTTCTGTCAGGTTCGCCTGATTCGCCAGTTGGGGCCCTTTCTTGATCGGGATTCCCTGTGCACAGTCACTCATGCCCTCGTCACCTCTCGCCTGGACTACTGCAACGCTCTCTACATGGGGCTCCCCTTGAAGAGCACCCGGAGGCTCCAACTGGTCCAGAATGCAGCCGCGCGGGTAGTCACGGGAGCCGCATGGCGCTCCCATACAACACCTCTCCTGCGCGAGCTGCATTGGCTCCCAGTGGTCTTCCGGGTGCGCTTCAAGGTGTTGGTTATCACCTTTAAAGCGCTCCATGGCATAGGACCTAGTTATCTTCGAGACCGCCTGCTGCTACTGATGGCCTCCCATCGACCCGTGCGCTCCCACAGAGAGGGCCTCCTCAGGGTGCCATCAGCCAAACAATGTAGGCTGGTGACCCCCAGGGGGAGGGCCTTCTCTGTGGGGGCACCTACCCTCTGGAATCAGCTGCCCCCAGAGATAAGGAGAATCCAAGACCTCGGTGCCTTCCGCCGTGCCCTTAAAACCTTCTTTTTCCAGCAAGCCAGGCTGGCCTAACACTTTTTAAAATGTTTTTAATTGTCTGTTATTGTTTTTAATCATGGGGCCAAATTTATATATATCTTTTTAATTGTATTTTAATGTTTGTAGTTTATGCTTTTACTTGGCTGTTCACCGCCCTGAGTCCTCAGGAAGAAGGGCGGTATACAAATTTAAAAATAAATAAATAAATATGCCAGGGGTCTGCAATCTCAAAGAGCCATTTCGACCCGTTTCCCACAGAAAAGAAAACACCGGGAGCCACAAAACCCTTCCTATGCCTGACTATTTCTTGAGCGGCCACAAAACTAGCATATGTAGTTGAATTAAATGTTCTGTTTTCTTCTGAAACTTTTCTTTTCTTGGATTTATCCATGGTTGGCCTACCGTGGGTTGAAAAGCTCAATAAATCGTGTGCTGGCGGTTGATGCACATTGGTGGTTGTGATGCATATTTTGAGTGACAGGGAGCTGCAGCAGAGGAGTGAAAGAGCCACATGCGGCTCCAGAGCCACAGGTTGCTGACCCCTGCCCTATACCAGTGATGGCTAACCTTTTTCTCATTGTGCACTAAAAGCGTGCATCCACATGCATGATAGCATGGACGCATGCCGGCACCCATAATCCCCCCACGCATAGGCACACAACCCCCCATGCTCCCCCTGCCCCCCAACATGCGCACGCAACCCCCCACCTTCCCCCCATGCAGGGGCACACGTCCCCTCCGCCCCCCATTTTGGGCCTAGCAGGCCTCCCTGAACCGTCCTGGGCCCAAAAATGGGCTGTGTGGGGGTGTGCCATCCCCTCGCCCCCCGTTTTGGGCCTAGCAGGCCTCTCTGCACTCTCCTGAGCCCAAAAACAGGCCATGGGGTGGCACGCCACATTCCCCCTCACTGCCCTCCATGCATGCGCGTGAGACCTGTGCCCCTCCCACATGTGCCCTGCCTCCACGCACATCCTGAAAATCAGCTGGTCGGCAGGAGACACGCACACATACGCAGTGGAGCTGAGTTGAACGACAGCTCGCGTGCCCGAAGAGAGGGCTCTGCATGCCAGCTGTGGCACACGTGCCATAGGTTTGCCATCATGGCCCTATAGAGCCTTGGTGGATCAGCGGACTAAAGTGCTTTTAAAGTAGCTCTTAGCTGCCAGCTGCCTGCAATTACTGCGAGTTCAATTCTCACCAGGCTCAAGGTTGACTCAGCCTTCCATCCTTCCGAGGTAGGTAAAATGAGGACCCGGTTTGTGGGGGCAATAAGCTGACTTTGTATAAAAAAGAACACCGCTTAGGGGGAGCCGAAAGCCCTACTAAGCAGGTATATACAAAAAGTATGAAGGCTATTGCTTAACACATTGTAAGCCGCCCTGAGTCTCCGGAAAAGGGCGGCATATAAATCGAACCAATCAATCAATCAATCAATCAATCAATCAATAGCAGTTCAGACCAATTTCTTTTTTGAAAGCCTCCAGTTGATACGGCAGCCACAACTCTGAAGGCCAGCTGTCTCACTGGTCAATTGTTCTCCCTGTCAGGAAATTTCTCTTTAGTTCTACGTTTGCTTCTCTCCTTCACATTCCAAGTTTTATATTTTTTATCTTTTACAAACATGTCAATGCGTGAACAGTGTGGTCATACATGTTGATACAAATAAAATAGTATTAATCATATTTGTTTCATTTTAACAAGCTTACACAATTCTAGTAATAATATACATATTTTTTATTAAATTATAATCTTTCGTTATTCAGTTGTTCAGTATTTCAATGTGTCATTTTTATGCCAATCACCCTATTCCAAGTGCCATACCTTTTAATACAAATAGAATATTATTAATCATATTTATTACATTTAGCAAGCTTGTATAATTCTAATAATAATGCAAACATGTATGTTAAATTAAAATCTTCCATTATTTGCTTGTTCAACTTGAAAACCTTCATTATTTAGTTATTCAATATTTCAGATATGTTATTTTTATGTCAATCGCCATATTCAGCATGTCATACATTTTAATGCAAATGAAATATTTTTAATCATATTTGTTACATTTAGCAAACATGCACATACTCATATTGTGAATATTTCATTACTTGTTTAATCAGTAGTTCAATATATTATTTTTATGCCAGTCGCCATATTATTTAAGTATACCTATTAATACTGTCAGGGACACGGTGGCTCAGTGGCTAAGATGCTGAGCTTGTCGATCGAAAGGTCGGCAGTTCAATGGTTCAAATCCCTAGTGCCACATAACGGGGTGAGCTCCCGTGATTTATCCCAGCTTCTGCCAACCTAGCAGTTCGAAAGTCCATAAAAAATGCAAGTAGAAAAATAGGGACCACCTTTGGTGGGAAGGGAACAGTGTTCCGTGCGCCTTTGGCATTTAGTCATGCCGGCCACATGACCACGGAGATGTCTTTGGACAGTGCTGGCTCTTCGGCTTTGAAACGGAGATGAGCACCGCCCCCTAGAGTTGGGAATGACTAGCACATATGTGTGAGGGGAACCTTTTCCTTTAATAATACCGTCATTCAAATTCTAATTTCCCCTCTTATTATTACTTCTCCTTATTAGCTTCTCTCCTTGATTAGTTTCCAAACATTGCTTCTTGTCCTGCTTTCAGAAGCTTTGGAGAATAGGTTGACCCCGCTCTTCCAAGGACCCTGAAGGCAGGACAAGTCATCTGTTGCATTCTTTGGTCATTGACCAAGGAAGGGAAGGAAAGAGACAATGGGAGAATCGACTGTGAATTTAATCACTGAGTTGTGATATTTTGACCCTTGGAACTTGGCATGCTTCTTTCGACAAAACTTCCTTCAGTCATCCAATCAGGAAGGACCATTCATCAGGAAATTTTTGACGCAGACTTTAAATTTCAGGCTCCTCACGGTGAAAGAGAATAACTGATGAACGGATCTCACACTGTTTAGAATTTTAAACGATAAAAATTGAGCCAAAGTTAGAAATGTATTTATTTATTACTTAGACTTATATGCTGCCCTATCTCCGAAAGGACTCAGGTGGCTCATAACAATAAAACACACAAAGTTCATTTTTTAAAAAAATACCCAATAAAACTATAAAAACCATTAAAATCCCCTCTAAAACCCCTTCAGTCCAAGCCGGCCAGGCGGAATAGCCATGATTTAAGGCCACGGAGGAAAGAGCGAAGGTCAGGGGCCACCTGGAGGCCCAGGGGGAGCTGATTCCACAGGGTAGGTATGCCCACAGAGAAGGCCCGCTCTCTAGGGGTTGCCAGCCAACATTGTCTGGCTGACGGCACCCCAAGGAGGCCCTCCCTGTGGGAACGCACCAGGCGATGGGGAGCAGTCGCTGGCCGCAGACGGTCCGCCAAATATCCCGGGCCTAAGCCATGTAGGGCTTTATAGGTGATTACCAGCATCTTGAATCTCACCCAGAGGGCAACTGGTAGCCAATGCAGGTCCCGCAGGAGGGGTGCAACATGAGAGTGTCGGGACACTCCCATCACTATCCATGTGGCCGCATTCTGCACCACCTGAAGCCTCCGAGTGGTCTTCAGAGGCAGCCCCATGTAGAGAGCATTGCAGTAGTCGATCCAGGAGGTGACGAGCGCATGAGTGACTGTGCCAGTGATGGGTTCCTCCCGGTTCGGTCCGGTTCGGCCGAGCCGGTAGCGGTGACGATATGATGTCACCGAACCGGTTCTCCCCCCCCACCCCCCACGTTATTCTTACCTTTTATTTGGTCCCGCCCCCAATCTATTGCTGCCTCCTGAGTCCCAGCTGATGACTAGAGGGAAAAAAACTGTTTAAACTCTTGCCACAGGGCTTCAAAGGGCCGCCCTACAGCTGATCAGTGTTAAAAGAAAACAAATGAGTCGGGTCGTAAGTGCGAGGACTGGTCGTAAGTGCGAGGACCTTCCAGAAATGACTCTGACCAGCTAGCCACGCCCACCTAGTCACATGACCTCCAAGCCACACCCACAAAATAAGCCACGCCCACAGAACCGGTAGTAAAAAAATTTAGAACCCACCCCTGGACTGTGCGTAGGGCATCACTGTCCAGGTAGGGGCGCAACTGGCGCACCAGATGAATCTGAGCAAATGCCCCCCTAGTCACGGTCGTAACATGATTTTCCAGAGTCAGACGTGAATCCAGGAGGACGCCTAAATTGCGCACCCTATCAACAGGGCGCCCTATCAACAGGGCGCAAATTGAAGCTCTTTTTTTTAATGTGATATGGGAGCAATATATATTTGCCTTCAGTCGTGAGCAATGCTACCATTTAGAATGCAATCTTTGCAACAGAACGTCTGAAGGCCATTGGAAGTGATGGTGGCTCTTAGATGAAATAGTTTGTATAGGGAGTTGGTTTCTCTTTATAAGATTGGTTTCTCATTTTTGTTTTTCTGCAGGCAGGAAAAAAAAAATCCAAGGCAAAGGTATCTCCAACGATACCTATAGTTCCTGATGACTCCTTGAGACCCCCATGCAGATTTCCTGAGGTGCTACCTATAGTAAGTTCTTTGCCATTTCATTTATTTTTCCCCCCACCCCAATTTCCTAATCAAGCTTGAATCCCTGTAATTCTCCATCCAAGTATTAACTAGGACTGATCTTGCTAAGGACATCTGAATGCTACCATTGGACTGTAGGAAGTTAGCACCCATCCCTCTCCTAGGAGGGTGGGATATTTTAGGAAACATTAAAAGGGCAGAATGTTTTCCCTAAAAGGGAGGCAGAAACTCAGCCCCCCCCCACCTTTGTCAATGGGCCGTTAAGGCCTGGGTCAGTCTATTCTACATAACAAAGAACTAGCTCCTTCTAGCAGAGCCATAATAGGAATTTCCCGAAGCCCTTTCATTACATCATCACCCAGCACAGCTCAACCAAGCCTGGGACACAGACAACCTACAAAGTTACCCCTGCATGGCCCCATGGGAGTCTGACAACCAATCAGAATACAAGCTCAAATTCAAAGCTCAACAGAAGGTATAAATCTCTTTCTCTCACCCATGTGCTTTTTGCCCAGGACCTCAAACCATGTGGTCCTGTCCGCCATTAAAAACCATCTTTCCAATCAGCCCCCGTGTTTACAGTGTCTTTCTCCCCACTTGGAACTGAACCCAGAAGGATATTTCTTCCAACAGGACAAAGGAATAGATGGGGAACTCATCAAATTTGCAGATGACACCAAGCTGGCAGAAATAGCCAACACTCGGGAAGATAGGCTTAAGATACAAAAGGATCTTGACAGACTTGAACATTGGGCGCTATCTAACAAAATGAAATTCAATGGTGAAAAAAGGAAGGTTCTACATTTAGGGAAGAAAAACAAAATGCACAGGTACAGTATATGTGGTACCTTGCTCAATAGTAGCAACTGTGAGAGGGATCTTGGAGTCCTAGTGGACAACCATTTAAATATGAGCCAACCGTGTGCAGCAGCTGCCAAAAAAGCCAACACAGTTCTAGGCTGCATAAACAGAGGGATAGAATCAAGATCACATGAAGGGTTAATACCACTTTATAAGGCCTTGATAAAGCCTCACTTGGAATACCGTATCCAGTTTTGGTGGCCACAATGTAAAAAAGATGTGGAGACTCTAGAAAGAGTGCAGAGAAGAGCAACAAAGATGATTAGGGGACTGGAGGCTAAAACATATGTAGAATGGATGCTGGAACTGGGTATCTCTAGTTTAACGAAAAGAAGTACTAGGGGAGACATGATGGCAGTCTTCCAATATCTCAGGAGTTGCCACAAAGAAGAGGGGGTCCACCTATTCTCCAAAGAACCTGAAGGCAGGACAAGAAGCAACAGGTGGAAACTAATGAAGGAGAGAAGCAACTTAGAATTAAGGAGAAATTTCCTGTCAGTTAGAACAATGAATCGGTGGAACAACTTGCCTCCAGAAGTTGCAAATGCTCCAACACTGGGAATTTTTAAGAAGAAATTGGACAACCATTTGTCTAAAATGGTATAGAGTTTCCTGCCTGAGCAGGGGGTTGGAGAAATTTTTAGTTCATATTTGCATGCAGACATGAAATATCCACAAACAAACCATCAAGGTCAGAGAACTCCATGGAACCCACAGTCCTCCTCCTCCTCCTCCTCCTCCTCCTCCTCCTCCTCCTCCTCCTCCTCCTCCTCCTCTTCCCTGCACACCACACTCCCTTCTAGCACTCATGATCTTGCCTAATTTGGTTTATGAAATGTCTGCAAGAAAACAACTAAGCTCATAGAGCATCAAGGGCCCCTCTTTTCAACTCTGAGCTACAAATATTCTCCTTGAAAGCAGTTAGTGGAATTGACGGAGGACCAAGGATGTCAGTTGAATACCTAAATTAATATTCCATGTGTCTAACAGCATTACCATGAACTATTAATCTGCTGTAGCATTTGGACACAAATTCGGTCATTTCATCCTCCAGATCTATTTGGAATAAAATCCTTGTCCTGAAAGACACAATTTGTCTATTATGTTTTATTACAGTATGGACATTCGTGGCCCATAGCCAAGATCACCAGATGCATGGATTTGGAGCTTCATCATTAGATGAAGATGGAACTGTGGAGTAGGAAGAATTTTTGGACAACATCTAGTCTACCCCGTCCATTATTCAACCTCATTAAAGGAGATAAGCTATTCCACAGCCAAGCAGGTCACATTGTTCGAATGTTCCAATATCTACGGGACTGCCACCTAGAAGAGGAGGTCAACCTATTCTCCGAAGCACTTCATTGCCCTATTTTTGAACTCAGAACTTTCAGCATATCTTTCGGCTCAACTCCCAGATCCTGGCGAAGGCAAATAAAGTCAAGGAAAGAAAGCCAAATGAGTTATCTCCAACACCTTCTTTCATTTTCCACAGAGAAACCAGCAAAACGTCTCAAACAACGATCCTCAAAATCTGCAGCAAATCCATCAATCAAGCGGCATCCGGCTTCTTCTCTCTGAGTCCTTACTTTTATGCACCCCGAAACATCGGAAAGTTTGTTCCGTTCACTTCTTTGCACTCCACTCCCTGTTCCAAAAGTAAAACTGGTGGGTTTTGTTTTTTTTTTTTTTGGTTTTTTTTTAATATCAAGTCATTCAGAAACCATGCCAAGGAAATAGAAATGGACTTGCGTCAACATCAGTATGTAGAGGATGATAGAAGCACTCAAATTTATAGAAAATTTAAAAATCAATTAACATGTTAGCTTCAGAGGAGATATTGTAAGCTGTCCAATGTAATAAACTCAGCAATGCATGGCATTACTTCCTTCTATGAAGAGCCTGAATAAATAAGACGTTTATGGGGGGTGTGGGGGAGGAAAGGAGGGGGATGGGATCTCAAATGAATATCCCAAGAACTGAGGAACGAGAGGAGGGAGGGAGGAGGAGAAGAAAGCTAAAGAGAAATTGAATTTTTACCTTGCAAGTTTTTTTTTTTTTAAAAAGAGAGTTTAGTGGTTGTGGGGTTTTATGCATAATTTATAAGAGAAATTGGCCAGTTCACTCAGGTATTCACCATATCAGCTTTGCAGAAGAAGGGGGGGAAAAAGATTAAGCAACCTAACTTTCTTTTAATTGAAATCAAATATAGGGCTGGGAGAAAATATCCAGGACTTGCAAATGAAAAGCAATTCTACCACATTTGGAAGTACATAGTTAGGCTTGCCAGGTGTCCACTATTTGAGTGGAGAGTCCACTTTTTTCACATTATGTTCACTATTTTTTTTCACAAAATAGTGGACATTTTTTTTTATTCAAAAGCTTTATGATGAAATGGTACGTAATCTAAAGCTGTACAGTCTAAGAGAATAAGGATAGGAGAATCGCGTTTTGTCTTTTTTTTTTCATAAGTTAGAATGAGACAAAGATCGAATATCCATTGAGCTCGATTCTCCGAAAAAATTAATGATGAGATTAAAATAAAAATATATTATAAAATGATGTACAGTTCACATTTTTAAAATGTATTGCAGCTTGTGTCGACTGACCTAAAATGGCGTCAAGTGATGAGAGTGACAGCGGCGAGATTTCGAATTCTTTAAAACGAAAGAGAGGAGTGTGCAAATACACCAAAGACTGGGAAGCTACTTTTGCATGGATTACCAACAACGAAACCGACAGAACAAATACGACGGCCTACTGTAAATTGTGTCAGAAATCGTTCATAATTGAATATAATGGTATAAAAGCTGTCACACAGCATGCAAGCACAAAAAATCATTTAGATAAGGAGAAAATAGCTTCCAGCAACAAGCGAATCAATTCGTTTTTCATTGTTAAAGACTCCCTGTTAAAATGTTTGTAAGAAAATATATAATTTAACTGTAATTTTTTTTTTTTTTACTACTTAACCCCACCCCCACCCCCCCCACTTGTTCGCTATTTTTTGGAAGCAGACCTGGCAACCCTAGAACAGTAACAGAATTGGAAGGGACTTTGGAGGTCATCTAGTCCAACCCCCTGCTCATGCAGGAGACCTACACTAGGGATTCGAACCACCGAACTGCCAACCTTTCTGATCGACAAGCTCAGGCGTCTTAGCCACTGAGCCACCTAGCCAAGAACAGTTTACTTGCAGTTCAGTCCCACTTTTGTTACACAAAATAAAAGGAGGAGTTTACGATCCTAAAAAAAAAAGAATGGGAACACAACGGAGACTTGTCCCAAAGGTCTTTTTTTCAAGAGACAACTGGATTTCTTTGGTTTGTCTTTGAAGACGTTTCACTTCTCATCCAAGAAGCTTCTTCAACTCTGAACTGAAGAGCTGAAGAAGCTTCTTGAATGAGAAGCGAAATGTCTTCAAAGACAAATCAAAAAGTCCACTCGCCTCTTGAAAAAGCATCTTTGGGACAACCATGACCTGGATGACTGAGAATCTCCATAGACAATGGAGACATGGAGTCCAGCTAAAGTTAAACAGAAGAGCAGAGTGGGGAGGGACCTTGGAGGTCTTCTAGTCCAACCCCCTGCTTAGGCAGAATATCCTATACCATTTCAGACAAATGGTTGTCCAATCTCTTCTTAAAAACTTCCAGTGTTGGAGCATCCACAACTTCTGGAGGCAAGCTGTTCCATCGATTAATTGTTCTAAGTGTCAGGAAATTTCTCCTCTGTTCTAAGTTGCTTCTCTCCTTGATTAGTTTCCATCCATCGCTTTTTGTCCTGCCTTCAGGAGCTTTGGAAAATAGTTCGACTCCCTCTTCTTTGTGGCAGCCCCTCAAATACTGGAAGGCTGCTATCATGAAGAGCCTTGGTGGCGCAGCAGACTAAAGTGCTGTTAAGTAGCACCAGCTGCCTGCAATTACTGCAAGTTCAAATCTCACCAGGCTCAAGGTTGACTCAGCCTTCCATCCTTTCGAGGTAGGTAAAATGAGGACCCGGATTGTGGGGGCAATAAGCTGACTTTGTATAAAAAAGAACACCGCTTAGGGGGAGCCGAAAGCCCTACTAAGCAGATATATACAAAAATATGAAGGCTATTGCTTAACGCATTGTAAGCCGCCCTGAGTCTCCGGAGAAGGGGGGCATATAAATCGAACCAATAAATAAATAAATAAATAAATAAATAAATAAATAAATAAATAAATAAATAAATAAATAAATAAATAAATGTTACCCCTAGTCCTTCTTTTCATTAAACTAGACATACCCAGTTCCTGCAACCGTTCATATATTTTAGCCCCCAATCCCCTAATCATCTTCGTTGCTCTTCTCTGCATTCTTTTTAGAGTTTCAACATCTTTTTTGCATTGTGGCAACCAAAACTGGATGCAGTATTCCAAGTGTGGCCTTACCAAGACATAATAAAGTGATATTAACACTTCATGTGATCTTGATTTTATCTCTCTGTTAATGCAACCTAGGACTGTGTTGGCTTTTTTCAGGATACCGCACACTGCTGGCTCAGATTTAAGGGATTGTCCAGTGGGATTCCCAAGATCCCTCTCAGCGTTACTGCTATTAAGCCAGGTTTCACCTAATCTGTACCTATATATTTGATTTTGCTTGGATAAATACAAAACCTTATTTTTCTCCATATTGACTTTGGTTCAAGTCCGTCGAGATCCATCTGCACCTTGAGCCTATCTTCTGGAGGGTTGACTGCAGTGGTGAAATTCAAGTTTTTTTACTACTGGTTCTTTGGGTGTAGCTTGGTGGCCATGGCCGGGGAAGGATACTGCAAAATTCCCATTCCCTCCCTGTTAAGGATATTGTTGTTGTGTTACCAACCAGCAGAGTGTAGAGCACAGAGAAATGTTGCTGAGAGCAATGAATAAGAGATGTGCAAACTGGTTTATCAAAAGTTTACTTTATAGTGGAAAAAACAATCTCATAGTCTTTAAACAAATCCAAGTCTTTGCCAGTTAAATCAGTCCAGTGATACAAAAACTCTTCTTACCACACAAACAGTAGTTGGTTAGAATAACAAACTCACTCTGGTTCACAAACCACGATGATAGCAGATCCATCCAACGATGATAGCACAATGATAGCAACTCCACACACTATGGTAGCTTATCATCAACTGAATACTTTACAGTACCTTTCTTAAATAAGTTTACAACTAGTGATTATCTAATTACAGTATGACTCAGCATTACAATGAATCAGCAGGAAAACTTTAAAGTCACACAATACATATTCATATTAAAGTCACAGAACACATATATTGCCTGGACAACTTGTTAGGCTCAAACCATATCCTAACACTCCCTACTCCTGGGGGGAAGGATATTGCAAAATCCCCATTCCCACCCCACTCCTGGGGGAAGGGTATAGCAAAATCTCCTTTCCCACCCCACTCCAGGAGAAGGATACTGCAAAATCCCCATTCCCTTCCCACTCCAGGGGAAGGAAACTGCAAAATGTCCATTTCCATCCCACTCTGGGGCCAGCCAGAGGTGGTATTTGCTGGTTCTCCGAAGCACTCAAACTTTCCGCTACCGGTTCTCCAGAACCTGTCAGAACCTGCTGGATTTCACCCCTGGTTGGCTGTTCCTGCCAGTGTATTGTCGTCAACCCTATACTATTTCAGACAAATGGTTGTCCAATCTCTTTTTGAAAGCCTCCAGTGATGGAGAACCCATAACTTCTGAAGGCAAGTTATTCCACTGGTTAATTGTTCCCACTGTTAGGAAATTTCTTAGTTCTAGATTGCTTCTGGAACTAAGGTTGACCTCCTCTTCTTTGTGGCAGCCCCTTAGATCTTGATCCTTCTAAACTTCCCCAGTCTGTTCAGTTATTCCACCAACCTGGAACATGATAACTACAGTACACACACACACACACAATGATTCTGCTAACGATTGATGGTAAAAAAAAAATATCTCCACAAATCTTAGAAAATGTCTTACTGTACAATAAATTGCTTCATGAAACCACACCAGGACTTGAATTTCTGCCAGGTTGGATTCTTTCTTTATCTATCAGAGAGTGAAAAGGAGATAAAATAATCAATACTTTTTCATTTTTGAGCTGAATCTCAGTAATAGGCAGAAGAATTACATTGCTTTGATTTTATTTCACTCCAGTATATTTCACGCAATCAAAATTATTGGTCTTAAAGATTGCCAAAATGACCGTCTCTCTCTTTCTCTTTCTTTCTCTCTCATTCTCCCTCTTACATTCTCTTTCCTTGTCTCATTCTCTCTCTTTCTCTCTCATTTGCTTTCTCTCTTTCATTCTTTTTCATTCTGCCTCTTTCATTTTCTCTCTCCCGTTGATTCTCTCCCTTATTTTCACTCTCTCCTTTTAATTCTCTCTCTTTCATCCTTTTTCATTCTCTCTCATTCTCTTTCATTCTCTCTCTCTTTCGCTTTCCCTCTCATTCTTTTTCATTCTTTCTCTCATTTTCTTTCTCCCTTTCTTTCTCTCATTCTTTCTCTCTCATTCTCTCTCTTTCATTCTCTTTCATTGTCTCATTCTCTCTCTTTCTCTCTCATTTGCTTTCTCTCTTTCATTCTTTTTCATTCTGTCTCTCTCATTCTCTCTCATTTTCTCTCTCCCATTGATTCTCTCTCTTATTTTCACTCTCTCCTTTTAATTCTCTCTCTTTCATCCTTTTTCATTCTCTCTCTCTTTCTCATTCGCTTTCCCTCTCATTCTTTTTCATTCTTTCTCTCATTTTCTTTCTCCCTTTCTTTCTCTCATTCTTTCTCTCTCATTCTCTCTCTTTCATTCTCTCTCTCATTCTCTCTCTCTCTTTCGTTCTCTCTCTCTCTTTCATTCTCTCTCTCTCTCTCTTATTTGCTCATCCGGCTCTGCGTCAGAGGCAGAGATGGGGCCAGGGCCATCGGGTAGTGAAATACGGACTCCAGAGCCTCCAGAGCCTGATAGGAGTGAGTCAGAGGAACAGGAGGAGTCTGTTCCTAATGCACCATGAGAAGAGCTGCCAGAAGGCAAGAGCAGCTCAAGCAAAGAGGACAACTCGGGAGTAGGTCCAAGAGATGATTGGCCCCTCCCATAAGGCTTAAAACAGACCAGCAATGGCGTTTGAGCTTTGCTGGAAAACAACGTTGGTAGCTTCGTCTTCTTCTTCGTCTACATCTTGTATTTATTTTTGTATCTGTGACTTCTGAACGTTTGCCAAGAAAGGCCTTTGGCGGTTTGCCTAATTGGACCAAGGTTTGCGATAGGACTGAGGAATTTGTGTTGGGAGGAATTTGCTTTAATTTAATTGAAAGACGCTGGGAATGAAGTCATTCTCAGCTGTTCGAATAAAGTTTGTTTGTTTTTTCACGGACTGATTTTCCTACTACTTACTTGGGCCTGGGTCACAACACTTCCAAGGTCAAACACAACCCTGAGGCGGCCCTCAATGAAATCGAGTTTGACACTCCCTGGTATAGGGTTTCCTGCCTGAACAGGGGGTTGGACTAGAAGACCTCCAAGGTCCCTTCCAGCTCTGTTATTCTGGTTTATTTTTTTTCCCTTTTATAAGCCTTCGGCCATCAAGAAGACCCCGACAGTCCATTTCCCGATAGTTGCAAATAAAATTAAGCCGCACAGCACCTTCAAAAGATTTTTTTTTTTTTAAGGAGGGAGGCAGTAAAAAAAATCTATCGACCAAGACTTGAGTCCACTGCAAATGTAACTTTAGAAGCAGCCGCTCAGTTTTCTGGCCCATTAGTTTGCAAAATACTCCTCTGTGCCAGGCTCTTCCTGAGTGTGGGCTTTGTGTTTTTTTGCACAAAGCACCTGGTGAAAGCTTTTCAACACTAAATCCCTGCTTTGTGGATTGGAAGGAAAGCGGGTAGAAAGAAAGAAAGAAAGAAAGAAAGAAAGAAAGAAAGAAAGAAAGAAAGAAATGCGTCAGGTGAAGCCGTAGTGAACCCGAGTTGTCAGCGAGCCTCTAATTGATAAGAAGGAAGGCTAATATTAGATAACAAATAAACGGTCTATTGGGCAGGCATTTAATTAAACAGCAAATTAATGCGGTAATGACCTACTGGAACTAACAGGCAGAAATGTTTTACCGGTGGCTACATCTGGAAGGGTTCACCCTTCCCTTCCCCACCCGCAATTCTCTCCTTTAGAAATGCATTAAGAAAACACACATTCGTTTCAATAGTTAGATTGGAGGACTTCGGGTTTTTCATCTAGCAAAAGAGTCCTGCAGGTACAATTTGGCTCCCGAGGAAATTCGGAAGTAGAATTTGATTTGAAATTCAGGGAACAGGGGCATGGTTTATCCTTCCCTGAGGCAGGACAAGGGAATATTGGGCTTCCTATTAAGAAAAGAAATGATAAGGCTGCTGCGTTCTTCAGATATGGGGATAGAATAGAATAGAATAGAATAGAATAGAATAGAATAGAATAGAATAGAATAGAATAGAATAGAATAGAATAGAATAGATGAGTGGAGTGGAGTGGAGTGGAGTGGAGTGGAATGGAATGGAATGGAATGGAATGGAATAGAATAGAATAGAATAGAATAGAATAGAATAGAATAGAATAGAATAGAATAGAATAGAAAATACAGAAGGGAAGGGGAGGGGAGGGATGGGAATAAGGAGTGGACTGGAGCGGAGCGGAGCGGAACAGAACAGAAAATGTGGAATGGAGTGGAGTGAGATAGGGTAGAATGGAATGGGATAGGATAGGATAGAAAATAAAGAAGGGAAGGAAAGGGAATAAGGAATGGAGTGGATTGGAGTGGTGTGGAACAGAATGGAAGGGAAAGGAACAGAACAGAAAAGGACAGGACAGGACAGGACAGGACAGGACAGGACAGGACAGAACAGAATAGAAAAGAACAGAAAAGAACAGAAAAGAAAAGAAAAGAAAAGAAAAGAAAAGAAAATGTGGAATGGAGTGGGGTGGGGTGGGTGGGGTAGAATAGAATAGAATAGAATAGAATAGAATAGAATAGAATAGAATAGAATAGAATAGAATAGAATAGAAAATACAGAAGGGAAAGGAAGGGGAGAAGAGGGATGGGAATAAGGAATGGACTGGAACAGAGTGGAGCAGAGCGGAATGGAACAGAATAGAAAATGTGGAATGGAGTGGAGTGAGGTGCGGTGGAATGGAATGGAATGGAATGGAATGGAATAGGATAGGATAGGATAGAAAATAGAGAAGGGAAGGGAAGGAAATGAATGGAAGGGAATAAGGAGTGGAGTGGAGTGGTGTGGAACAGAATGGAACGGAACGGAACGGAACAGAACAGAACAGAACAGAACAGAACAGAACAGAACAGAACAGAAAAGAAAAGAAAAGAAAAGAAAAGAAAAGAAAAGAAAAGGAAAGAAAAGAAAATGTGGAATGGAGTGGGGTGGGGTGGAATGGAATGGAATAGAATAGAATAGAATAGAATAGAATAGAATAGAATAGAATAGAATAGAATAGAATAGAATAGAATAGAATAGAATAGAATAGAAAATATGGAATGGAACAGAATGGAATAGTTTATTTGGCCAAGTGTGATTGGGCACAAAAGGAAATTGTCTCCAGTGCATAAGCTCACAGTATATATATAAACAACACGTAATAGGTCATAAATCATAGTTATAACAAGTAATCATAAGTTACAAGCACCAAGTGATAAATCATAAGAAACCAAAAGGAGAAGATAGTGGGGGAGACAAGAATATGAGAAAAGAGGAGAAATTAGAGTTGTGGGAATTAGGTGTTCAGCGGAGTGATGGCATGGGGGGAAATGCCTAGTCTAGTTGTTTTGACATGCAATGCTCTATAGCAGCATCCTGAGAGGAGAAGTTGGAATAGATTACGTGCAGGATGTGAGGGGGTCTGTAGATATTATCTCAGCCCTCTTTCTCCTAACTATACTATAGCTGAAGTCTCTACCAGTCCCGTTTGGTGGTTGTGTCAAACCAGACAATTATAGAGGTACAAATGACAGGCTCAATAATTCCTCTGTAGAACAGCAGATCCTTGGGCAACCTGAGCTTGACCCAAGAAGAACGTTCTTGATTCTCCCTTTTTAATGATGGTTCCAGTGATGGGATTCAGCCGGTTCGGGCCGATTTGGGCAACTAGTAGTTAAATTGCTGGTTGGCCCTGCCCCTCCCTGCCCCACCCCACCTCTTCCAGTAGTCCCTTCGCTCCCCATTTTGGCTCCCAGGTAAGTTCAGAGAGGCCTCCTAGGCCCAAAATGGGGTGTGGGGAGTGCAGCGCAGCCTAGAATTAAGGAGAAATTTCCTGACAGTTGGAACAATATATAAAAGGATTCAGCACGGCTGTTCTACTGGTTGTTTACCAGATGAATGATTTTAAAGGGGAGAAAGGCATTTGTCTACCCGGAGAAGACAAATAGAAATCCTGATTTAATTTTGCTCAGATCTGGGATGTGCTGGCTTCTAAAATGACCATCGCCTTTTATCAACCAACACAACCAGAGCACATTTTGTGGACTTGAAGCAATCAGGGAGCACCGCTCCGAATGAAAGAGCTGAGAACGCGGAAGGGGATGTTTGATTGCATTAAGATCAAGGAAATTCTGTAAATAGGTCAAAACCTTGACTGCCTCCGTCATGAAGTTTTGCCCATTATCACCTTTGCCAAAGCAGTTTTCACTCATGCAGAAAACTTCTGCTGAAAGATTCAAGGTTCTGGCATTCGAGAGCCACAGAGGTGTTTGCATACCAAAGCACGCATACACACACACACACATAGAGATAGGAAACTTGCAAAACGTGGCAAGGTGCTTCCCCTCCCCCCCCCAGTTTTGTGTCCTCTAAAGTCAGAGGTTCTTAAACTTGGCGACACGATGACCCCATCAAATGATAAACAAGTTTGAGTGACATCGACCTCTCCCCAAAACAACAACAATATTTCACTGGGGATTAGAATCGTGCAAGAAATAAAATAATATCACACTTATTAAAAGTTGTGGAACTTTCATCCAACTTTCTTGGCTTCGGCTAACTTTGATCTGCAGCACTATTGATCTTCTTACCATTCAACATTCCCCCCACCAATCCAGGTTGAAAAATAGCAGATTAAAAATGCCGGATGTTACTAGCACAGATATTCAAAGACTATTGATATGCTACGATGTAATGCATTGGAAGTCTCCAATTTTCAGAAGATCATAGAACTTGGAATAATAGCATTGGCAAGGACGTAGAGGCCTTCTAGTTCAAATCCCTGCCCAAACAGGAGACCCTTTACCATTCTGGACAAATGGCTGTCCAGACTCTTCTCAAAAGCCTCCAGTGATGGAACAGCCACAACTTCTGAAGGTAAATCATTCCACTGATTAATTGTTCCCACAGTCAGAAAATTTCTCCTTGGTTCTAGGTTGAAACCAGTGGTGAAAACCAATTTTTTTTACTACCGGTTCTGTGGGCATGGCTTGGTGGGCATGGTGTGGCTTGGTGGGCGTGGCAGGGGAATGATACTGCAAAATCTCCATTCCCACCCCACTGCAGGGGAAGGATACTGCAAAATCTCCATTCCCTCCCCACTACTGGGGGAAGGATATTGCAAAATCTCCATTCCCATCCCACTCTGGGGCTAGCCAGAGGTGGTATTTGCTGGTTCTCCGAACTACTCAAAATTTCCGCTACCGGTTCTCGAGAAGCTGTCAGAACCTACTGGATTTCACCACTGTTGTATCTCTCCTGAATGATCTACCATTCATTACTTCTTGTCCTTCCCTCAGGTGCTTGGGAGAATAAGTTGACCATGTATTCTCTATTATAGTCTCTCAAATACTGGAAGACTGCTATCATACCAGGGGTGGGCTGCTGGGGGTTCGTAGGGGTTTGGGGAGAATCTCTAGCTAAGATTCTGTGCAGTTCGGAGAACCCCCAAATCCCACTCCTGGCTGGCCCCGCCCCGCCCTGCCCATCCCGCCCCACCCCTCCCAAGGGTCCCCATGCGGCCAATTTTGGATGCAGGTAACTGTGGGGCTCATGCAGAGCCTTGGGGAGGGTGAAAAACGGGCCTCTTGGAAGTTCAGGAAGGCTGGAAACAGGCCCATTTCTGACTTTCAGAGAGCCTCCAGAGCCTGGGGAGGCCATTTTCGCCCTCCCGGAGGCTCGACAAAAGCTTCCAGAGCTCAGGAAGGGCAAAAACGCCCCCCCACCCCCGCTGTGGTGCAGGAGGCCAATTAGGCCACGCCCACCATGTTCACGCCCACCATGTTCACGCCCACCCAGCAACTGGGCAGAGAACCCCTTGCTAATGTTTTTGAAGCCCACCCCTGTATCATACCCCTAGTTCTTCCCTTTGTTAGACTAGACATTCCTAGTTCCCTCAATGGTTCATCATATGATTTAGCCTCCAGTCCCCTAAACTTCTTTATCGCTCTTCTCTGCATTCTTTCTAGGGTCTCAACATCTGTTTTGGTATCATGATGACTAGAACTGGATGCAGTATTCCAAATGTGGTCTCCCCAGTGTAGTATTAAAGGGGTATGATCCATATTTAGATTGTTTTACCAGAAAGCTAAACACCAGATAAAGTAATCAATAAAATTATGGAATGTGTGGAATTAGATAGACTCACAAAGGAATTACAAAATAGGGAAGAACATGACTTTTACTTAGTATGGGAAAAGTGGTATAGTTGGCTGAAAGATAGGAAAGAGATGAAGCAATAGGAAGTAAATAAAATGACCAAATATAATATGATGGAAACAAAGAACAGACATAGGTCAACAAAGATCAATATTAGATAGACAAAAGGGAATGACCAAATAAGGAAGAGTCAAAATACAAAGAGAAATGTACATTATAGTTGAGATAAACTGGACATGTATTGAAATGGATGTTTATATGTTTTTATGTTTTGTACGTTTCATTGTTCTGTTTAGTTTGTACTTATAAATAAAAATTGGAGGGAAAAAAATAAATAAATTCAGGTGCTTGCCCTAAGCAAAATGGGAGTTGGTCCCAGTTTTCCTGGACAAGTTTGATCTGCTGGAAAAAACACACACAAACACACACAGACACACAAAACCCACCCCATCCCAGTTGTTTGTAACTCCTTTGGGATATTGGAACCTGGATATCTTTAGAAAGTAAGGCAGATGAACATATGCAGGAAGTGTTACCTGGGGAAAAATAGGGATGAACCATTATTTAAGTCCAAAACCATAGGATAACATTTGGAAAGTGATTAGTCAGATGCTATCCTAGTTCACTGGAGGAAGAGGAGGAGGAGGAGGAGGAGGAGGAGGAGGAGGAGGAGGAGGAGGAGGAGGAGGAGGAGGAGGAGGAGGAGGAGGAGGAGGAGATGGATGGGAGGGAGAAGGAAAAAGATGGAAGGAGAAGAGGAGGAGGAGATGGATGGGAGGGAGAAATGTGGAAGGGGAGGAGGACGAAGAGTAAAAGGAGAAAGAAGGTGAATATGGATTGGAGGGAGTAAAAGGGGAAAGAGAAGGAGGAGATGGATGGGAGGGAGAAGGAGAAAGATGGAAGAGGAGGAGGAGATGGATGGGAGGGAGAAGGAGAAGGATGGAAGAAGAGGAGGAGATGGATGGGAGGGAGAAGGAGAAAGATGGAAGGAGAAGAGGAGAAGATAGTCGGGAGGGAGAAGTGTGCAAGGGGAGGAGGAGGAGGAAGAGTAAAAGGGGAAAGAGAAGGAGAAGGTGGATGGGAGGGAGAAGGAGAAGGATGGAAGAAGAGGAGGAGGAGAAGATGGATTGGAGGGAGAAGGAGAAGGAGAAGGAGGGAAGAAGAGGAGGAGGAGAAGATGGATTGGAGGGAGAAGTGTGGAAGGGGAAGAGGAGGAAGAGTAAAAGGAAAAAGAAGGAGAATATGGATTGGAGGGAGAAGGGTGGAAGGGGAGGAGGAAGAGTAAAAGGGGAAAGAGAAGGGGAAGGTGGATGGGAGGGAGAAGGATGGAAGGGGACGAGGAAGAAGAGTAAAAGGAGAAAGAAGGAAAAGATGGATTGGAGGGAGAAGGGTGGAAGGAGAGAAGGAGGAGGAAGAGTAAAAGGGGAACGAGAAGGATAAGGTGGATGGGAGGGAGAAGGAGAAGGATGGAAGAAGAGGAAGAGATGGATGGGAGGGAAAAGGAGAAGGATGGAAGGAGAAGAGGAGGAGAAGATGGATGGGAAGGAGAAGGGTGGAAGGGGAGGAGGAGGAGGAGGATGGAAGAAGGGGAGGAGGAGGTGATGAGTTTGGCCTACAAGATATTTGGTGAAACGAATTAATTGCCGCCTCTTTTTCAAAAGACAATAAAAGAAACCCCACTGCATGCACTCCCTTTAAAATTCCTCTTTTTTAAAAACAAAAACAAAACTCTGCTATGATTTGTTGCAAACTTTTCACCATCACCCTTTGAAAAGGTGATGCCCCTGACAGGTTGCTTCCGACAAAAGGACCAGGTTAAAACTGTTTGGGGATGTGAGAACATCATGATGAATGCAAACAGAGTAAAAAGGGCCTAACCCTCCTTCTTCCCAACCCAGCACACAGCGCGGCATTTTCAATATATATTTAAAATAACAAAGCTCGACCTTCCCCACCCACCCACAAAAAAATAGGTCCTTTATTCCCCCTCCCTCTTTCCCAGAAACTGGCAAAATATGCTTTGCGATCTCCGGCATTTTGCATCGTGTCAGTCGGTGTCAGAGGCTTCAGGGAAGGTAATATAGGAGATGAATGAAAGTCTATCATCTCGGAGCCCAGATGAAAAAGTGACAGCTCATAATGAAAAGAAAAATCGTTTCCATTTGGAGCCTCTGTAAGTAAGAAAATGAGGGAGCCTTGGGAACTGCCAAGCCTGAAACATCATCTGTTTTGACAGACGGGTCCAGAAGTGAAGAAAGCGTCCAGGATATCATTTGCGGAGTAATATGGGAAATAATTGTCCCAAAGGTGCTTTTCTTTTCTTTCTTTCTTTTTTTTTTTTTTCAAAAGGCAACTGGACTTTCCTTGAAGATGTTTCGCTTCTCATCCAAGAAGCTTCTTCAGTTCTGACCGTCGTGGAAAAAATCCAATCACAGAAACAAAAGACAGCAACACAAACCAGTGGTGAAATCTAAAATTTGTTACTACTGGTTCTGTGTGAGTGGCTTGGTGGTGGTGGGGGGTAATGTGACTGGGTGGGCATGGCCAATTTTTTTTTTTAACTTTTAAAACCATTTTTTCTACAACCTTTTCAGCGAAGAGGTTGTAAAAAAATGCTTTCAAAAGGCTCTGACGATCCCAGCTGAGTTGCCTGATCGGCAGAGGCTTTTTTTTCTTTTAAATGCCTCTGACAATCAGGCAACTCAGCTTGGATCATCAGGCATCGTCTTGGATCGTCAGCTTGGATTGTCAAACTCAGCTTGACGATCAGGCAAATCAGCTTGGATCGTCAGAGGCATTTAAACGAAAAAAAAAGCCTCTGATGATCGTGCAGCTCAGCTGGGCATGGGGGGGGGCAGGGATTTTTGCTACCGATTCTCTGAACCACCCACCTCCATCGCTACTGGATCGAGCGATCCAGTCCAAACCGGGAGCATTTCACCTCTGACACAAACGAATAGTTCTTCCTTTGAGATTCAGAGGTTTATTTCAGTAATAATTCGGAACAGAAACAACCATCGTAATACAACTTGCATTAATAACCCATTGCAATGAGATCCACTGACATAGCTGAGTCCAGCAAGGATCAGCTATAGGCCAGTGGCCTTGAACACATTCCTAGGTATACTTTTTATACTCTTCTACACACATTTCTTCTACACACATTTCAGGGACGCAGTGGCTCGGTGGCTAAGACGCTGAGCTTGTCAATCGAAAGGTCAGCAGTTCAGCAGTTCGAATCCCTAGTGCTGCGTAACGGGGTGAGCTCCCGTTCCTTGCCCCGACTTCTGCCAACCTAGCAGTTTGAAAGCACGTAAAAAATGCAAGTAGAAAAATAGGGACCACCTTTGGTGGGAAGGTAACAGTGTTCCGTGCGCCTTTGGTGTTGAGTCATGCCGGCCACATGACCATGGAGACACCTTCGGACAGTGCTGACTCTTTGACTTTGAAATGGAGATAAGCACCGCCCTCTAGAGTCAGGAACGACTAGCACATATGTGCGAGGAGAACCTTTACCTTACACCAGGGGTGAAATCCAAAATTTTTACCTACGCTTCTGTGGGTGTGGCTTGGTGGGCGTGGCTTGTCTTGGTGGGCATGGCAGGGGAAGGGTACTGCAAAATCCCCATTCCCTCCCCACTCCTGGGGGAAGGATATTGCAAAATCTCCATTCCCACTCCACTCCGGTGCCAGCCAGAGGTGGTATTTGCCAGTTCTCCAAACTACTCAAAATTTCCACCACTGGTTCTCCGAACTGCTCAAAATTTCTGCTACCGGTTCTCCAGAACCTGTCAGAACCTGCTGAATTTCACCCCGTCTTAAACACATTTCATAACTTACTTCCTTATTCTTTCTTACTGACTGTTAGTTTCTACATACATAGGTGTACATCTGAAGCTTCTATCCATCTGCCACTTTCTGTTCCTTATTTTTCACATTTTCAATGTGAAAAATTCTTCTACGTCCAAATACTTTGCAAAATCTTATTTCACAATATGCGGCCCCATTGCGAACCGGTAGTAAAAGTAAGTAGAACCCATCCCTGTGTGCGAGGGGAACCTTTTTACCTTTACAAGGACATGGAATAAGCAAATGTGGATATTTAAGAACATTAAATGTATTGTTGTAGGATGTAAGCTGTTCCAAGTATAACTACCTTTTGCAATTGGCTGATTCTGATTCTGTAATTATTATTATGATAGGTACAACAATGTGAAACCACACAGCTGCCTGTTCCTTAGCTGGTGTTGGCCTTCACACACATCGTAGTCCTTCCCAAGAACCGAAGATGTGGCATAGTACAGGTGCAGATCCAAGCCGTGTGGCCTTTTGTAACGGACAGATGGAAATTTCGTCCGTGTTGTTATTACGATCAAATTTCACAGAGTACCAGCAAAATCTGGCGGCGCCCAAAGAGATTAAGAAAAGACTCCAAAAGGATTTGGAACACCATCCGGTACAATGTGATAGGAAAAAATAAAGTAGGTGACCTTGAACGAGTTGAGGCATGGAGGAATAGGTGTGTTTTGGCTCTCCCCCATATTCATTTTAAAAATGTTATTTTATCCGCTGCTTCCTTTCATCTGCGCAGAATGATATAAGTTTGGGTAGGGGCCTGTAAGCTTTCTCCCTGCAGACATGTAAATGAATGCCAAGCTAATTCACAATGTGGGGAAAAAAATAGAAGAAATAAGAAAATCTGGAGTAGATTTGGTAGGCAATATTTTACTCATCCCTTGGATTAGGTAACATCTGTATTCCGTATTTTAACTGGAAATATTAATAAGAAAGAATGTCAGGCTTCTAAGCTGCATCTCTTTAGTTGGACTCAGTCACTGTTGGGAGTAGAGTTGACAGCTCCATAGAGTGACTGGTTATTGACTTCAGTAAAGTTTTAATTTTTATTTTAATTTCCAAGCCTAGTTCTCAGTCTTGAGATCTCCTGGTGGTTTTTCTTCCAAATACGAACTAGGTGGGTACATAGTTTTTTCAAGAACAGCCAAATCCTTGTGTCAACTCGTAAAGCATTCCTTGTCTGCTCTCGAGTTGCCATAGGCAGGAGGGGGGAAAACTGACGGAGCAACATGGCAGCAACCAGAAGCACATTCCACGCATACCTTTCTCAAGGCCATGGCCTAGGTTACCAGAGCCAGTTGGAGAGGTGTGTTCTCTACAGCCCGCAAAAGTGCTCCATTGGAGAATGTGATTTATGACACACTCTGGGAGGAGGGAGGAAACAGGGTCATAGTTGGGACATAAATTACGTGGGGCAGAGCTGACTCCACTTGGGTATGTGCCGACATGTTGCTCCTAATAAATAACTGGATTTCTTTTGAAACTTGGCTCGAGGCCCATGAATTAATTAGGGCATCCGTCGGAACCCTGACACCTTGCAGATAACTGCAAGGAATACAAATCCTTCCATCCTCTACCATTCAGTCAGAACTGAAGAAACGTCTTGAATGAGAAGCAAAACATCTTCAAAGAACAGAAGGTCCAGTCGCCTTTTTGAAAAATCACCTTTGGGACAAGGCCTGAAGGAATGAGAATCTCCATAGACAAACAGCTAGGTCATTGACCTTGGTCTTATTTAAAACCTTTAAAAAGTGAGTACAAATGGAATTATTAACTCCTAATGATATCAAGCTGTTTTGTAGCTAAAACTCTGGAGAATGGCTTTTGGGTGACAATCAGGGCAAAGCTGGTGGAGATAGCTTCTCTCATGACTGGTAGAGAACTTCATGGAACTAAGACGATCATAACTCCAAGGAGTTAATTTCTGGGGGTTTTGATTGGAAGCTGCATACATGTGACACTAATATAAACCTTTAAGCCTTTCAAACAACTACTAGGGGTGCTTAGCTAAACTCTGGGATACTTGAATGAATGGAGTGAGTGAGTGAGTGAGTAAGTAAGTAAGGTAGATATGTAGGTAGATAGGTAGGTGATGGATGGATGGAAGGAGGGAAGGAAGTAAGGAAGGAAGGAGGGAGGGAGGGAAGGAAGGAAGGAAGGAGGGAGGGAGGGAGGGAGGGAGAAAGGGAAGGAAGGAAGGAAGGAAGGAAGGAAGGAAGGAAGGAAGGAAGGAAGGAAGGAAGGAAGGAAGGAAGGAAGGAGCAATTAGCCATAGTGCGCTTCTAAACCCAAACAGGTCCGAACCGGCTGAATCTCACCCCTGCTTCTAGCACTGATGATGTTACCTAGTTTGGTAATGAAATATCTACAAGAAAACTATCAAGTTCAGAGAGCACCAAAGGCCCAGAGTTCTCCTCCTCCTCCCCTTCCTCCTCCTCTCCACAAACCCCACCCTTTTCTAGCACTGATAATGTTACCTAGCTCAGTAATGAAAAATCTTCAAGAAAGCAACCAAACTCAGAAAGCACAAAAGATCATCTCCTCCTCCTCCTCCTCCTCCTCCTCCTCCTCCTCCTCCTCCTCCTCCTCCTCCTCCTCCTCCTCCTCCTCCTCCTCCTCCTCCTCCTCTTCTTCTTCTTCTTCTTCTTCTTCTTCTTCTTCTTCTTCTTCTTCTTCTTCTTCTTCTTCTTCTTCTTCTTCTTCTTCTTCAGTCATTGGACATTGGTGATCATGTTGGCAATCCTATTTTTATCAGCAGCCACACGAAAAAGGGCTGCTGAGTTTTGTCCAAACCAGTCCCTTAGATTTTGAAGCCACAATGTTCTTCTGCCTGGACTTCGTTTGCCTTCAATCTTTCCCTGGAGCAGAGGTGGTATTCAGCAGGTTCTGACCAGTTCTAGAGAACTGGTAGTGGAAATTTTGAGTAGTTCAGAAAACCGGTAAATATCACCTCTGACTGGCCCTGCCCCCATCTATTCTCTGCCTCCCGAGTCCCAGCTGATCGGGAGGAAATGGGGATTTTGCAATAACCTTCCCCTGGAGAGGGGTGCAGAGGTGGGTTTCAGCAGGTTCTGACCAGTTCTGGAGAACTGGTAGTAAAAATTCTGACTGGCCCCGCCCCCATCTATTCTCTGCCTCCTGAGTCCCAGCTGATCGGGAGGAAATGGGGATTTTGCAGTATCCTTCCCCTGGAGTGGATGGGAATGGAGATTTTACAGTATCCTTCCCCTGCCACGCCTACCAAGCCACACCCACCAAGCCACACCCATAGAACCGGTAGTAAAAAAAATTCGAATCCCACCACTGCGTCTGGAGGATTAATGGAAGTATGCCATATTTTTCTGTGCAGCGCATCACATGCCCAAAATATTCTAACTTTCGCTTTTTTATGGTTTTGATGATTTCCCTTGGCTTTCCCAGGTGGTTTATCGCCTCCTCATTTCTGATTTTTGTCAACCCAGCTTATACGTAACAGCCGCCTGTAAATCCACATTTCAAATGCTTCTAGTCTCTTCAAGTGGCTTTCTGTCAGAGACCAACTCTCCACTCTGTAGAGCAGGAGAGACAAGATGTAGCATCTGACAAGCCTGATTTTCAATCTTAGGTTATGTTGTGACTACAGAAGACCTTTTTTTTTCATTTTGAAGGATGCGGTTCGAGCTTCCTATATTGTCTATACCTGGACAATCATTTTTAGGTAATGCATCAGAGATAAAATAATACCAATATGGCTCCCGGAAAAGGATGTGTTTTCTTCCATCGTTTTCCTAAGGAATATTCTGAGAACCAAGAAAGAGCATCGGGAAAGAAGCAAGAAGCACAGAAAAGGAATCAAGATTTGTTCTCCGAGCACAATTCTAACGGGGGTTGTTCTTTCTACTTGAAGTTGGAGTTTTGTATTTTCTTGCCAAGCTATTTACACACCCCACAAAAAGCGGCTCAGTTCCCCGGAGAGCCAAGTTCTCTTCGGCTGTACTTAAAGCTTTCTTAATTTTCTGCTGCTAATTAATACCACTAGTTTGTACGACATCAGGTGGGAATGAGGAGACAGCATCTTGGCGTAAAGGTGCCAGAGGCTGAGGTGCCGTCTCACCCGACTCGGAATTGGCAAAGAGATTTTTATTTTTGGCCCGCGCATCCTCTATACCAGCTGCAGTTCCTACGGATGACTGGATAGAATGGGAAGCCGCAAATTTCCCCAACCAACTATATACGCAGCGCAACATATTTCTCAGATGTTTAATGGGACAGAAATTTTGATTTGAGTTGGTTCTTCTGAGGATTGCTTGTTCTTGATGGCAAGCCCCAAGCTTGGATAAAGGAAAGGGAAGAGGAGGGGGAAATACCAGGTACAGGAGGAAAATCTCTCTGGTAATACTAGTTATAAATTTAGAATTGTACTACAGGTCACCTTCTTGGAATGCCCTCTTAGGAAAACGATTATGATCATTACACGGATCGATCTTCTCTTTGAGGTGTTGGTCTTGGTTAGATCTTCCATGAATCTTCTAACTTAACTTTCTTTCTTTCTTTCTTTCTTTCTTTCTTTCTTTCTTTCTTTCTTTCTTTCTTTCTTTCTTTCTTTCTTTCTTTCTTTCTTTTTCTTTCTTCCTTCCTTCCTTTGTTTGTTTGTTTGTTTTTCTTCCTTCCTTCCTTTTTTCTTTCCTTCCTTCCTCTATTTCTTTCTTTCTTTTTCCTTTCTTTCCTTTCTTTCTTTTCTGTCTTTCTTTCTCCCTTCCTTCCTTCCTTCCTTGCTTCCTTTCTTTTTTCCTTGCTTCCTTCCTTTTTCTTTCTTTCTTTCTTTCTTTCTTTCTTTCTTTCTTTTTTCTTTCTTTCTCCCTTCCTTCCTTTTCTTTCTTTCTTTCTTTCTTTCTTTCTTTCTTTCTTTCTTTCTTTCTTTCTCCCTTCCTTCCTTTTCTTTCTTTCTTTCTTTCTTTCTTTCTTTCTTTCTTTCTTTCTTTCTTTCTTTTTTCTTTCTTTCTTTCTTTCTTCTTTCTTTCTTCCTTCTTTCCATCCTTCCTTCCTTTTTCTTTCCTCCTTCCTCTCTATTTCTTTCTTTCTTTTTCCTTTTTTCCTTTCTCTCTTTTCTGTCTTTCTTTCTTCCTTCCTTCCTTCTTTCCTTTTTCCTTCCTTCCTTCCTCTCTATTTCTTTCTTTCTTTTTCCTTTTCTTTCTTTTCTTTCTTCCTTCCTTCATTTTTTCTTCTTTCTTTTTTACTTTCTTTTTTCTTCTTTTCTCTCTCTCTCTCTCCTTTATTGTTTTTATAAATAACTCAAGGCAGTGTGCTTACCTAATTCTTCTTCCTCCTTCTATTTTACCCACAACAACAACAACCCTGTGTGGTAGGTATCCCAGTTGGCTTTTATGCCTAAAATGGGAGTAGAACACACAATCTCCTAGTAATTGGCTTGAAGTCATCCAGCTGACGTCCATGTTTAAGGCAGGACTAGAACTCAGAGTCTTCTGGTGATTCATCCGAAGTCCTCCAGATGGCTTTCATTGGTGAGCTGGGATTAGAACTCACAATCTCCTGGCGATTGGCTCAAAGTCAGCCAGCTGGCTTTCATGCCTAAGGCAGGCCTAGAATTCATAGTCCCCTAATTTCTAGGTCAGCACTTTCATCACTAATCCAAACTGGTTTCATTCGTGAATATGGTTGATTGGCTGATTTGTGACATTTCAAATTGGGTAGTTGCTTCCCGGCTGGAAGGAAGAATTTATAGTACTGCATTATGCAACCTGGGTACCCTTCAGACAAAATGAGACAATTGTGTTAAGGCCATGACCAACTTCCCATGGCCAACTCACCATGGAACAAATCTCTGTGGAAAAAAATGTTAAATTAATGTCAACAGAATCACGGCCAATAATAATAAAATAAAGCCAAGTCAATCCAGAAATCCAAGAGCTACGATAATTTCAACGAAAATGTGGTCACAAATAATAAAAGTACCGAATGAAATTATGAATGCAGAGTTGAATAGTCACCTTTTCAGAACTGAGCTTATCTTGCAGGAAGACTCAGGACTCTTGAGATCTTCCAAAAATGGGAGGAAATAAGCAGAGTTATTTTCTAATGAGAATAACCGAGCACCTCAGGTCTAAAATTAAAATTTATTAAAGAGCAGTGAGGTTCTTCAGTCTTCTAGCTAGCAACTGGTGATTCAGAAGGTGTCCTTAATCAAAAATGTTCCAGAAGGAGGTTTCAATTACATTTAATTCAAATCATCTAATGTCAACCTAAGTTCCAACCCAGATTCCTTTCTATTAGATCTAACCTCAGTGATAATGTACATTTTTATAAAGGAGAATATTTCTAGCTCAGGGTTGAAAGGAAGGAGGAGTCCTTGATGCGGGTAGTTATGGGAGCAACATGGCGCTCCCGTGTGACACCTCTCCTACGCGAGCTGCACTGGCTTCCGGTGGTCTTCCGGGTGCGCTTCAAGGTTTTGGTTACCACCTTTAGAGTGCTCCATGGCTTAGGACCTGGCTACTTACGGGACCGCCTACTACCACAAACAGCCTCCCACCGGCCGGTACGCTCTCATAGAGAGGGGCTCCTCCAGATGCCGTCAGCCAAACAATGTCGACTGGTGGCCCCTAGGGGGAGGGCCTTCTTTGTGGGGGCACCTACTATCTGGAACGAGCTCCCCCCGGAGATACGGAGGATCCCGGATCTGCGCACTTTCCGCCGTGCTTTGAAGACACTCCTATTCCAGCAGGCCGGCCTGGCCTAATTTTCTCCCCTTCTTTTAAATTTTTAAATTGAAATTTTAATTTGTTTTAAATTATTGGGGATTTTAATGGTCTCGGGCAAAAATTATTTAATTTGGTTTTAATTATGTTTTTTAACTTTTATATTTATGTGTTTTATTTTGTGCCTGTTCACCGCCCTGAGTCCTTCGGGAGTAGGGCGGTATACAAATTTAATAAAATGAAAAAAAAAAATGAAAATGATGCTCTCTAAGGTTGCTGGTTTCCTCGCAGATGTCCTGCTCACACTGGTAATGTTACTTAACTTGGGTAATGAAACTTCTGCAAGGAAACAGCTAACTTCAGAGAACACCAAGGATCCCCTCATTATATTTTTATCCACCAGATGTACAGGACACTTCCAAGAGAGAGAGAGAGACGGAGGGGAGAGGGAGGGAGGGAGAGAGAGAGAGAGAGAAAGAGGCAGGGGAGGTGAGCTCTTTCCTAATAAACAGTGAGAAGAACTCATAAAGATCAGGAAGAGAAATGATGCCTTCTAGCCAAACCAGACCAGATGCACCAGGCTAGTAAACAAGTTTGCAAGAACAAGAGCAATTAAAAAAAAAAGGTCCTGAAAAGTTGCAGGAAGTCGGATAAATAAACAGGAGGGTTGCCAGTTCACGAACTCACCCCGAAGGCGCCATTAAAAGCTTAATTTGTAATGATCAGAAATGTTTGCAGTGTGTTTGGGCTTTCAGGAAAGAAAGAATAATATCTTGGCTTCTAATGAAGTGTGTCTGGAGTTGATGTTTTGCCAGAGCTTTCAATGTAGGGTCCTCGACGCTCTCTGAGCTTGGTTGACTTCTTGCAGCCATTTCATGACCTAACTAGGTAACATTGTCAGTGCTAGTGGATAAAGGGGTTTGCTCTCAATTTATATTCTAATGGCTTGGCCTATAAGTGTTGGTGGAAGTGGCATTGGTGGTACTTGGTGGTTGGGCTCTTTATTATTAGCTTATATTATTATTTATTATTATTACCCTTGATTGGGGTATTGTTTATTTTTTGATTGTTGATCTGATGTTAATCTTGAATAATCTATGCCCATCTAGGCATTGATTGCTGATGGGGAGGTGTTTGGGTATTTTTGTTCCCTTTTTGGCTTGTTGATTGTCCCTTGGAATAACATGTAGTTGTTGTTTACGTCTATGTGCCTACTGATGGCCAATCTTTTAATCTTTATCCACGTCTCTTCTTTACAATGGATCTAGAATAACAGAATAACAAAGAAGGGATCTTAGAGGTCTCCTAGACCAACCCCTTGCTCAAACAGGATATCCTATACCAGTGATGGCTAACCTTTTTGCCATCACGTTCCAGGAAGAGGGGGGTGGGGGGAATCATGTGTGTGCGTGCCCTCACCCGTAATTCTATGTGCCCCACCACCACGCATGCGCACGCAACCCTCCCTCCCCCTGCTCCTGGCACATGATGGCCTGGTAGGCCCATTTCTCTCTCACACCTCGCACCAGAGCCTCTTTAGGAGTCTGGGGAGGGCAAAAATGGACTCCCAGAAGCCCTCAAGAGGCCAGAAACGGCCCATTTGCCAACTTCCGGTGGGACCAGAAGGCCGTTTTTTTTGCTGTCCCCAGCCTCCAGAGCCTCTCTAGGAGTCTGGGGAGGGCGAAAACGGACTCGCCCCCCAGAGGGCCTCCAGAGACCAGAAACAGGCCGTTTTCGGCCTCAGGAGGACTTTCAGGGGTGGGGGGGTTGGGAAGGGCGTTTTTGCCCTCCCCAGACTCCTAGAAAGGCTCTGGAGCCAGGGGAGAGAGAAAAATGGGCCTTTCCCACCCACCCCCTCCCCAAGGCCCTCAGGAGGCAGGAAACAACCTGTTTCCCTACTTCTGGTGGGCCCAGAAGGCCCGAAAATCAGTTGGCTGCTGTGCACATGCGTGCCGGAGCTGAGCTTGTGTGTCCACTGATATGGCTACACATGCCACCTGTGGCACGCGTGCCATAGGTTCGCCATCACAGCCCTATATCATTTCAAACAAATGGCTGTCCAATCTCTCCTAGAAAACCTCCAATGATGGAGCACCTGCAGTTCCAACTATGACTGTTATTTATTATTATTGTTCTTGTTCTTGTTTATTATATTCACGGCAAAAACACGTTCCCTACACTTACAGGATTGTGACACTCCTTGAAATATTTGTGTCTTTTCACAGCACTTCTTCCCAGATTGGCCAGGTGTTTTAGATCATCACCTGGTCAGTCCAAGGAGTGGAAATAAGGAACAACTTGTAGAAAAAATCCTGGAATTCTGTCAGCATGCTAGGCCCAAAAAGAAAACCACCTACCCACCCCATAGAAATACAGGTAGTTCTTGACTTACAACAGCTCATTTAGTGACCATTCGAAGTTGCAATGGCACTGAAAACAGTGACTTATGTCCAGTGGTGAAATCCAATTTTTTTTTACTACTGGTTCTGTGGGGGTGGCTTAGTGGGTGTCGTGTGGCTTGGTGAGCGTGGCAGGGGAAGGATACTGCAAAATCCCCATTCCCACCCCACTCCAGGGGAAGGATACTGCAAAATCCCCATTCCCACCCCACTCCAGGGGAAGGATACTGCAAAATCTCCATTCCCACCCCACTCCAGGGGAAGGATACTGCAAAATCCCCATTCCCACCCCACTCCAGTGGAAGGATACTGCAAAATCCCCATTCCCACCACACTCCAGGGGAAGGATACTGCAAAATCCTCATTCCCACCGCACTCCTGGGGGAAGGATGTAAGAGCCTGAGTGGCGCAGCAGACTAATGCTACTGTTAAAGGTAGTATTTAGCTTCCAGCTGCCTGCAATTACTGCGAGTTCAATTCTCACCAGGCTCAAGGTTGAAGCAGCCTTCCATCCTTTCTAAGGTAGGTAAAATGAGGACCTGGTTTGTGGGGGCAATAAGATGACTTTGTATAAATATACAAAAGGATGAAGGCTATTACTTAACGCCTTGTAAGCCACCCTGAGTCTCCGGAGAAGGGCAGCATATAAATAAATTAAAAAAAAGGATACTGCAAAATTCCCATTCCCACCCAACTCCTGGAGAAAGGATATTGCAAAATCTCCATTCCCACCCCACTCTGGGGCCAGCCAGAGGTGGTATTTGCCAGTTCTCTGAACTGCTCAAAATTTCCGCTACCGGTTCTCCAGAACCTGTCAGAACCTGCTGGATTTCACCCCTGCTTATGACCATTTTTCACATTTAGGATCATTGCAGCATCCCCAGGGTCACACGTTCAAAACTCAAGACACATGACAACTGGTTTATATTTACGACGGTAGCAGTGTCCTGGGGTCATGTGATCCCCTTTTGCAACCTTCTGTCAAGCAAAAATACTGAGGAAACAATAGACTTAGAATATTTTTATTGTCCATTTGAATGTATCAGCATACATTAAAATGACATTCCATTGCATACGTTAACATAATAATATAAATAAATAAATAAGTAAATAAGTAAATAAGTAAATAAATAAATAAATAAGTAATACATAAATACATAAATACATAAATACATAAATACATAAATACATAAATACATACATACATACATACATACATACATACATACATACATACCAGAGGTGGGTTTCAGCAGGTTCTGACCAGTTCTAGAGAACCGGTAGTGGAAATTTTAAGTAGTTCGGAGAACCGGTAGTAAAAATTCTGACTGGCCCCACGCCCATCTATTCTCTGCCTCCCAAGTCCCAGCTGATCGGGAGGAAATGGGGATTTTGTAGTATCCTTCCACTGGAGTGGGGTGGGAATGTATCCTTCCCCTGCCACGCCCACCAAGCCATGCCACGCCCACCAAGCCACACCCACAGAACCGGTAGTAAAAATTTTCGAAACCCACCACTGATACATACATACATAATTATGCATGTACCCACATATATTATATGACACAGAGAAAAAACACAGTCTACTTCGGATGTATACATGTGCATGACGAGAAAAATGAATCTTGCGAGTTTCCCAGACAGGTGGCATAGGGAACAAAGGAATTACAGAACCTGGTAGTCCTGTTAGAAATACTTCAAAACCTCCTCCCAGAGGGGAGCAACAGAAACAGGTGTGTAGGGTCTCTAACAATGCTTTGAGCTCTAAGCACATAGCGCTTATAAGCAGTATCTTGAATAACAGGACGCGAGTGTCCTATAATCTTCTCTGCTGTCCTCACTACTTTCTGTATGGACTTTCTATCTGAGGCGCTGGTGCTACCAAACCAAACAGGGATGTAGTTTGTTAAAATTCTTCCAATTGTGCCTCTGTAAAAAGTAGCCAGGAAAGAAGGAGAAAGATGTGCTCTCCTCATCCGACACAGGAAATGCAAATGCTGGTTTGCACGCTTCACTAAGGATGATGTGTGGAGAGACAAGTTCAAATTCCCTTAACAGCCATGCTACTAACTCAACAGCTGCAGTGATTCACTTAACACGTGTGGAAGAAAGTTCATACAATAGGGCAAAACCCACTTAATGTTATGTCTCACTTAATGTTGGCCTCAATTGTGATTGTAAGTGAAGGACTACTTGTAGACGAATCCAAGAAAAAGAGATACACGGCCCCAATAAATAGTAGCTAACAGAGATTAAATATAGTTTGTTGAAAAGCAAACAGAAGAAATGGGGACAAATCGGAAGATAAATTTGTGCCCCCAAAGGATTACAAATCTCAGCTTAAAATCTGGCTAGTAAGACGACGGCTACCTGTAATTACAATTCCCTCGATCCCAATAAGGACCAGCTCAGGTGTGTGTTTGGGTCTCTGAGGGTGTGTGTAAATTAGATCGGATGTACTGTATACCCTTCCAAACACTCATTCCATGTTTCCAGGCACAAACAGCCTTTAACGGCAAAGCATTGAAAGAGGAAAATGCAATTATTTCGACCATTGATTTTAATTATTAATTCCGCTTGTTTTAATTGCTATTTTAACTCTCTTTTTTTTAATGTTGCAATGTTCAATCTGTTTTGGTTTGTGTTTTTTTTTTTTTAATTGGAAACTGCCAAGGGCTCTTTAATAGTCATCCATACCGCCAAATTAAATATAGGTGTACATATATTAATCTGCTTGACTTTAGCGGCTGTCTGGGGGGGAAAAAAAAAAAGTAAGTTTGCTGATCATACATCCAAGGGAAAGGATGACTAACCACTCTTCCCCAAAGTTTGCAGTCATCCTACCTCATCATGTCTCGCCATGTTGTGGCTCCCAATTTGTACATCGGCTGTATGTGTGATGTGGTCCGATTTAACAGATTAACAGAGTTGGAAGGAAACTTGCAGGTCATCTAGTCCACCCCCCACCTAAGCAGACTCTACACCATTTCTGACAGATGGCAGTCCAGTCTCTTCTTGAAAGCTTCCAGTGATAAAGCTCCCACAACTTCTGAAGGCAACTTCTGTTCCATTGGTAGATGATTCTCACTGTCAGGAAATTTCTCCTTATTTCCAGGTTGAATCTCTCCTTGTTCAGTTTCCTCCATCATTCCTTGTCTGGTCTTCAGATGCTTTGGAGAATAGCTTGATACCCTCCTCTCTGTGGGGACTGGAAGACTGCTCTAATGTCTTCCTTGGTTCTTCTCTTCGCTAGACTAGCCATGCCCAGTTCCTGCAACCGTTCATTGTATGTTTTAGCCTCCAGTCCCCTCATCATCTTGGTTGCTCTTCTCTGCACTCTTTCTAGAGTCTCAACATCTTTGGTTGAATACTATTCAAAGCAGAGGAACAGCTGGCTTGCTAGAGAACAAAATACCAGGCAACAATCTGGTTGGGGAAAGAGATAACTTTGATAACTAATTAAAAATAGATCAGAGAATTTAAGAGTGGGAAGTGAGAAGAGGATGTTGATGGAAGTAGCTTAATTTTTTGCAATAATCACTTTTTAATTTCTTGTTTATTTGTTTGATTTTAATCCTGCTTTTATGACTTTTTAAATAATTTACAGTGGTTAACTTATTTACTTCCTCCTATTTTCCCCACAACAACAACTCTGTAAGATGGGCTTGGCTGAGAGAGAGAGAGGGACTGGCCCAAAGTCATCCAGCTGACTTTCATGGCTAAAGTGGGATTAGAACTCACAGTCTCTGGACAGCGATTGGCTCAAATCACCCATCTGGTTTTTATGCATAAGGCGGGACTATAGCTCACTGATTCCTAGTGATTGGCCCAAAGGAATGTAGACCGTTTTCATGACTAAGGCGGGACTAGAACTTTCAGTTTCTGGCTGATTGGCCCAAAGTCATCCAGTCAACTTTCATGCATAAGGCGGGGACTATAGCTCACTGATTCCTAGTGATTGGCCCAAAGGAATATAGACAGTTTTCATGACTAAAGCGGGACTAGAACTTTCAGTTTCTGGCTGATTGGCCCAAAGTCATCCAGTCAACTTTCATGCATAAGGCGGGACTATAGCTCACTGATTCCTAGTGATTGGCCCAAAGGAATGTAGACAGTTTTCATGACTAAGGCGGGACTAGTCAGTTTCTGGCTGATTGGCCCAAAATCATCCAGTCAACTTTCATGCTTAAAGTGGGACTAGAACTCATAATCTCTTAGTGACCTGCCCAAAATTAACCAACCACTTTTCATTCCTAAAACAGGACTAGAACTCACAATCTCCTGAGTTCTAGACCAACACCTTAACCACTAGACCAAACATGAAACTTAATTCCAGCTGGTTATTTCTTTTTTGGCTCTTTATAAACTCCATTCCTCATCATAGGAAGAACTGAAGAGTTAAAATAGTTAATTTTTATTCCATTAAAAAAATAAATAAAAAAACCTTTGGTTCTAACCAGTTTTAAAGATTTCCCCAGGATCTTTAAAGTTTTTTTATGCATCTTTCTCTTCTTTTTTTTCCCCCGTCTCCTTTTTTTTCCTTATATATGCAAAGAATTGGGAACCTCAATTTTAAAAATGACCATCTATTTCCCCTCAATGTTTTTCTTTAGAGAACTGTGGGTGTTTCGGAGATGATTACTGTTTTTAATAACCATGTAATTACTGTATTACTCAGAACTGTCCTAGGCTTTCCCATCTGGCGTAGAGGGAGGGAAGAAAGTTATAGGCATTGTTAAACTGCACCCTGTGATAAAGAACAAAGATACTGCAACATCCTGAAGTCAGTTTCTTCCTCTGCTTCAGCGGGATGTGCTAATATGCGCTCACGGAGACCATATCTGGATAAAATCAGGGCTTATCAGGAGCAAAAACATAAACATACAAAAACAGGTGCCTGGGAAGAGACGTGGTAGAAGATTGGAGATGGGACATCTGAAGAAGCAAATAAAGGACTTAAGCATCAAGGAAATATCAATCAATAAAACATTTGCCCCTCGGGATTGAACTGTGAGGTCCTTGGTGCTTTCTGAGCTTGGTTGTTTTCTTGCAGATGTCTCATTATCTAACTAGGTAACATCATCAGGGTTTGAAGAAAGGAGGGAGGAGGAGGAGGAGGAGGAGGAGGAGGAGGAGGAGGAGGAGGAGGAGGAGAAGAAGAAGAAGAAGAAGAAGAAGAAGAAGAAGAAGAAGAAGAAGAAGAAGAAGAAGAAGAAGAAGAAGAAGAAGAAGAAGACTACTGTAATGCTCTCTACATGGGGCTCCCTTTGAGGAGCACCCGGAGGCTCCAACTGGCACAGAGTGCGGCCCGCGTGGGTGGTTATGGGAGCAACATGGCGCTCCCATGTGACATCTCTCCTGCGCAAGCTGCACTGGCTCCCGGTGGTCTTCCAGGTGCGCTTCAAGGTCTTGGTCACCATCTTTAGAGTGCTCCATGGATTAGGACCTGGTTATTTACGGGACCGCCTACTACTGCAAACAACCACAAACAGCCTCCCACCGGCTACCACAAACAGCCTCCCACCGGCCGATACTCTCTCATAGAGAGGGGCTCCTCCGGGTGCCATCAGCCAAACAATGTCGACTGGCGGCCCC